>NC_091829.1:40286858-40586858 GCF_038994185.2 Dermacentor albipictus | reverse complement strand
AAGCGAAAGCAATGTTGTGGCGCTGTAGCAACGTTAGATCTCAGAGGCCTTAAGAATGTCAAAACGTCGTCTTTTAGACTCAACGTCAGGTGGCAGCACGTCCTCGGCAGCTTCTTTCTAGAAGAGGCGCGTAAACTCAAATACGCTGGTGCTTTAGGCAGCGCTGCAAACGACTTATGAGAGGGAGCAAGCGCAACATCTATTTCGCGCTTTAGAAATTACAGAAGTGATTGGTAAAGGAGAAATAAGAAATGCAATATTAAAGATTGTTTACTAGTGGATGGTAACATTTAATGACAGATTTAAACGAAAAAGCGCAGTTCGCGGTAGCGATTAGTTGTATTTGATCGCTGTCTTTATGTATTTGAGCACAAAATAACGCACAAAATAAGCCATATTCGCCGCCAAGAGATTGAGAAACTAGCAGCACTAGCAGAACCACATGCACGTTTAGTTTACACGGCTTTTGTAGACAAAATCGGTAGTGGAGGCGCTGCCCTCTCACTCAAATAATAATAATAATAATAAAATTTAAACGCCGTTATATCCTCCATGATCTGCCATTGAATCGACACAGCCACCTTAGTTTCGCTTTCCGGCTCCTCTAGCAAAAACTGATCGTTCGCTTCGTCTTATTTGCTCCCAAAAGCTTCAATTAGGGCGTAATTACGATGGAATCATTGAAATGCAGGGAAGCTTCTTTGTGTCACATGTGTGCAATTATGCACTGTGCGACCTGGCGCCTGATGCTGCCACTTTAAGTATGCTTAGTTTGTGTCAACCTTGCTTTCTTATATTTAAGCACGGAGGAAGGAAACTAAGGAGAGGCCCTGACGTCACTCTTTGTGAAGCAAAAGTGAAGCCGCAAGTTGGCGTTGCTCATGGCGATGCTCCGCCTTTTGTGCCACCCTCCTCTCTTGTTTACATCTTTCGCGAAGCGCTCGCGCTCGCGCAACATCCGGCAGAGCACGGTGCAGGTAACACAGCGCAACAAGACACGGTGACTAACGCAAACCCGCCCACACAGCGCCTTTGCCACGGCACGAAACCTACCAGAGCAACACGTGTGAGCGCTCAAAATCAGAACAACGCCGCCATTGTGGCCCAAAAGGCGTGGCCATACAGCAAAAAATAAATAAAAAAGCGGCAAAAAAATGAGAGCCTACTACGTCATTTCCGCCACACTTTTCTCCTAGCGCGCGGAGGGGGTAGGGCCTTTGCTTAGTTTCCTTCCTCCTTGTGCGACCATCTGTGACTATTAATGAAATTTCTGTAAGCCCACACACGTCAGCGAACTTACCGCAATTTCCTTCTTTCCTTCCCTCCTCTCTTTCCCTGTTATCCTTGTTATCCCCTTTCCCATTCCCCCGGTGTAGGGTAGCAAACCGGACGTTATTCTGGTTAACCTCCCTG
The DNA here is from genome assembly GCF_038994185.2 of Dermacentor albipictus. Taxonomy (NCBI): domain Eukaryota; kingdom Metazoa; phylum Arthropoda; class Arachnida; order Ixodida; family Ixodidae; genus Dermacentor; species Dermacentor albipictus. The sequence continues at coordinate 40,585,445 of NC_091829.1, read as the reverse complement.
CCTTCTCCTTATCTCTTTCCTCCCTCCTTCCTCCGTGTATTTAAGTCAGAATTTGCCTAGAGTGTGCTGCCATCTGACTGAAGTTCCAAAAAGGTTCTTGTTTCGCTTCTCGGCTCCACCAGATTTGAATGTTCACTTGTACTTCCCTGTCGGAGGGCTGCCGGGAACAACATCCGGAGCATAGAGGCAGCTTCCACAACAGCGTCATTACGTTGACATGGTCCACATGCTCGCAAGTTTCGTTGTGTCACAGTTGCGCAATTGTACAGTTCACGGCATGGCACGTCATCGTGCCACTTCAGGTGGTTTAATTTCCGGCAACTTTGTTTCTTTAAGAAGAATTTGCCCCAAATGTACATCTGGCGCAACTTGCAAAAACGTGTCCAGTAGTTCTTTTCACGTTTCAGTTAACGTGAACCACGAAATAACACACAAGGTACGCGAGAATAGCCGCCATAAAAATAAGGAGCACTAACCAAAGCACCAGCGCATTTGAGTTTACGCGCCTCTTCTAGAAAGAAGCTGCCGAGGACGTGCTGCCACCTGACGTTGTGTCCAAAAGACGACATTTTGACGCTCTTACGGCCTCTGAGATGTGACGTTGCTACGGCGCCTCAATATTGGTTTCGCTTACCGGTTCCACTCGCAAGAACTGATGATTCGCAACCGTTTGACGTGTTTATTGCCCAACGCTTACAGTAGAGCGTGATTATGATCAGAAGGCTGAAATGCTGGCAAGATTCATTGTGAAACAGGTGTGCCATTGTGCAGTTTATGATTTGGCACCTGATACTGGTTTGAAGAAAATTTAGTTCGTGGCAAGCTGCCTTCTTTCTTTTTTTTTTAACTAGATGCTGCTCAGAAGGTGCTGCCTTCTCACGTCAATTTATAGAAATATTCTGGCGGTAATTTCGCTTAAACGTTCCCGCCAGATATGAATGTTGACTTGGTTTTCCTGGAATACACAGCAATTTCTAACGCCATCTAAGTTTTGGATTTCGATTGGCTCCCTATCGAATCACGCGCAAATGAGGCAGTTGGGATCGTAAGGCCCCCGTGTGACTGCAATATTATTATTAATTTATGACTTGGCCCTGCTAACCCGCGAAGGCCGATTCTCGTGTCGTTTGTAATTTCAACAAATGTTGCGCTGGGCGGTTCGGTTTAAGAAGAATTTGCCCCGAATCTGAATCTGGCACAACTTGCAAAAATATGTCCAGTAGTTCTTTTCACGTTTCAGTTAACGTGAACCACGAAATAACACACAAGGTACGCGAGAATAGCCGCCATAAAAATAAGGAGCACTAACCAAAGCACCAGCGCATTTGAGTTTACGCGCCTCTTCTAGAAAGAAGCTGCCGAGGACGTGCTGCCACCTGACGTTGTGTCCAAAAGACGACATTTTGACGCTCTTACGGCCTCTGAGATGTGACGTTGCTACGGCGCCTCAATATTGGTTTCGCTTACCGGTTCCACTCGCAAGAACTGATGATTCGCAACCGTTTGACGTGTTTATTGCCCAACGCTTACAGTAGAGCGTGATTATGATCAGAAGGCTGAAATGCTGGCAAGATTCATTGTGAAACAGGTGTGCCATTGTGCAGTTTATGATTTGGCACCTGATACTGGTTTGAAGAAAATTTAGTTCGTGGCAAGCTGCCTTCTTTCTTTTTTTTTTAACTAGATGCTGCTCAGAAGGTGCTGCCTTCTCACGTCAATTTATAGAAATATTCTGGCGGTAATTTCGCTTAAACGTTCCCGCCAGATATGAATGTTGACTTGGTTTTCCTGGAATACACAGCAATTTCTAACGCCATCTAAGTTTTGGATTTCGATTGGCTCCCTATCGAATCACGCGCAAATGAGGCAGTTGGGATCGTAAGGCCCCCGTGTGACTGCAATATTATTATTAATTTATGACTTGGCCCTGCTAACCCGCGAAGGCCGATTCTCGTGTCGTTTGTAATTTCAACAAATGTTGCGCTGGGCGGTTCGGTTTAAGAAGAATTTGCCCCGAATCTGAATCTGGCACAACTTGCAAAAATATGTCCAGTAGTTCTTTTCACGTTTCATTTAACGTGAACCACGAAATAACACACAAGATACGCGAGAATAGCCGCCATAAATATAGGGAGCACACACCCAAGCACCAACGCATTTGAGTTTACGCGCCTCTTTTAGAAGGAAGCTGCCGAGGACGTGCTGCTCCCTGACTTAGACTCGAAAAGACGCTGTCTTGACTCTATTATGGCCTTGGAGATGTGACGCTGCAATGGTGCGACAACGTTGGTCTCGCTTACCGTCTTCACTGGCAAGAACTGATGATTCGCAATCGCTTGGCCGTGTTTACTGCCCAAAGCTTCTAGTGGAGCGTCATTTGACCAGGAGGTTGAAATGCTGGCAGCATTCATTGTGTAAGAGGTGTGCTATGGTGCAGTTTACGATCTTGCACCTGATACTGGAGAGAGAGAGAGAGAGAGAGAGAGAGAGAGAGAGAGAAACGTTTATTAAACGAAACAGTGTCCCGAGCGAGGCTGGGTGTCACCCTAAGGTGGGAGGGCTCCTTAGTCCAGGAACCCTCTGGCTTCGACTGCCCTCTTGGCCCTGGCGACGAGTTGTCGCTGATCTTCCAGGTCCCCGAGGGTTAGCTTGGCCTCCCACGTTTCGAATAGGTCGTTTGCTTCTATTGCTCGTTTTGCGTGCGTTTCTGGTTGCATTTCGCTGCCTTCCTGCCACGGGCATTCCAGGAGCAAGTGTGCCAGAGTGTCGGGTACGTTGCAAAGTGGGCAGAGGTAGCCGTGGAGCGTCGGGTAGAGGCAATACCTGATACTGGATTGAAGAAAATTTAGTTCGCGGCAAGCTGCCTTTTTTTCTTTTTTTAACTAGATGTTGCTCAGGAGGTGCTGCCATCTCACGTCAGTTTATAGAAATGTTCCGGCCGTAATTTCGCTTATAGGCTCCCGCCAGATATGAATGTTGACTTGGTTTCCCCTGGACGGACGGACGGACGGACAAAACTTTAATGGAACAAGGACCTGCGAGGTTGCCAGCCCGGGCTCAGGCCACCCGGGCATTGTGTGCGGTGAGGCATAGCCTTTCCACCGCTGCCCGGGCCCGCTGGATAGCCCATAATTGGTCGTGTAGTTCTGAGCTAGTCAGAGCGCTTAGCCATCGCTCCTCGAGAAGGTCCGGTTCTATCTTGTCCTCTACGTATACTGAACCGATCTGTGTGCACTTCCACACGATGTGTGCCAGGTCTGCGTGTTCGTGTTTGCAGAGCTAGCTTGCAGCTTGCGTCTGGATATTGTGTTGAATTTATTCTGTTTAAAGGGACCCTGAAACGATTTTGTCGATTTTCTACAAACGTACTGAGTCGTTAGAGTAGGTCCTTCTGATCATTAATTGACACATCTAAGTGCTCTGCGTAAAGCGTGTAATTTATTATAAGGTTTTAAAAATGCACATCACTGTCGATCGCAGCGCACTGCTCGGCGGAATTTTAAGCCGCCCCTACCCATATGATGCAAATAACCCATATTTACGTCACATGGGCGAGCTATCTGATTGGCTGACCAGGGCGCGTGGTCGATAATTTTTCCAACTTTATGGTGAACAAATGATGCTCGTAATAGTTGGAATGTTAGTTACCTTGTTTTTGTAAAAAGAAAATAACTTAAAGAGAATACACAAGAATAGTTTTTTAGTACACTTCAGCACTTCCGGCACACAGCAAGTGTCGTCTGCTTGTGTTACAACGTACTCCATTTTGACGAGAGCTCCGCGGTCAGAGTCGGTCTCAGTCTTTTCGCGAGCACTAATGAATAGCGATTCAATTGGCAGATACTGATGAAAACCACCATAGCGAAAGGAATTAGCGGCTGCGTCCTCCCAGCACCAACTAAGCATTTTGTGGGTTAATTACGAGCCCTGAAGTTAATTACTGAATACTGCTTTATTTTCTATTTTCATACGCAATATGGAGCACGCAGTAACCATTCCCATTGTCCTCGATCGGCTGAACCAGACAACGACGTGGTATTTTTAGAAATGGCACAGAATACATCAGATGTGCGTGCAAAGATTAATTCGTGTCGGTTAATTACGGTGGTATATAAGCGTTATAAGCCTATTTTACGGCGAATTAAGCAAGTAGGTTCTAGTTGGTCGGTATTTTTCGTGTACCTGTCCGTCAGAAAAATACGTGTGCTGATACGGCGGCAGTTCAGGGCCGGTTGCAGTGGCTCGTACCTCCTTAGGGCAGAGGCTTCAAGCAGTCTGAAAAGTGAAGCGACCAGTGAAAATATTCTTTGGAATCACGGATGCAACATAAAGAACAACGTACGTTTGAATAAAGACTAGCACTAAACAATAATCTGAACCGCAGAATTGATGGTAAGGCGCTCCCGATAACAATTCGAAGCACGTAGTGGTACCCGCGTACGTTTTCTGGTAAAGATTACTGTTGCGGAAGCTGCGACGGGGACGGGAGTTTGCGACGTGAGGAGTGATGTCCCCAGACTTTTGTATACGAAAGAACCATCCAAGCAAGTGATTTGAAATGTCACCGCACTGGTATGGGTGGCGACGTGGTATCATAATTACCATTACTACCATTATTACTCCAAGGTTATAAAGCATTGCATGCCCCCATCAGCAGTAGTTGTGGTGGTTTTAAGCAGCTTCGCTGGAAATCCACTTTCGCAGGGCCGCGATGGCGAGTCAATTATTTTAGGCTTCTTGAAGGAGACGTGACACTGACTTTCAGTGTGCAGGAAATGGGGTTCAAGCGCGCACGCTTTGCAAAGTCATGTGCGGAGAAAGTTTTAAGCTGCGTATTAATATTGCAGGCAATTAAAATATCTACTGCAACTGCTCGACCAAACCAGCCTCGCTAGAAATTTCGCTGGATTCTGTAAGGTCGCCGAAATGCGGTGCGTTTTTCAGATTTTTACGCTATGCCTTGATAATAACCGTGTATAAAGAATAATTAGAGAATAATTGGACGGTTGTTATGCACCTTGTAGCGTAGAGCTTTGAAGTTTTCCGCTACCCACAGCAGCACCATGCAATAAGTTATTTAATCAAACCGTTACGGAATTCCAGAAGTAAGCATTTAGTGATTTTTGGCCAATAAGACGCTCTTGTGATTACCATGCATCTATGCCTTCGCCCATTCTTCAGTGTTCTGCCTTCTCAAGCTGCTTCAGAAACATATTCTACTAGTAAATATGTTATTTTAACTCCAACCTAAAAGGAAGCTTTGCTCGAGGCTCCTATCGAAATACAGGTATACATGTGAAATTGGCAGACGTGTTTTTGAGCGACTAATGCACGGAATTTCATGTGCTATGTTGAAATTAAATGAAAAAGTTAACATGTAGTGATTTCATCGAGCGAATTCTAATTTTAGGCTGTGAACTGTTTTTTAGGAGAATTCATACATACTGCGAACTTTCAAGAAACACAACTTGAAGTATACAACTCTTTACTACAGTAACTAATAGCGCTATTGAAATTCTGTAAATAGAATGTAATGCATCTAAAGCAGACAAAAATGATGTATCGTACGCCATCCTGAAACTTACCACTAAATTGTGAACATAAAATTTGCAATACCCTTCCAAACATTGTAACAAATTAACGTAAGTTGTAAATTCAAATATCACATTTGTCTGCTTTACATGATCCAACGGATGAAGCTTTTAGAAATTCGATATTTGCTTCTTTATGCTGAGTAACGCATTCCTAAACATCGGCCTTTTATTTTTTCTTCAAGTTTAACAATTTACGATAATTGTAAAAAATTCCATGTCCCAAGTCAAAATTCTGTTTGCTGCAGTGACTGTAATTGAACTTTGTCTCTCAAACGCAATACATTTCATTCAAATCGGTTCACCGGCTTTCTCATAAAAGAATTTTGGTGTATTACATATATTTGAATAGCTGGCGTCGGAGATGGGCTCCAGCTTAAAGCTCGCTCTTAACCAATGCGCCACGCAGCTTCTACAGGTAACCGATGAAACGGAACGCTGACGTATACACGCAAGCCCACCGCCACAGTGGTGAACATATAAAAAGAAACGCTTAAAAAAAAAAGTAAGTTCGATGAAAGCTTCGCGGTAGGAGTTATCTCGGCCAGACATCTCATCCGGAATGCCACGAGGTGTCTGGCCAGATGTCTAGCAAAATGGTAGAGTCATCGTCTGTCACACATGTACTGCCGTCTTCGAGATAAGGCTGATACATAGGCGCGCTCGTTCCCAAGTTCCGAGGTGAAGCGGTAGACTCATGGCATGTGTACTTTCTTTTATTGTGTTTGTTCAGTTGTGCATCATAGCATTCATCCATAGCGCGAATTTCGTATTTTTTAAGGCCGACGTCGTTTTGCTGCAACCAGCCATCCCTTGCGGCCTGGCGAAGCTTGACGATCACCAGAGACATGGATAACGCGAAATCAAACGATGGCGTCGTCTTGAAGAAAGCAGAGCGCCGGTATTTACAAGAAAGTCGGCTGCTGTAAGTCGCAGCGACTTATCTCCGCTAGGCTGCCGATCGAGCTGCCAGAGGAATTACAAGCGGTGTCCGCGGACTGCGCGGTCACGAAGTCACTACACGCGGCAGCCGGTGGTACAACCAAAAAAAGCATGGACGACGTTTCAGGAAGGACGGGTCCAAGACAGCAGGGCCGAAGCGATGTCTCAGGGCGCATTCTAAATGCGGTGCTATCACTGAAGGAAGCCAAGGCGCTAGTCGTAACCTGTTGGAGCTCTTTCGTCAGCTTGGCGATGGCTTCGAAGAGATCACCTGTACAGACCTGCCCTAAAACCGCTGCTTATGCTTGGACGTCGTCTCGGGACGGTGGCAAGGTAGCCACGCATTGAAGGTTGGAACGCGTTAAACGAGGATAATTCGTTGTAGACTGCGCCAACATAACGCACACAGACAACACGCCGACGCTGCTGCTGATCGCTTTAGTCTTTGGCACACATCGACTCATGGGGACCAGCCAAGAATCGGGGAGATATTACATATGCGCTAAGCGAATAAATATAAAGATGCGACGCTCCGAACGCGTTTTTTACTTGTTCTGCTCACGCGAGCGCACTCCACGCTCCCGAGCCGATATGCGCGTCTTCGTCTTCACGAGATGCATTACAGCATTCTATTATGATTTGGCTCTGTTGACTCACGGAAGCCGATTCCTGCCTTGTTCACAATTTCTGAAGGTGTCGCGCTTAGCGGCCTGGAAAATCGCGTTTTCTCAGGTGCTAAATTACGCTGCTTACGAGTAGGCGCTTTCAAATCCGTGGTGCTGGCACTAGTTCTTTTCACTTTTCAGTTCACGTGGAGCACCAAATAGCACACAAAATAAGCGGAAGAATAAGAAGCCAGCAGCACTAGTGTATCTAGTTACATGTTTGAATTTGCCCGCGTTTTGTGAAGAGCAGCAGTCCAGGATGGTGCTGCCACCTGACGTAAATTTAGGAAAAGTATGTTTTGACGCTGATATGGTCTCCGTGATTCGGCATTGCCATTGCGTCGCGAGGTTTGTTTCGGTTTCCGGCTCGTCTTGCAAGAACTGCTCGTTCGCTTGATCTGTTTACTCCCAAGAGCCTCTTGTAGAGCGCGATTGCGTTGAAATGGTTGAAAAGCTGCTACGTTACATGGCGTCATAAGTGTGCACTCATGATGTTTACGCCTTGCAGCTTGATACTGCCACACTAGTGGGTCTAGTTTCCGTCATCATATCCTTTTATTTTTGTAAGCAGAAGTTGCCCAGGATATGCTGCCTTCTTAGTTCTAGTTCTGAAAAGTATTCCGCCGCTGGTTTCGTTTCTAAGCTCCCGCTAGATACAAATGTTCGCTTGTTTTCCCCGACCCCAATAGGCAGTTTCGAACGCCATCTAATTTTTTATTTAGATTGTCTCCATACTACAGCATGCACAAGTGTCGCAATCACGATTGAAAGGCTCCCGTGTGACTATTAGTATGACTTTATGACTTCCCACGAAACACGCAAGCAGCTATTTGATGTCTAAAAGATGTCTTCAACGGCTAATTCAAAAGCCTAGTAGCTGTCTTGATCAAGACATTTTGTAGCCATGGACGTCTAGAAATACTTCAGTAAGCCCTGCTAACGTTACGCTAAAAGTTGGCTAATGGACAGCTTGACAAGAACAACTGAAGACTTTTATTAGACATTCCCCCAAATTTTTGCGGCAGCTCTTACAGTAACACGACGTTTGCCCACAGTTACAATTTATTTTAAACGAGGCATGGACATCAAAAAAGAAAAGTTTATATTGTCGGATAGAGTGATGCAGAGGTAGTTTTTCCAGATGTGAACCATGGGAATAGTGTAGTACAGCCTCATTGTTCAATTTGTGCTTTTTAATTAGACCAATCAATTGAATGCCACCTGTCAGAATTATTTTGCAAATCAAACAAGATCTGTATTGTATGCTGATATAATTCCAATGTTCACCCATTGACCTAAACAAGAACATCTCTGCGTGAAACACGTCATTATTGACAAAACTTCGCCCTGCTGGGTCTCCACCAAACTGAAATAGTTTCTAGCAAAGAAAGATTTTGTCAGTGATGCTGCAGTTCAGGCAAAAATTACATCCTGGTTTCAGCTACAAGGGGCACAATAGCCTTACACCAGTATACGAAACAGAACACTGTGCTGCAATGAGTTAAGAAATAAAGGATAGTACACATCTGGAAAAACACTGCGAACCACTCTAACTAGCAATATAAATATATTTTTTCTCATGTCCATGCTTCATTTAAAAGTAAATTGTAACTTACTTTCTGGGTGCCTCTTGTAAGGTAACGCCACATGCTTGCACAGCATCACGCAGAAATAATGGCCAGTTCTTCGGCATGCCATCCATTAGTGAATTCCTTGTACGTTGCGTGTTACAAGAACTGAAAGATAAATCATAATATGCTGTTATTTTTTTTCATAAATTGTATGATGACCTTTTCATGCATAAAAGGTGATTGCAAGCGAAAATGCAGCATGGCACAACTTCACACCATGTCACATACTCATACTTTATTACCTAATAAACTAGAAAAGATGCAGAAAGTGTAATTAACAAGAGTGACAAATAGCAGCAAAGCTGATCATGGATAAATCTTGAAGATGATTGCCGCCGCTGCCAGAGTAGGCCAGCCTTCGTAGGAGAGCACTGGCTGCCCACAAAAGCTTGCTGTCACAGGCCACCCGTGACGGTTCTTGTAGACATAGGAAAGCAATACCTGCACAGAACAGGAAAAAAGGGCAAGGGTGGAAATGGGAATGTTGAAATTGGAACTTCAATTAGCAATATGTGCTAAGTAAGAAGTTTGGCTCACATTAAAAATAAATTTAAGCACTCCTTTCTCTTAAATTACGGGTATCTTAAGGTATGTATGCGATGATGCTTAAAATGACTAGTATATTTCCTATCATAAGAAGCCAACAAACACTGACACCAAGGACAACATAGGGGAAATTACTTGTGCTTAATAAATTAAATAAAAAACGATAAATTAATGGAAATTAAAGTGGATGAAAAAACACCTTGCCACAGGTGGGAACTGAACCCACAACCTTCGCATTTCGCGTGCTATGCTCTACCAATTGAGCTACAGCGGCGTCGCTTTCCCATCCACTTGGGTATTTATGTGTCCTAGTAGAACGCTGGGAGTGTTAGCCAGCGCCCCAACTCAGAGACCTTGTTCCTGGCATATAGTCATTAAGTTGCATAGCAGAGTCAAAGTCAGCCTTTAAATTATTGTATGGTGTTTTGTGGCTAAAAATCCACTTATCAACCTGTCAAACAAGTCTGAGAAGCTTCCTGCAAAATATAATAAATTTAATAATAATAATATTTGGGGTTTTATGTGCTAAAACCACTTTCTGATTATGAGGCACGCCGTAGTGGAGGACTCCGGAAATTTTGACCACCTGGGGTTCTTTAACGTGCACCTAAATCTAAGCACACGGGTGTTTTCGCATTTCGCCCCCATCGAAATGCGGCCGCTGTGGCCGGGATTCGATCCCGCGACCTCGTGCTCAGCAGCCCAACACCATAGCCACTGAGCAACCACGGCGGGTGGTATATAATAAATTTAAAACAGTAATTCACTCTGCAGGTAAATGATGTACTAACTTAATTAAAAAGTTAATAGCGTCTTATATTGTTGAACTAAAAGCAAGTTTGGCATTTTGCTCTCCCTAGCTGTTGCCTTTCTTTCAAACTTAAACATGACATAGTACAGAGTAAGCAGGTAGCATGCAAAGGAGGACTGGTGATAAAGTAGTGTTCCAAAGCAACACTCCTAGCTGGATCAATCACTTTTGTTGATATATCTTCAAGTGACCCTAATTGGCTTCGGGCAATACCTCACACAAATGACGCAACACCTTGGATGATGCGTCATACAAAGTTGAAAGTATCTTGGAAGTGTTAACATGCTGTTTACATGAGAAAGTGCAAAGTGATTCGTATAGGTGGCAAATTATCAATGTATCTATAGCCTCAGGTAATTCTGAGCATCTATGCTGACTTGCAACTGAGAAGCCACTGCACACAAAAAGGTGTATTCAAGTAATGGTCCATGCAGAATAATTGCCCACCTAGAGAAAAGGCAAATGTGGCAGGCTAGTGGGCCAGGGCAAATAAATTGATAAATTCTGATAACACCTCCAATGATATTATTGAAATAGGTGATAAAAAAAACAGCACAGGTAAAATTGCAGTCATGACAAAATTTTAAAAGCACTTCTGCAAACTGCTGGAACCCTCAGCATCATGCTTGTTCTACATGCACATATGTTGCAGCGCAATCTATATCTCAGACGCAGGCGCCTCCACAGATCACTTTGTGATCTCCTCACAATAAGGTTAAAAAACAGTCTGGCACAAGCTACTTGATGCGATTCATTTTGCAAGCACCAACCAAGTGCTGATGGTGGTAGAGCAAAATTGGAGTTTGTCCTTGTATAGAAGCCTTGGCCCATGTTTTATCAATTCTAGCGGCAAAGCACACCTTTTACAGCACACATAAATCTTAAATTAGACTGCTTGCTGATGCTGTACAATAAGTTCCTGTAAAGAAACTAAATCACACAGAAAACATTTAGAATACCAAAGTAATCAAATACTGGCTTGAATATATTTGTGCATTAGGGAAGTAAGGTGTAATGTACACTGTTGTAGAAAATTTTTACTCATGTATGGAATACTTCTATGACACAGCAGAGTTAATTTGCGAGTTCTTACATAGCAATGACTACCTATAGGTAAATTTTGTAAGGCGTGGGGAAACAAATTATTAGTAGAACTGTGTATGTACACTGGCACTGAGAAATTGGTTATAATAGTGGCAGCTTATAATGGACCAGTGCAAAAACATCGCCGTTGGTGAGACACCAACTAGCTATTTTACCACGAAGCGCTCCCTTGCCTTAACCCACATAAAAAGCACTGGGAGGACCAGAGAGGGTACAGTACATTGGCTTACACTGATCATGAGGTCCCGTCATCCAGCTAGGGCCAAGGTACAAGAAGGATGTCCAGCCGTCTATAGAGTGAAAGGGACAAAATAAGATAGCATCAAGTCAGTTGAAAGGCAGATTTGCAATTACAAATAAGGTGACCCAGTCACAGTCATTGATTAATAAATGCCAAGCTGTCGTGATTTTACTCCCAGATGATGCACCTACTAGGTTAAAGGTTTTGCTGCTTATTTAGAACAAGACAAGTGAAATTTGTACATCAGCAGACGATTTAATTTGGAATTGTATAGATGAAGTAAACACTGCAGTCATATTTTTTGTTTTGCTATAAAGTGGGATAGCTACAAACTGCATAGTCACTGACACACGCGCGCACACGTAAGTACAAAAGGACACAGAATAAGTCGAGTTCAGTCTGGTTCAGCATTACAGCCAGCGCGTCGTCTTCGAATGCACTCCTTTCGGTTGCCTCGTGCTACGTTAACCATAGGCTAACAAGCAGGGCAAAGTTCTGACTGTTGTTGCGGAAGTCGTGGAGCGCGGTAGTGCTGAACGGCTGAACACAAGCAGAACCCTCGTATAAAAGTAATGACGAAAACTCGCAAGGCAGAAGAGCCCATATATCAAGAATTGCCGCGGGTAACACCTAAATATATTCACATTGTTGACGAAAAACGAAGCGCAATGTATTTCACTTACCGGAAAAAGTGTTATCCGAACGTGCGACGTACAAAGGCACACCGAGACACGAAGGCGGCGAACGCAGATCCCGCCATTGTGGTAGTAAGCCGTCGGCGAAAACACGCAATACAGCCGATGCCACGAAGCACTGATGCAAAACACACGGCACACAGCATCATCACAGCTAAATGACTCCAGTTAATATCTAGTATAAATGTACAGAACGGCTTAGAATGACGCACAACTGGATAACGAACCCACGACCGAGAAATAGCGGGCGGCAATGATCGTTTTTTCAAACTTCCTGCCTCCCAGTGTTTCCCGCACAGAATGAGATATCCGACAAATTTGGATTGTGCCGCCGAAGTGGTCGCAGCGCGGTGGCTCTGTGACACCGCTGTGCAACACCGGCGTTTCGCTCCTGCTGCTGTAAATACCTGCTGCGCGAGCATAGAATGGTTTCCAGGCGTCGTGTGCGCGTCCCGTATGGAAAACAATAACACGCCCTTGATTGTTGAAGTTCTGGTGTGAAATTATTTAATATTAAAGCCAATTAACTTATGTAGCTGCGAACGAGTTCGATTTGTCTGAGGCGTCTTTTATTTGCTAACGCCGACGGTAACCGCACATTTAACACGTCGTTTGGCATTTTATGCACTTTTAGACAAAAATATCTAGAAAAGTTCTTGAGTTAGACATTCTGAATGCGTTTACCAAAACAGACTCTAGTGACACCCGTAGTGGCTTTTGCCGTAGATAGAATATATACTAGCATATTCTAAGCGCTGAGGTTATGTTTCGAAGAAATTCTATTTTCAGTCTTATCATAGACCAAGACGTCTATAGCCGTTTGTAGCCGTTTCAAGAAGTTTTTAAGAGGTTCTGTGTTTCGTGGGTTGGCCCTTCTCGGGGGCGGCGTAGGGTTGGATCCCACTTGAGCGGGAGGGGGAGGGAGAAGGGAGGATGTAAAGGAAGGCCGCGTACTAACCGAAATATTTTTAGGGGAGGGACGTGCCCGATTTCAGTCAAACACAACTGTTTGCGCCCGAACCCAACCTCCTCTGCGGAAGCGTATTACCTCTGCACACCTTGTGCCTTAGGCAACGCTGCAGACGACTTATGAGAGGGATCAAGCGCAATATCTATTTTGCGCTTTAGGAATTACAGAAGTGATTGGTAAAGGAGAAATAAGAAATGCAATATTAAAGATTGTTTATTAGTGGATGGTAACATTTATAGACAGATTTAAACGAAGGAGCGTTGTTCGCGGTAGCGATTAGTTGTATTTGATCGCGTTCTTTATGTATCTAAGCACAAAATAACGCACAAGCTAAGCCATATTCGCCGCCATGAGATTGAAAAACCAGCAGCACTAGCAGAACCGCATGCACGTTTAGTTTACGCGACTTTTGTCGACAGAAGCGGCAGTGGAGGTGTTGCCCTAGCTCTTACTCGAATAATAATAATAACAAAATTTAAACGCTGTTATAGCCTGCGTGGTCTGCCATTTAATCGACACAGCAACCTTAGTTTCGCTTTCCGGCTCCTCTAGCAAGAACTGATCGTTCGCTTGGTCTTGTTTGCTCCCAAAAGCTTCCATTAGAGCGTAATTACGATGGAATCGTTGAAATGCAGGAAAGCTTCGTTGTGTCACAGGTGTGCAATTATTCACTGTGCGACCTGGCGCCTGATGCTGCCACTTTTAGGTTGCTCAGTTTGTGTCAACCTTGCTTTCTTAATTTTTAAGCCAGAATTTGCCGAGAGTGTGCTGCCATATGACCGAAGATCCAAAAAGGTTCTTGTTTCACTTCTCGGCTCCACCAGATTTGAATGTTCACTTGTACTTCCCTGTCGGAGGGCTGCCGGGAACACTATCCGGAGCATCGAGGCAGCTTCCACAACAGCGTCATTACCTTGACATGGTCCACATGCTTACAAGTTTCGTTGTGTCCCAGTTGCGCAAATGTGCAGTTCACGACATGGCACGTCATCGTGCCACTTCAGGCGGTTTAATTTCCGGCAAATTTGTATTTTTAAGAACAATTTGCCCCGAATGTGCATCTGGCGCAACTTGCAAAAACGCGTCCAGTAGTTCCTTTCACGTTTCAGTTAACGTAAACCACGAAATAACACACAAGATACGCGAGAATAGCCGCCATAAAAATAAGGAGCACTAACCAACGCACCAGCGCATTTGAGTTTACGCGCCTCTTCTAGAAAGAAGCTGCCGAGGACGTGCTGCCACCTGACGTTGAGTCCAAAAGACGACGTTTTGACACTCTCACGGCCTCTGAGATCTGACGTTGCTACGGCGCCACACGATTCGGCTCCACGGCATGCTCCACTGGCATGAACTGATGGTTCGCAACCGCTTGCCGTGTTTACTGCCCAAAGCTTCTAGTAGAGCGTGAGTATGGTCAAAAGGTTAAGATGCTAGCAAGATTCATTGTGAAACAAGTGTGCCGTTGTGCAGTTTACGATTTGGCACCTGGTACTGGATTGAAGAAAATTTAGTTCGCGGCAAGCTGCCTTTTTTCTTTTTTTAAAACTAGATGCTGCCCAGGAGGTGCTGCCTTCTCAGGTCAGTTTATAGAAATATTCCGGCGGTAATTTTGCCCAAAGGTTCCCGCCAGATATGAATGTTGACTTGGTTTCCCCTGGAATGCACACAATTTCTAACGCCATCTAAGTTTTGGATTTCGATTGGCTCCCTATCGAATCTCGCGCAAATGAGGCAATCAAGATCGTAAGGCCCCCGTGTGACTGCAATATTATTATTAATTTATGACTTGGCCCTTCTAACCGTGAGGGCCGATTCTCGTGTCGTTTTTAATTTCGAGAAATGTTGCGCTGGGCGGTTTTGTTTAAGAAGAATTTGCCCCGAATGTGCATGCGGCGCAACTTGCAAAAATGTGTCCAGTAGTTTTTTTCGCGTTTCAGTTAACGTGAACCACGAAATAACACACAAGATACGCGAGAATAGCCGCCATAAAAATAAGGAGCACTAACCCAAGCACCAGCGCATTTGAGTTTACGCGCCTCTTCTAGAAAGAGGCTGCCGAGGACGTGCTGCCACCTGACGTTGACTCCAAAAGACGACATCTTGACTTTCTTATGGCCTTGGAGATCTGAAACTGCAATTGTGCGACAACGTTGGTTTTGCATACCGGCTCCACTGGCAAGAACTGATGGTTCGCAATCGCTTGGCCGTGTTTACTGCCCAAAGCTTCTAGTGGAGCGTCACTGTGATCAGGAGGTTGAAATGCTGACAGGATTCATTGTGTAAGAGGTGTGCTATGGTGCAGTTTACGATCTGGCGCCTGAAACTGCGAGTTTAGAAACCTTAGTTCGTGGCACCTGGCGTCTTTTGCAAAAAGTGTTCCGGCGCTAATTTCGCTTATAGGCATGTACCCGACAGATATATAGGTTGACTTGGTTTCCCCGGGAATAAAGAGCAGTTTCTAAAGCCATCTAATTTTTGGATTTCAATTGGCTCCCTACCGCTGCTTGCGCAAATGACGCAATCGGGATCGAAAGTCCCCGGTGTGACTGCGATATTATTTTAATTTATGACTTGGCACTGCTAACTCACGAAGCCGATTCCCGTGTCGTTTCTAATTTCCAGAGATATAGCGCTGGGCGGTTTGGAAGGTCCGATTTCCTAACAGGTGTAAAATTACGCTGTTTACGGTCTGGCGCTATCAAATTAGTAATTTGCTACTAGCTGATTGCACGTTTCAGTTAAATAACTTCCATTTTCGGAAAGAAAAACATGTTTGGGAGGTGCTTCCAATAACTCGAGTTGAATTGATCCGTGGCACTAGCCGGATCATTTCGTTTCTAATTTCCAGGAATGTGGCACTAGCTGCCTTAGCAGAGCAAGGTGCACGGCTGAATACTTACGCCTTTCAAGAGAGAAGCAGTCCTTGCGTCGTTGCCGCCGGACTTGAATTTCAAAAAAAAAAAGTAGTAATAATAAAGTTTTTGCGATGTTATACCCTGCGTGATTATGTTGGATGGTTGACAGGCTGACAAGTTACTTTGTGTCAACGTTTTGCAATTGTGCAGTTTACGAAATCGCGCGTTATTGTAGAGCTACTTTAGGTTGCGTAGTTTGCAACAACTTGCTTTTTGTCTTTTTAAAGCAGAATTTGCCCCGAATATACTGCCATCTGACGCAAGTTGCAAAAAATTTCGGGCGCTGCATTGTCTCTGGGCGAGGTATTACTCTTGACTCGAACCTCTCTGTCGGAGGCCTGCAGGGCACGCCTGCCGTACGTAGCATAGAATCTGTATCTCTGAGGAGCACCGTGCACGGAATTGTGTTGGTCAGACTCACCGCTGGCATAAGGAAGCCGGCCGAAAGCAGCTATCAGCGGCAGTGGATGCATTCATACATACCAGGACCGTTGCTTGACGTCTTCGTAGTTGGGCCATGCCTTTGCCGCAAAGCAAAGTAGTTTTGCTGCAACCAGTCATCTTTTAAAGTGATGCCAAGCATGGCGATCATTCAGGCGTTGATATCGCGAATCGGAAGGATGGCGTCGTCTCGAAAGGCACGAAACGCGGGTATTTCCAAGAAAGCCGACTGCTGCAAGTCTGAGAGCCTCATCTCGCAAGGCTACCGACACAGCTGCGAAAGGAATGGGCAAACTTTGTATAAACAGAGGCTGCATTGACCAGGTTGCCCCCCGCGTCTACCACCGAGACAGCGAACTTATCCCCACTGTCATATCTGGCAGCATCGACAAAGAGGGCATCTAGCTTCTTCTGATTGATCTTTTTAAGGATGGACTTGGCTCACGCGAATCTTCTACCCTCGTTATGCACTGGGTGGATGTTTCGCGGGACGGGGTCAACCATGATGCGACTTCTGGTTTCCCGGGTCAAACTAACTTTAGTTACTGGTTCATGTCTGGGTTGGATTCCCGCTTCTTCTAATATCTTAATCCCTGGCTTAGTAGATGAAAGTCTCATTATCTGAGCCGCTGTGTCAGCTTCTATTAGCTCATCGATGGTGTTATGGAGTCCTAGCTCCAGCAGCCTCTCAGTGCTTGTGGACTGCGGAAGGCCGAGCACGCGCTTGAGGCCGGTTCTGATTAGGGAGTCGAGCTTGGCCTTTTCCGCTTTACCCCAATTAAGGTACGGCGCGATGTACATGGCATGACTCAGGAAGAATGCCTGATAAGCACTGAGCAAATTGTCCTCTTTGAGACCGCCTCTTCGATTTGAGACGCGGGCTACAAGTCTTAGGACATTATTAGCCTGTCCACTGAGCTTGTTGAGGGCCTTCGAGTTACAGCCCTTGGCATCAATGAGGAGACCTAGAATTCTGACCGAGTCCTTCCTCGTTATGGGATGCCAATTTTCAGCTCGAATTTATCTCGGCAGAGTTACCAGAGGCGCAAGATTTCTGACCCCCTGTCTGGACTGGCGGTATAACTGGCGGTATAACAGTAGCGTCGGGCAGATTTTACATAAATGCTAAGCGAGTAAATATAAAATTCCGACACTGCGAACACGCTTTTTACTTCTTATCTACACGTTACCGTAGTCCGAGCACCCCAGCACAAGTGCGCTTTTTTGTCTTCGTAAGATGCATTACATCATTATTTTATTATTTATCTCTGTTGACGCGCGGAAGCCGATTTCTGTCTCGTGTCTAATTTCTAAAGGTGTTGCACGTGGCATTGCTGTAAAGCGCGTTGTCGGGCGAGTTGGTTCATAGCTTCCAAAAGATGAAGCGACACAGAGACAGGACAGGACGCGCCTCGTACAGTCGTTGTTGTTTCTTCATTGGTGTGGTGTCTCTGCTGGCGCTTCATCTTGTGAAAGTTTTGACAGTACTTTCCGTTTGGAAGGCTTCGTTTTGCCAGAAGTATTAAATTATGCCGATTGCGACCAGGCGCTCTCCAATCCGCGATGTATCCAGAAGTTCTGTTCACGTTTCAGTTATCGTGAACCACGAAATAACACACAAGATACTCCAGAATAGCCGCCATAAAAATAACAAGGGGACCTAACCCAACCACCAGCACCTTTCAGTTTACGCGCCTTCTGTAGAAAGAAGCGGTCCAGGACGTGCTGCCACCTGCGGTCAACTAAGAAAGACGATGTCTTCACTCTTTTATGGCCTCTAAGATCGGACGTTGTCATGGCGCCACAACGTTGGTCTCGCTTTCAGGCTCCAGCGGCAAGAACTGATGGTTCTCAATTGCTTGGTCCTGTTTACTGCCCAAAGATTCTAGTAGAGCGTCATTATGATCAAAAGGCTGAAATACTGGCAAGATTCATTCTGGAACAGGTGTGCAATGGTGCAGTTTACGACCTGTCGCTTGAAACTGCCATTTTCAAAACTTTAGTTCGCGGCAACCTTCCCATTTTTGTTTTTCTAAGTAGATGTAGCTCAGGCAGTGCTGCCATCTGACGTAAGTTGCAAAAAGTGTTCCGGCGGTAATTTTTACCACCAGATATGAATGTTGACTTGGTTCCCCCGGGAACACACAGCAATTTCGAACGCAATCTAATTTTTCGATTTCGATTGGCTCCCTACCGCAGCTTGCGCAAATGAGGCAATCGGGATAGAAAGGCACCCGTGTGGCTGGGATATTATTATTGATTTATGACTTGTCCCCGCTAACACACGAAAGCCGATTCACGTCTCATTTCTAATTTCAAGAGATGTTGCGTTGGGCGGTTTGCAAGGTCCTGTTTTGTAACAGGCGTTAAATTATGCTGTTTACGACCTGGCGCTGTCAAATTCGTCATGTTGGTGCCAGCTCGTTGCACGTTTCAGTTAACTTTTCTTTTTGGAAAGAAAAACTTGTTTGGGAGGTGCTTCCACATAAGTCGAGTTGAAATGCTCCGTCGCTGGTTTCGCATCCTCTCCCTAGGTGTTCTGTGGCCTGCTCTCGCTAAACTCCCTGCATTAGATGTAGGGGCAGTGGCGTAGTCAAGAATTTTTAAGGGGCCCCGGGGTGGGGTTGCAGGAAATAAGCGGGTAGGATGACTGGGAAGGCAGCATAGTAATAAAAAAAACTTTGAGGGGAGGGACGTCCCTAGTGTATCATGCCTTGGCTACAACACTTATTACGTCCGTACCTATATTCCGCTGTGGAAGAACGTTACCTGCAAACGCTTGGTGCCTTCAGCACTGCTGCAAGTAACTTATGATATCGAGTAAGTGCAACAGCTGTTTTGCACCATACAGTATGCAGAAGGGAATGGTGAAGGTGAAATTAAGAAATGCAAGATTCAGAGCTGTTTACTTGTGAATGGTAACATTCGATAACATATTTAAACGAACAGGTGTTCATGATGTTAGCAATGAGTTCTATTTGTTGACTGTCTTTGATGTATTTGAGCACAACATAAGCGAGAATAGCTGGAATAGGAATGTGGCGCTGTAGCCTCCCCAGAAGAACCAGTTGCACGTTTGAATACACACGTCTTTTGTATAAGAAGTGATCGTAGTGATCACTTCTCGTAAGAAGTGCTCGCTCGCTTGTTTGCTCCGAAAAGTTTCCAGTACTGCGTTATTAACTTGAAAGGGTTGTCACGCTGACAATTAAGTTACTTTGTGTCAAAGTTGCGCAATTGTGCAGTTTACAACATGGCGCGTGATAGGGCCACTTTACGTTGTTTTGTTGGCGTGAACTTAGTTTTTATTTTTTTTAGCAGAATTTGCCTCAAATCTGCTGCCATCTGACGCAACTTGCAAAAAGTTTTCGGCCGCTGGTTTTACTTCTGAGCTCCAGCGAGTTATAATACTGACTTGGAGCTTGAAGTAAAACCTGGGAGGTTATCCTCGCCAAGGGAAGCGGGGATGGCGTTCCAAGGCAGTGTGGGGCCAAGACAGTGGGGCCGAAGCTCTGCATCTGTGTAAGGTCAAAGTACGGCGCAACCGCTGACGCATGCGAAGGCGCCAGTCATAACCTGGAGCTGCTGTGTCAGCTTGGCGGTGGGTAGGAAGAGATCACCTGCACTGTCGTAACCTAGAACTGACGAGGATGCTTGGACTTCGTCTAGGGGCAGTGTGGTGGGTAATCGCGAGTGTGGTAGGCTCACGAAATCCAGAACCGATGAAGCGTGTATGGCGTTCGTTTGAATTATAGGGACACAGCAAGCCGAATCACCACGAGGACGGGTAGAAGACTGGATGACTTTATGGCAGGTTAATTTGTTATAGAAGGCGCCATTCTAATGGAGAGCAGCAGGCAACAGGACGACGCCGCTGCTGCTGATGGTGATGACATTAGTCTTTGCACATATCCATTCACGAGGGTTAGCGAACAATGAGGCAGATCTTTCATAAGTAAATGAAAAAATAAATAAATCTTATGAAAAAATATTAAATAAATCTTACATAATAAATGTAAATATGCGAAGCTCCGAACGCGATTTTTACAGCTGATCTTGACGTGACCGTAGTCCCAGCGGCCTAACCCAAGTTAGCCCACAATTGCGCGCATTTGTCTTCGGAAGGTGTATTACAGAATTATTTTATGATTTACCTCTGTAGACTCAGGAAAGCCGATTCGTGTCTCGTTTCTAAATTCTAAAGATGCTGTACTTAGGGGGTTCGGAGTCTTTAGTTATGCCGATTGCGAACAGGCGCTCTCCAATCCGAGATGTGTCCAGTAGTTCTTTTCACGTTTCAGTTAACGTGAGTCACCGAATAGCACAGAAGTGAGAATGGGCGCCTGAATATTAAGAAACAGCACTAACCCAACCAGCTGTACGTTTGAGTCAACGTGCCTTTTGTAAAAGCAAGCGGTCGAGGACGTGCTGCCACCTGACGTGGACTCGAAAAGGACGATGTCTCAACTCTGTTATGGCCTCTGCGATCGGAGATTGCCATGGCGCCACAACGTTGGATTCGCTTTCCGGCTTCCCTAGCAAGAACCGATGGTTCGTTTGGCCATCTTCATTGCCAAAAAGCTTCTAGTAGAGCGTCATTATGATCAAAAGGTCGAAATGATGCCAAGATTCGTTGTGTAACAGGTGTCTAATTAAGCACTTTACGACTTGGCGCCTGATACTGCCACTTTAGAAGCTTTAATTCGTGGTAAACTGCCACATTTACTTTTTTGCTAGCAGATGTTGCCCAGGAGGCGCTGCCATCTGACGTAAGTTTCAAAAAGTGTTCCGGCGTTAATTTCGCTTCTCTACTCCCGCCAGATATGAATGAATCTTGACTTGGCTCTCCCGGGAACAAACGGCTATTTCTAAAGCCATATAATTTTTCGATTTCGATTGGCTCTCTACCGCAGCTTGCGCAAGTAGTCTCTGCGATATGGCATTGTCATGGCGCCGCAACGTGAAAAATATGAAAATAATGTATGTTTCCTTTCGTTACAGAAAGGATGGGGGCATGGGGCAACCGCTAAAAGTTACTTTTACAAGGAGCTTGACGAGGCGACAGGCAAGCTCTTGACAACAACATACGGCATATCAAAGAAGTAATGTATATATAAAACAACTGTTCATGAGGAAAGAACAGACACAAAGCGTGTTTGCTAAGCACAGGAAAAGGCAGTCAACATAATCCAAAGACTTAAGTCACGTAGTGTATTTTTGTTTGCACAATATCAGACAAGATGAGACATTTTAACCAAAGCAAATACAACGTTCGAGGCACCTCAACAACTAATTATGATGGCAAAGAATCTGTAATGTTTTTCGATGACAGAAAGACATAACGTTTTTCGTGTAGCTGGGTGACGTCACCTCTTTTCTCCGAAAATTTGTTTAAAATGTTGCGGAGCGTGTAAGTTAGTGATTGCAAGTAGCAATTGCTCGCTGGTTTAGGAGTAATCCAAGTTTCCGGACAACGGATCCTGCCGGTGTAGTGCTGCCTTTTCTTTAGCACTAAGAAATCGAGACAGAATGTAGTATTGTATCTTTTAGCTATGGAGTTTCACTGCGCTATATGGTAGTTACATAGGTGATTAATTTTGCTTATTCGAATCCGATCAGACATCTCTTGCGTGTGAGAATTCAAAAGAAACTTTTTTTATAATCCTCAATGATTTCTTCTGTAAAATTAATAAACGAATTCAGTTTTTCTTTGTAGTCGTACGCTAAGCCAAGTAAGCATAATTACATTTAGCCAAGATTAGGGATTTATACAGCCAAAGCTTCTTGCGTTCAGGTAAGAGATATTTATTTCTATTTATTAACTGAATAATTTTGCACAGTTTCTTGTGTACTTCAGTCACGTGTTCATCATAATTTAGGGTACTAGAAAAGTGCACGCCTAGAACATTCACACGAACCACTACTTCGCTCGTATCTGATACAAGTTTAACGTGAGACAAAGTAAGTATTTTTTTTTTTTTGAGGTCGAAAGAGGATGGCTGTTGTGTTTTGATGGTTGGTAGGTAAAATTTTTTTGTTTTACCCAAGAATGAAAGTGAGGCAGAACACGTTCACAAACATCCTCAATCTTTTGCATTTCTTTGCCTGATATCAGCAGTGTTGTGTCATAAGCATAACAAATAATAGGCGTTTTACATCTTGAAATGACGCTGTACAGATGACTAATAGTTACACCAAACAGAAGCGGTCCTAGAACGCTTCCCTTAGGTACACCTGTCTTATAGCTTTGTAATTGAGAAGTAAATTTACCTACGGAGACGTATTGCTTTCTTTACTTTAAGTAGCAGCTTATGAAGCTAGAAGAGATTCTGTGAAAAGGTTTAGAAAATTAGATATAAATTCCTAGTGTTAAATCGATATTATAAATATTGTGTAAGATCAAATACTTTTGCGCAAATATAATAAAGTAGGTTATACATAATATATTATATATATAGTGTAAGATTAGTTCCTTTTGGGAGACACGACCACTTTCTAAGTGTAAGGCGAATGAGAAAGGAACTTGGCTGGGTCCCTTTGTATGATCGACGAAGCAGCTTACGCCCTAAGCAGTTTCATTTATAGTTCCATAATTATATGGTAATATGATCACCAGAAGGAACCGCATTAAATTTCCTCGTGTAAAGGCCAAGCACAGTAAGGCAGTACCTTTCCGGGACTGATCTCTTTGAATGCTCTCTTTTTCCTTGAGCTATTGTTGCTTAGAATTTACAACCTGCGGATGGGATGTACCGCGACAATGTTGATGTTGAATGAATGAATGTTTGTTGTTTAGTGGTGCAAGGACCAGGTATGGTCAAAGAGCGCCATGACAGTGTGAGTGATTTCGCGGTGGAATGATGAGTTTTGCGAACTTGATGTGAAGTGGCTGCACACGGGCCTAAAAAATTGTCGCTGTAAAGTGCGCAAAATCTACGTGCAATAAGATTATGGCGATGACTAATGACGAGTACTATGAGCCTTACACTGCAATGCGAAAAAATGATATGATATACAGACCATGTCAGGTGCAAAAATTGGCGACAGCACAACTGCCTCACCAGAGCTCTTGAAACACAAGGGCCTGGAGGCATGTTTTTTACAGTACGACTATCACAGCGGCATCCTCTGAAGAGAGGAAGCGCTACGAACGTATAGGGCCAATAACATGTAAGACCACATCTCTGAGGAAACCTAGGACTGTGTTTGTATTAAAAAGCGGTTCTGGACCGAGAAACATTACAGGATGAAGAGTACTGTGTTGCCGGTATGCTAAGGAAAAATGTATCTTTCTCCCAGATTCGGCTTCCCGACACTCCAGGAGGACGTGGAGGACGGTCAGCCACTCCCCGCATCTACCACAGGTTGGAGGGTCACTTCCGGTGAGTAGACTATTATGGGTGCCAAATGTGTGTCCTATTCTGAGACGATAATATAGCACATCTGTTCGGCGTGATTTTCTTGCAGAGGGCCAGAATCCTTACTATGGCTTTATCACGTGGAGCTTATTATTTCTTGCCGAGTCCCACATGCGTTGCCAGTGGTTTCGCAGTTTCTTTCGCAAGAAAGGCCTCAGATCTGTGACAGGGACATCAGCGGTAGGGTTAACAGCTTGTGATGCGATTGACGTGGCCATCTCGTCCGCCAGAACGTTACCCTCGATGCCCCTATGGCCAGGCACCCAGCATATTATGGTATTCTGGTTAGATATTTACGCTTTACACCAAGACGGAATAGAGTTTATTAAATACTGAATTTTGTGCGTATAGAGTGACATAAAGGGCTTCACGACGCTTAGGAAGTCTGTATGCATAGCTGCTTTTTGAAGTTTCGATTTTCCCATATTCTTCGCAGCCGACAATAGTGCGTAGGCCTCGGCGGTAAGGATGCTTGTTTCCGGATTTCGTACATCGGATGCCCAGAAGGAGGGACCGACGGCTGCATAAGACACCCCGGCATACGAATTCGATGCGTCTGTGTAGAACTCTGCCCAGGAGTGCTTGTGCTGGAGTTCCAGGAAATGCATTCGGATTTCGACCTCTTGTGCATGCTTTGTAACTTCTAGAAGGGATATGTCACAGTCTACCACCTGCCATTGCGAATGAGGTAACAACTTGGTTGGATGCATCAAGCGAAGCTCGAGGAGTGTGACATGCATTTCATCGTTAAGCTCCTTCACACGCAGCGAGAAAGGCTGCCTTACAGAGGGACGATTACGGAAAAGTCTAGCGCACATCACCTCGTTAATGGTATCAAAACATTGATGTTCATGATTACAGTGTATTCTTAGAAAATTTGTGAAGCTGATGTAAGTTCTCTGCAGATGGAGTGACCATTCATTTGATTTTGTAATAAGCTTTCAATAGGGCTTGTCCTGAAAGCGCCAGTGGCTATTCGGGTACCCAGATTGTGGACAGGATCTAGCATCTGTAGCGTGCTCGCAGCGGCAGAGTTATATCGGATGGCACCATAGTCCAATCGTGATCGAATTAGGCTTTTATGAACATTCATCAGACACTTCCTGTCGCTACCCCATGTTGTGTGAGATTGAATTTTAAGTAAGTTCATTGTCCTTAGACATCTTTCTTTAAGATATTTAATGTGTAGAATGAAAGTAAACCTGGTGTCAAGTATAATGCCTAGAAATATATGTTCTTTATTTAGATGTATTTGTTTACCGCACAGTTGAACACAAGGATCTGGAACCAGGCCTCTCTTTCTTGTAAAGAAGAACACAAGAACTTTTCTGGGGGTTGATTTTAAATCCGTTTTTATCTGCCCACTTGGACGCCTTGTTCAAGCTCTGCTGTACCTGTCTCTCGCATACTTCGAGGTTACAGGATTCGAAGTCGATTTGAATGTCGTCCACGTAGACGGAATAAAAAAAAACGGCAGGTGGTAATGAAGGACGAAGCGTGTTCATCTTCACGATAAAGAGCATGCAACTAAGCACGCCTCCCTGGGGTACATTAGATTCTTTAGTAAAAGGTCGCGACAATACGTTGGCGATTTTCACGCGGAAGATACGATTCAACAAATAGCTTTCAATTATGTTCAGCATATTTCCACAGATGCCCATTCCGACAAGTCTCGCAAGATCCCGTAACTCCACGTTGTGTCATACGCCTTCTCCATATCGAGGAATATCGATAAGAAAAACTGTTTACGTACAAATGCATCGCCGATATCTCTTTCAATGCGCACAAGATGATCATTTGTCGACAGCCCTCTCTGCAGCCACACTGATAGGGATCAAGTATATTGTCGAGTTCGAGGAAATGTGTGAGTCTACGATTAATATTTTTTTCAAATACCTTACAAAGGCAACTTGTGAGAGCTATCGGGGGATAACTTGCCGCCATGAAAGGGTCTTTCCCCTGCTTCAAAACAGGGACCACAATCGCTTCTTTCAATGTGTGTAGAAGGTATCCGACAGCCCAAATAGTGTTGAAAAGTGCGAGTAGAGTAACTTGTGTTTAAGTATGTAAGTTTCTGATCACGTCATACATGACTCTGTCATGTCCCGGTGTAGTGCTCTTGCATGAGATCAATGCAGCTTCCAACTCCGCAATACTGTATGGCCGGTTATACGCTTTGTCATGTCTCCATTTACGTATACGAATGGCATAAGTTCCTCTATTTCTTTTTATTTAAGGAAATATCGAGAATAATGGATTGAGCTCGACACACGCTCAAAGTGCTCCCCGAAAGAGTCTGCCTGGTATTGCAAGGTATTACCTTGGTCGTTCACCAGAGGCAACGGATGGATTTGTTGCCCTTTTATCTTTCTCATGCCTTTCCACCATTTTGCCTCCTGCGTGTATGAATTAATGCCGGAGAGGAACCTCACCCAGCTTTCTCTCTTTGCCGGACGTCGTGTCCGACTTCCCTGTGATTTAATTCGTTTAAACTGAATTAGATTTTCGGCATTAGGCGATCTGCACAATACGCCCCACGCCTTGTTCTGTCTCTTTCGCGCCTCTCTACAATCTTTATCCCACAAGGGAACACGTCTTGTAACTGAACCACCATTCGTCTGCGGGATAAACTTTTCGGCTGCAACAATAATAAAAGCGGTAAAATATGCAGCAACATCATAAATAGTAAAATCATTTATAAAATATCGTGGTAAATAAGATGATCCTTCAAAATGCTCCCAATCCGCCGATGCTGATTTCCATCGAGGAATATGCAGAGTTATCAGGTTTAAGGTAACGGCAAAGTGGTCACTTCCATACAATTCATTGATGACGGTTCATTCTAGGTGAGGCACAAGAAAACAAGAGCCAATTTCTAGATCTACCGCTGAATACGTGTTGTGTTGGACACTGTAATACGGGTCGGCTCCTTCATAATAAACAGGCAGGCAATAGAGGTCAGAAGAAAATCTTCAATCAATCTACCACTTGCGTCGCAACGCGCATCTCCCCACATCGTGTTGTGCACGAGCATTAAAATCATCCACGAGTATGTAGGGGTCAAGAAACAGATTAATTAGGTTATAGAAATCAGCTTTTTTTTCAAATGCTAGTTAGGGGGTATGTATATAGAACACACAGTCACCAGTTTGTTAAAAATGGATGCCCGAACTGACACCGGCTCAAGGGGCATCTGAAGGGCGATCTGTTGATGTTTGGTCCCCGCAATAATTCCTTAACGGCACTGCTGTTCATCCATGAATAAAAAACAAAGAATAACGTTCAAGTAAACCGTCACACTCGCATAAATTTCCATTCGTTGGCGTTTATTTCTAGGAGTCATTTTGACACCAATTGGTTACGGCGTCAAAGTCAGAGAGGTCTCCACTGATATCTTCTGCATATTTTTAGTTCTCCGTAGTTGAATAAATCATCAATGAGCAGACGAACGTTCAAGAATATTTACGTTATCAGAATATGGTCTCGAAACTCAAGACTAACTTTCCTGGCTTGAGTCGTCGGTAAACGAATCAAAATAGACGGATTGGTAAAAGTTCCCTCACCTTATAGCGGTGTTCCATTTTTTTTCAAATCAGAAACTGTTCGCAGATATTTGGAATATTGATTAACTTTAAATTTAAATAATGCACTCAATCGATAACGGTACAATTGGCGGACGCTGATGAAAACCATCGTAGCGAAATAAATTAGCGGTTGCTTCCTCCCAGCGCCAACTCAGCATTTTGCGGGTTAATTACGACCCCTGCGGATAATTAGTGAATACTGATTTATTTCCTATTTCCATGCGCAATACGGAGCACGTAGTAAGCACTCGCGTTTTCCTCGATCAGCTTAACTAGGCAACGACGTCGTATTTTTCGAAATGGCGCAGAATGCGTCAGATGTGCGTGGAAAGTTTAATTCGTGTCGGTTAATTACGGCTTTACACTAGCGCTATATTCTTACTTTACAGCGAAGCGGTCAGCTTCTAGTTGTTCGGAAGTCGTGGTGTCCGCGTCCTTCAGCAAAATACGTGGGCCGATCCTGGCTGCAGTGCAGGGCCGGGAGCAGTGGCTCGTACAATCGACCAAAAAAGTTTACGGACCAAGGGATCTTACACAAAGCTGAATATCCCCTCAGTCACAAAACACAGCCTGGTATTCAATTTTTAGCCTTTTGTGGCATATGCGAACAACATTGTGATGCACAATTTTACTGGCTGCTTTTAAAGGCTGCTCGTATATCTTGAATTTATTGGGATCCCGTGGTCCGTAAACTATTTTGGTCTACTGTGCCTCCGCAAGGCAGAGGCTTCAGGCAGTCTGGAAAGTGAAGCGACCAGTGCAAACATGCTTTGGAATCACGCATACAACATAAAGCACTACATAACGTTTCAATAAAGACAAGCACTAAACTATCATCTCAACCACATAACAGATGGTAAGGCGCACCTGATAACGATGCGAAGCGGTCCCCGCGTACGTTTTCTGGTAAAGATTACTGTTGCGGAAGCTGGCACAGCGACGGGAGCTTGCGACGTGAGGAGAGACGTCCCTAGACTTTCGTTTACGAAAGAACCAGCCTGGAAAGTTATTTGAATGTTGCTGCAGCATCGGTATGGGCGGCGGCGTGGTATCATAATTGCCATTACCACCAATATGACTCTAAGGCTATAAAACATTGCATCAGCAGTTGTTGTTGTGGTTTTCAACAGTTTCGCCGGACATCCACTTTCGCATGACGGGCGTAGCTTTTCAGTTTTTTCTTTTTAGGCGTCTTGGGAGAGTGAGACATGACAATGTTTAAAAGTGGAGGGAATGGCGTTGAAGCATGCAAACCTTCCGAAATGATATTCGGGGAAGGTTTTAAGCTGTGTAATAATATTACACGCAATTAAAAATTCTAATACAACTCTGCGCCACCAAAACAGCTTCGCTGGAAATTTTGCTGCTGTCTGCAAGGCCGCAAGGAAGCTGTGCGTCTTCTTTTTTTTTTCAAATAGTCAGGTTAGATAATGATAATATTTGCGCCGTATATTAAGATCAACTAGAGAAGAACAGGATGGTTGTAATGCACCTTCTTCCGCAGCGCTTTTGAAATTTTCCGCTGCACACAGCAGCACCATGCAATAAATTATTTAATCAAAACGTTATAGAATTCCAGAAGTAAGTATTTACTCATTTTTTTACCAATCAGACGCTCTTGTGATCACGACCCCTGCCTTCTCCCTTTCTTTTTCCTCTTGTTCGTTTCCAGGGTTCTTCGCAAATATATTCTGCCAATAAATGTGCTATTCCAACTCGAACTTAAATGGAACCTTAGCCCGGGGCTGGCTGTTATCGAAATACACTGTAAAATAATTTACACCTTAAAAAGTTAAAAAAGAAAGGTGTAAATGTGTCTATAACTCACATCCTTAGGGTGTCCGTCATATAGATAACACCCTAAGAGTGTGATTTATACACACATTTACACTCTTTTTCACTTTTTAGGGTGTAAATTATCTTACACTGTACATGGCAATTGGCAGACGTATTTTTTAGCAACCAATGCGCGGAATTGGTTGTGTTATGTTGAAATTTAATTACGAAGTTAAAACGCAGTGATTTCATCAAGCCTATTGTTTTTTTAGGCTGTGAACATATATTTATATAATCCATAAATATTGCGAAATTTCAAGAAAAATATATTGTAGTATACAACTCTGCGTTTCCGTAACTAATAATGACATTTAAATTCTGTGAACTCCACGTAATATCTATAAAATGCACAAAAATGATATGTCATACGCCACTCTCAAATATACCACTAAATTGTTAATATGACACCTGCAATACACTTTGAAACATTGTGACGAATTCACGTAAGTTGTAAATTCATACATTAAATTTGTCTGCATTAGATGTTGCAACGAACAAAGTTTATAGAACTTCGATAATTGCTTTTTTATGTTGAGTCGCGTATTTTAAACTTCGTACTTTATTTTTTTTTTCAACATCATACCATTTCTGACAATTGTTAAAACTTGCATGTGCTAAATGAACATTCTGTTTGCTGCGATGATTGTGATTGAACCACGTCTCTTAAATGCAAGAAATTTTATTGAAATCGCGTCAGCGGATTTCTCATAAAAGTATTCTTACTCTTTACATGTATTTGAGTCGCTGGCATGGGCGATAGACGCCAGGTTAAAGCTTGATTTTGAACCAAGCATCACGCAGCTTCTATGGGAAACCGATGAAGCAGAACGCTGAGGTATACGCAAGCGCGCGGCCACAGCGGTGAAAGAATAAACGAGAAACGCATTCAAGAGGAACAAAATAATTTTTCGACGAAAGCTACGCGGGAGGGGTTATCTCGACCAGACATCTCATCCGCAACGCCGACTAGTTGTCTGGCCAGATGTCTGGCAAAATAGGCGAGTCATTGTCAAGCAAGCAAGTCGCTGGCCGTCTTCGAGATAAGGCTGATCCATAGGCGCGCTCGTTTCCAAGTGCCGAGATGAAGCGGCGGCCTTAGGGCGGGTGCAGTTTCCTTTATTGTGAGTTCTTTAATTGTGCGTCGTGGTGTACGTCACGGCGGGAATTTCGAATGTAAAAGGCCGCGACGCCTGGTCGGACTCGCAGCAGGCACAAAGACTCCGGCCGAAAGCAGCTATCACTTGCAGTACTTTAGCACATGAACAGCAGGTTGCAATTATCCCTCAAGAGAAAAGTTTATAACAGCTGTGTCTTACCAGTACTCACGTACGGGGCAGAAACCTGGAGGCTTGCGAAAAGGATTCTACTTAAATTGAGGATGACGCAACGGGCTATGGAAAGAAGAATGATAGGTGTAACGTTAAGGGATAAGAAAAGAGCAGATTGGGTGACGGGACAAACGCGACTTAATGATATCTTAGTAGAAATCAAGAAAAAGAAATGGGCATGGGCAGGACACGTAATGAGGAGGGAAGATAACCGGTGGTCATTAAGAGTTACGGAATGGATTCCAAGGGAAGGGAAGCGTAGCAGAGGGCAGCAGAAAGTTAGGTGGGCGGATGAAATCAAGAAGTTTGCAGGAACAAGATGGCCACAATTGGTACATGACCGGGGTAGTTGGAGAAGCATGGAAGAGGCCTTTGCCCTGCAGTGGGCGTAGCCAGGCTGATGATGATGATGATGATGATGAGGGCCAGGAGTGCTGCTTGACCTCTTCGGAGCTGTGTCATTCTTTGGCGGCGAAGCAATGTCGTTTTGCTGCAACCAGCCATCCTTAATGGCCTGGCCAAGCATGACGCTCACCCAATGCGCTTGTATCGCGAACGCAAAGGATGGCGTTGTCTTGAAATCCGCGAAACGGCGGTAGTTCCAGGAAACCCGGCTGCTATAAGGCGCAGAGCCTCATCTCAACCAGGCTGCCGACCCAGCTGCCAAAGGAATCGCGCTTCTTTCGCCAAAGGGACGCGTGGACGGCGCTTTCAGGCAGGACGGGTCCAAGACCGTGGGGCCGACGCTCCTTGTCTGTGTCAGGTCGAAGTATACGGCGCAACCGCTGACGGTTACGAAGGCAATCTTCATAACATTCATTTGTTATGTGAGTTTCGTGATTGCTTGTAAAAGACCACCGTACAGTCCTGCGCTGGAGTCGCCGAGAAGGTTTCGACGCCGTCCTCGGACGGTGTGACGGGTAGTTATGACGATGGCATCGCAGCGGACTCCATAACCGATGAAGCCTGTGCGGCGTTGTTTCGCAGGAGGGGCCCGTCACGCCGAAGAAACAGCAGAATGCATTTCGAAGGCTCGAACGCGTCGATACAGGTTAATTCGTTTAGGCTCATTGTAATGGAGAGAAGCGGACAAGAGGCCGACGCTGCTGCTGCTGCTGCTGATGATGATGATCATGCTGCTGCTGCTGATGATGATGAGCGTAAACTCTGGCACCTACCTGCTCACGGGGATTGGACAATATTCGGGCAGATTCGATATGTGTTCTAGTTGAATAATTGAAAGATTTGATGATGGTGATGATCCTCTGTATTAATGGCACATACCCGCAGCGGGGGTTCGGCCAATAATTGGGCGGTTTGGAGATAATGGATGAAAAAATTTCGAAAAAAAAATACTAGTGGAAAATATATTCTGCTCGGCGTTCAAAGTGGCACAGTCATGCTAAAGCGAATCGAAAGAAATGGCTATATAATTATTATAATTGATTTTTTTATGAAGGCTGTTAAGAATGGCGAGCTGCAAGGCAAGATTGCCACCCAATTACGACAAGGGGGCAAGACGCGCATTCCGCACTCTCCGTCGCTACAGCTAGGAGGCGTTCGAAGAAGCGGGCATTGTGCTCAAAAACCGCTTCCATCTACCAGCCCCATCACCATTGTGACGGAACGAGCTCGTTGGACGAACAATGGTGCCGGAATTCCCCAACGCGGACCTGATCTGACACGCATGGACAAGCTGCCGCGGGAAAGCCGTATTTTGGTGCTTCTCATGCCTTGTCCGTGACTCAAGACAACGAGCTACCCACGATTGGCACCGATACTTCCCGGAACGGCACCCCTCCAACGCCGGCGTCAGGCTTCGGAATGTGTGTGCCTTTGTGTACGTAAACTAATCTGCGGAGCAGCGGCGAGTTGGTGATGAGTAAACGAACAGTCGCCGCCTCGTATGGCCGGCGGACTGAGTGTATAAAAACTGCTGTTGTGCGAATGCTGGACACACTTCTCTTGAGCAGTCATGTTAGACTGAGTCACTTCTCTCATGCAGTCATGTTGGACTGATACTCTTTTTCTCAAGCAGTCATGTTAGACTGATATAATTTCTGTAAATAAACCCATTTTCCTCGTTCTCGATGAGAAGGAGTTCTTCACTTCATCAACGACCTCAGCGTAAATAAGTTGGACGACGGCATGGGCCAGCTACCTTCGAATTCATGTCGTACTCCAATCTTGGCAAAGGACCACGAGCGATGGGATTGAGCCCCCAATCCTGACAAGGCCCAGCCGATTGGAATCAAAAATAAAGTTTGGTGCTCCGAACGCCTTCACTTCCTCTTATCCGCAGTCCTTGTGGCTGAGCCCAAGTGCGACTCTTTGTCTTCGTGATATACTTAACGGAATTATTTCGTGAAGTCGCTCCGTTGACTGAGGAAAGCCGCCTCCTGTCTCGTTTCTAATTTCTAAAATGTTGCGCTAGGCGGCTTGGGAGGCCTCGTTTTGTCAGGGGTGTTAAATCATGCTGTTTACGATAAGGCGCCTCCTACTTCGTGATGTTGCCACTAGTTATTTTAACGTTGCAGTTAACGCGCCTTTCTTAAAAGTTATTTTAGACGTGCTCCCACATATTGCGAGCTGTCAGGCTGAAGTTGTTCCGTGCACTGGCTCTGGCTAAATCAATGCTAAACTTGCTGTATTAGGTGCAGGGGCAGTGGCGTATGGTGGCTGAGAAGGCTGTGTACTAACAAAGAAAATATATATTTTTTTTTTGGGGGGGGGGCAGTGGTGGGACCCACCTGCTACATTTTACACAAATTCTAAGCGAATAAATAGAAAATGCCGAGCTCCGAACGCTCCTCTTGCTCCTTATCTTCACGCGACCGCAGTCCGAGCGCCCCTATACAAGTGCGCGTATTTGTCTTCATTAAATGCATTACAGCATTATTTTATGATTTACCAGTGTTGACGCAGGGAAGCCGGTTCCTGTCTCATTTTTAATTTATAAAGGTGTTGCACTTGGCATTGCTGTAAAACACGTTGTTCGGCCAGTTGGTTCATAGCTTTAAAAAGATGCAGCGACACAGAGACAGGACAGGACGCGCCTTGTACAGTGATTGTTGCTTCTTCATTGTTGTGGTGCCTCTGTAGGCGCTTAATATTCTGAAAGTTTTGATTGTACTTGGCATTTGGAAGGCTTCGTTTTGTCAGAAGTGTTAAATTATGGCGATTGTGACCAGGCGCTCTCCAATAGGCGATGCATCCAGGGGCCGTATTCTGTAACGGTTCCTTTGGGAACCGGTTCCTTTTGGCTGTTACGTCTGGATTACGTAACTCGGAGAAAGAGTGGAACGGGGCGGCGTGAGGGGAACCAATCAACGAGCGGCGGTCTGCTGGAAGATCACGTCATCATTTTTGTTTGTACTTGGGGGACTGTATAGCAATTAAAGGATGTTACTGGTTTGATAAAAAAACATTGGTTTCTACAGAACACTTGCAAATATATTTTCAGTAATAAATGTGAGCTTGCGGCGCAGACCGCTACTGGGAGTTGTAAGTTTATTTCTGTTGTTTTCTTATTTAGTCGCTAGGTGGTGTGCCATACGCTATGCAAACAAGTTGCCTCGCTTTGTTTACGTTTTGGACTTGCCAGTTTGCGCGCCGCGGATCCAAAACGATGTCCTCGCAGAAGGTTAGGCTGCTGGGTCCTCATGTTTCAGCGAGGCAACGCGATATACTCGTGTCATTTGTTGAAGAGCACCCCTACCTTGCGAAGGCGTCGTGTGTGCTGGGTCAACAGCTGACGGCGGCGCGCAAGGAGGAGCTCTCGCAGCAAGTGATTGCCTTGCTGCCCGGCAGTGAAAACTGCAGCCCAATGGCGCGGCGTGTGGAAGAAAGACGTGTATAACGTCCGCCGTGATGCAGCCAGGTAAGCACACTCGTTGACGGAGCTTTTGCGCACCATATTCTAACAAACGTGTTAATCACAGAGGAACCGGAGGAGGCAGCCTGCCCGGACCGCGAGGGCGGGCGAGCGCCATCGGAGTCTGCCCGCCGTTCTTTGAGCCCGACGAAGAGGTGAACATCAGGCGCATGGGTTTCAATAGGTCAACGCCAAGTCGACGTGCTGTCGCGATTCGCTCAGTCACCGCCGTTATGGCTGATGTGTGGTCGCGCGCTAGTGTTGCCGCTCAGAAGATGGCCCGAGCTTGAGCGGAAATCGTCAAGCTATTTACTATCGCTTGCGTCAAGTAAGGTCGACATTTTTGTTTAATACCTTTCATCAGTATTTCAGTCTACTCATTCAAATATTAGGGGGGTTAATAGAGTTGATTTTCCGGTCGGAGCCGGCGAAATGTCTGAGGTTGTATTTAGTGTGACGAGCATCGAGGGATTATTACAGAGTTTGAAACGAACAAAAGTGTGTGGTCCGGATGATATCCCTACATCATTCCTTATAAATTGCTCGGGCATCTTTGTACTTCTGTCGCTTATTTCA
Source organism: Dermacentor albipictus (assembly GCF_038994185.2). Lineage (NCBI taxonomy): Eukaryota > Metazoa > Arthropoda > Arachnida > Ixodida > Ixodidae > Dermacentor > Dermacentor albipictus. The sequence continues at coordinate 40,550,274 of NC_091829.1, read as the reverse complement.
AAATTTCTTAAAATAACAGCGTTGTTCCTGGTGATTGGAAACTAGCGCGAGTGGTGCCAATTCATAAGAGTGGACAGAGGAACAGAGTTGAGAATTACGGACCAGTATCCTTAACTAGCATTTTATGTATGTAAGGTTATGGCACATGTGTATACCTGCATCATGTCTCATCTTGATAACAATAACCTTCTTCATCCTAGTCAGCATGGGTTTCGGCAGGGTTTTTCGTGTACGACACAATTGGTTGCATTCACTCATGAGCTAGTCTCAGCAGTCGACAAGAAACAAATTGTTGATTGTATATTTCTGTATTTCAAAAAAGCTTTTGACGTCGTTACGCATAGTCTACTGATCGCTAAACTTTGACTTTACAAATTGGTTGAGAAGGTTATCGCATGTATTGCCGAGTATCTTCGCTCAAGACAGATGTCTGTGGCTCTCAACGGATGTTCCTCTGAATACGTACCTGTGACTTCTGGGGTTCCCCAGAAGTCACATTCATGGCACCACTTCAGGCATTACATCATCATTTACAGCATGGTTTCCAAAAAGGATTTTCTTGCGAAACCTAACTACTAGAATTCACGTCAGACTTACGCTTTCATATGAACAGTAATAAACAAATTGACTGCATCTTTTTGGATTTCTCGAAAGCATTCGATCGTGTAGCCCATAGTCACCCGATATCAAAGCTCTCAGCAATTAAACTCAACTCACTAACCCTATCATGGATTCGCAGTTTTCTTACTAATCGCAAACAGTTCACTGTTGTTGCTAACTTTTCCTCTGGCCTCTTTGACGTCGCCTCTGGTGTACCTCAAGGCAGTTTACTTGGGCCTCTTCTCTTTTTAATTTACATTAACGACTTGCCGAACAATATATCATCTTCTGTACGGTTGTTATTTCACAGATTTGTTCACACAGTTGGCCTAACCTTATCAAACCTGAAAGAAGCATCCTCGACGTCACAACGACTGAACAATCAGTTCAGCTACACCCGAATTTATGGCAACACACAACGCTTTTAATTTTTCAACTTTGCCCCGTGCGGTCCGTTTATGGAACGCACTACCAGATACCATTGCATGCCAATCTAAACACACTGCATTTCGCAATCTGCTAAGCAATCAATATGCCGTTTCAATCGTCTAAACACGTCATGTCTTTTGTAATTTACTTGCATTTTTTTCTACAAGTTAAAGAATTTCAGCGCTCCCAATTTTTTTACAATACTTACTACTGTATAACATGTAAAAACGTTTACAATGTTATTATGCTATTATGTTGTTGTTTACCATTTATTGTTACTGCTCTACATATTGTATTTGCTAATGTATTAATTTTCCATGTTCTGTGTGCACTCCTTTCATTATGCTGATGTTTATTTCTTTCCCAATTCAATACTAATATGTTACCGTATTTCCCCCTTACACTATGCCTTCTCGAAGGCCTGTAAGGTACACGTAAATAAATAAATCAATATTTAGAATGTTTGCAGATGACTGTATATAAGGTCATCAACAGCGAATCTGACCAACAAGCACTACAATATGATTTGGATTTGATTGCCACATGGTGTGAAAAATGGAAAATGTCACTGAATGAGCAAAAGAGTGTCCACGTCACCTTTACCGGGAAGCGCTCATATGACAGCAATCGTAACACTATAAATAATGCTACTCTTGAACAAGTGTCAGAATATAAATACTTAGGTGTATTTTTTTCTGCTGATCTAAGGTGGAACAGACACGTTACTCATGTTAGGAACAAGGCTGTCGGAGCATTAGGTTTCTTGAAACGTATCTTTAGTAGCTTGCCACAGAAACTTAGGGAGCAACTGTATTTCACACATGTGCGCAGTACACTAGAGTATGCGTGTGTTTGCTGGGATCCATATACTACAGAACTTTTAGATAAACGAGAAAAAGTGCAGAACAGGGCAGTTCGGTTTGTCCTTGGCAATTATGACAGGATGCTTAGCATGACAGAAAGCAAAAAGACATTAAATTGGCATCTTCTCGAACACCGTCGCCGAAACCTCAGATTAAAATTTCTTCATAACATATACCACTCTAATGCGGGGATAGCCAGGTAATTGTATTTTCAGCCGCCCACATGTTTCTCAAAGGCGAGATCACAAATTAAAAATATGTGAGATTCCTTTTGACGCTCTATTGCATGAATTATGAGAAGTCATTTTTTCAGCTTTCATATTGATTGAATGAGCAAACACGACTGTAATAATAAAGATAAAGCTTTGTGCCAAATATGGCACACCATGAAGATGGCTGAGCGCTCTTGCAGCCATGGGCGGAAAACAAACCTTCACGGACGGTGGTCTTTTTAGTGCGATGTGGGGAATGAAATGAAACAGTTGTTTGCTGCGTTCAGGCACAGATGAATGTTGCACTTCCTCTATCTTACCAACGACTTGTTTGTGCAAGGTGGCCGCTTACATCTTTGTTTCTTCTCGTCAAATTCTGGCCAGTGGCCGACTTGGTCAGATCGGTCGTCTTTGGGTGGCATTGCGGCCGCTGGTCCCTGTGCTTTTTTGACTTGAACCTGGAATTCGATGTCCTGACTAGAAGTCCTTCCTGGTCGCTAGTTGGGTAGGCACTTGTTATGCGAGGTAAGGCATTCTGCAATTTCTGCTTTTAAATGAGCCAGCGGTAGTACTTGTCTCCTCCTAAGCCGCTCCTGCACCCTCCTGTACAAGACCCATGCTGTTACTACCGATAAGTCTAGCATAGGCGTAAAAATTCGAAAGTGCCATTTCTTCGACCTCTGATATGTATGCAGTAAAGTCCAAACAGTGAGTGCAGCAGGTCAACACCACCCATGTGCCTGTTATGGACCTTTACTACGCTGGGGCAATCAATTTCGCGAAACACCTTGGCGGAGGTAAACCAGCGCTTAGTCTTTTGGACTGGATCTCTCCCAACAAAGCTCGGCAGAAATGTCACCGCGCGGTTATCGTATCAACGCACACACGGTAACTCCACGTCATGTATCGCGTTTGTGAGTGCCTCTGAAGCACCACGTCCTTTACATTTCAGTTCCTTTTCGCTTTTCAGGCGGCTGTTTGGTAGACAATTCGCCCTTACCGTACCGATCGTCAAAATTCCATCTTGTGATAGAGTGACCTGCAACTTCGGGCTATTGAACAGATGGCAGCACGTTACCATATTTTGTATTTCAAGTTCATACTGTGCCAATATGGCACACACCGATTTCGGTTTCTCTGCTGTAGTTGCAGGCAAAATTGAGAAAACTAGTAACTGCCTTGAATTGACGAGACCAAAAAATATGCCAAAATAATTTTTCTATGCTTCTGCGGTCGAAATTTTCAGAGAAAAAAAAACAAACAATTGCTCGTGTTTGCCCCCTCCAAGTTTCACGTTGCATCCCAAAATCTACTTCACCTCTGTTTTGCGTATCGCTCAAGAGATGGCAGCACTTGCTCATAATAAGTGCGCATAACTATGAGATTTACTCTGATGGTATCACATTCTCAACTGGGAATCTCACACAAGCGAAAAAGAATGGTAACTGGTATGTGCCAAATATGGGACGCCATGCAATAGAAGGTTAAAAGCGACGCTTTCCGCTACTCTTTCTATGTTCGTACTATAAGAGATTGAAATACTCTACCACCTGACACTGTCTGTATTTGTTCAAATGATGATTTCTTCCATGCTTTATGAATGTAATTTTGAGTGTTCATTTATATGAGTTGTACCCTCCCTGCTGTAATGCCTGAATGGCGAAGCAGGTACCCAGTGAATAAAATAAAGAAATGTTTCATTGTCATGATTTTGTTTATATTGTGTTATAGCGTAGTTGCACCTTGTTAAGCAGCAATTACGAGCATTATGTGAAATCATGCGTGCAAGAAATGCAATGTTGAAGCAACTCTTGAGTTTAAACAAAGCAGTAGTAAGCATGAGTGTCTGCTATGTAAAGAAATCCTGCTCCAAAAAGTGCTTGGCATGTCTCGTTTGTTGCTATACGTTTCAATATGTGCTATACAGATTGCTTTGAACGACATTTCAGTTGCTGTGCAACTTGTGCTGTGCTTGTGTGTCACACATGAACAGACACCTTCAGCTTTGGAACAATGCATACTGCACAGTAAAATAGGCATCGCAAAGCAATATTCAACTATGCAAGATTGGTTGCCATTCACCTTGGAAATAACCTTTATTTAAAGAAAATTCCCTGGCAAGACAATATTCAAAAGCACAGTGAACAAAGCAAAGGAGTAACATAATGGCACATGGCTATTTGTCACTGCATGTGTATCTGTCATGCTCAACATAGACAAATCATGTGCTTTTCACTACCGCAGTATGCAGCATACTACGATTAGCCACATGTGAGCACACGCAATGTGTTATGTTGAAGTGCACGGCCTATTTACTTCATGAAAAGAAAAATAAAACATGTTCCACCAGCACATGTCTCCGCCTCATTTGCCAGCGAATGCGCCGGCGCACACTTTGCAGGTAGGCAATGCGCAAATTTCTGGGCAGCCGAAACACACCAACTATGGATTCGCGCACCGCAAGGCCTCATTGAAACAAAGCTCGAGAAGGCTGTACAGGGTGCGCCTGCGGTGGCACCTGTACTTGAAGCGGCACTTGTGCCTGGGCTGGCCGCTGTGCGCTGTCGTCATGTGCACCGTCATCATCTGGGTCGTCTGGCAGAGGCACGCCTGCTGCAAGGCAGAGGTTATGCAGCGCTGCACAAGCTGCAACAATAGTGGCTGCTTTCTGAGGCGAGTAGTGGAGCACCCGATACATCTGCAGGCATCGGAAGCGGCTCTTGACGACTCCTATGTACCGCTCAACGGCATTTCGCATTGATGCGTGTGCCTCATTATAGCGCCCCTCTGCCGTGAGGCGATTTGGGTGGCCAGGCACAGGAGTCATGATCCATGGCGCTAGCCGGTACCCAGAGTCCCCTGTAAAGTGTTGCATGTTAGTGAACGAAATGGATACATTAAGGCGCAATGCAAGAACACAGTCTACGCCAGGGCCCTTTTACAACAGGAGCGGGTCTTGGATTTATTGTTGCAATATCTATCAAACAATGACCTTCCCGGAAAGTTGTAAAGAAAGTTCAACTCATTTTAAAGAAAAGCCCTATTTCACCTGTTGTCTTGGCTGCAAATCTCTATCTGAGGTTAAGTTGGACATGTAATATTTATTTCATACTCGTGGTTTTCTGCTCCGTTCATCCCATTTGCCCCTCCCTAAATGTACATCTTCTACTAAAACTTATTAGCTCTTCTCTCTTCAGAAGTCTTATTTTATGAAACACTTTTAAGGTCTACTCTCGAATATGCTGCCAGTATCTGGGATCCTTGCTCTACCTTTCGTACCTCTTCTCATGAAGGTACCCAAAATCGAGCTACCCGTTTGATCCTTTCTAAACACTCCAGCACCACATGTCGCTGCAACTAAAAAAATCACACACATTGCGACACAAAGCAAAATAGCGCAACTTGCACCATTCTACAATATATACTACACCGATCACTAACGTCGATGCCGAAAGTTTCACGCACACGCTTATTCCTTTGTTCCAAGGACAGGGACCAGGTCCCCGAGTCCATTGTCACCAACCCTTTTCCACCATACTTGTAAACTGCCATTTCGACGTGTTCTGTAGAATTCCACCCCTGCCTGTAGCGCTCCACTTGGCATTCAGTGTATTGAAATTAATAAATAAACAGCATAACATGTCAGCTGTTGTATACATGCTGGTACAAATATCTGCCTTTTAAGAGAGACTTGTTTCTCTCGATAGTCGCTGCAGGTTCATTAGGTACCGCTGCATTCACAACACATTTCTAGCAAATCACGCTTTCTTAAAGTTTGCTAGGATGCAAAACTATTTGACTGTGTATGTTTTACATGTGGAAGAAGCACTGCTTCTTCAGGTGCACTTACCAAGCAAGACTTCTCCATGAAGTAACAGGCCACGAGTGAGGCGGCGGCGAAATGTAGAATGCCTCCAGACGAATGAATCGTGGCACGATCCCGGAAACCGTGGGTCAATTTCCAGGATATTCAGCTTCGCGTCGCACACCTCATAAGGGAAAGCAAAGAGAAGGTGTCAGTGCCCCTGCAACAAATATGTGGCACAACCTTTTGCTTACAACACTACTCGCCAAACAGTTACTGTTCAGTCAGTGAACACAATTACAGAAAAGGAGATATCAATATACGCACTAGGCAGTTGAACTAATGATCAGCATGATAACAGTGTCATCTTAACCTACAAATGCAATGTTGGCATGTGTTCACATGCTCATGTATGGCGTGCGGTAACAACACAATGCGCAAAATAATTCTTTTGGTTTCTTCCGTCCATATTGTATAAGATTCTGCTAAAGAGTGAACCTATGTTTTTTTTTTTTTCAGACAAAGTGCCTATTACAAGCGAAAGAACGCGGAAACAGCATGTGCCGTATTGACAGCTAGAGCAAATGGGTGTCCACACATTCTCATTCTCCCTCACACCATTTTCATTGATGGGATGCTCCTTTTCGCGTTTACAGTCTGTTGGCCACAATGCTTTAGTTTTACGTCGAATAAGAATCACAAGGGCTCGTCTTCTGTTAGGATCGCTCGCAGACGAAGACTCCCTTCACTGCTACGGCGTCTATTCCGGTTTAAGTCGCGCGTAATGTGTTTACATTGTAGCATCGAAAAGGTTATTCAACTGTGATTGGAGAGCACTGAAAAAGTGCGGCCGTGTTCTATGCAAAGATCAAAGTCGTCATTACACATACAACACAAACGCTACTTTCTCTAATAGGAACGCAAGTATTGCCGGCAATTGATGAAAAATAACGAAACGAAGTTTTTTACAACGTGCACTCGCGCAAATACATATCGAAAATATTTGTCAATGAACAATACTCACGACCATGCAGTTGAGGGTGTAATACCCTTTACGGCTCCAGTACGATTCCGTTTCGCCGGGGCCGAGCTTCTTAGGGCGAACGATGGCTATCAGACTCCCGTCCACACATCCTAGAACTCCTGGAATTTTTCCACGGCTAAGAAAGCCTTCCTTGACGGCGGCTTTCTGTTGCGCCGTGGATGGGAATCTAACCCATCCTTTTTCCTTGCCCGCAACCGTAATGGCCTTGGCGACAGCTGTAATGATCCGGCTGACCGAAGGCTACGACAGTGCAATCGCTTCTTCATTCCCGACGCACTGTTGAAAGCTCCCGGTGGCAAAAAACCGCAGCGCGCACAGCACTTTCATCGTAGTGTCGACACCACGCAATCTTTGAGGTCCGAGATGTCCTTCCAGCTCATCGCAAAGACGTCGCACTATGTCTTTGGAGAGACTAAAATGCCTTCGAAACTCTTCTTCGGCCATGCCGAACGCGTCGCGTCGTTGCCTCTCGTCGCGTCGTTGTCTTTCGGCACTCGCCAGCAGCACAACCAAGGGAGCCGCCATTGCCGTCTCTGTCTCGTCTCGTCTAGGTGCCGGCTCGTCAGCTGGCGCGAGATTAGCCGGCAGCCGCGGTTGCCCTAGCAACCCTCGACATCATTCTCGCCTCCGCGCGCGACTCTCAAACGAACCACTTCTCCGCGGTTCCGCTCCTAGCAGGGAACCGGTTCCTTTCCAGAAGATTGGCAACCTGTGTGACGTCATCAAAATTTGTCGTCCCGCCCACCAGGGATGACGACATCGAAGCGCCGACCAATGGCAACAGCCGAAAGGAACCGGTTCCCAAAGGAACCGCTACAGAATACGGCCCCAGTAGTTCTTTTCACGTTTCAGTTAGCGGGAACCAACCAATACGCGAGAATACCCACCATAAAAATAAGAAGGAGCACTAACCCAACCACCTACACGATTGAGTTTACGCGCCTATTCTAGGAAAAAAAAAAGCGGTCCAGGACGTGCTGCCACCTCACTTCCACTCGAAGAGACGATGTCCTGACTCTCTTATGGCCTCTGAGATGTAACGTTGCCATCCATGGCGCCACAACGTTGGTTTCGCTTACCGGCTCCACTGGCAAGAACTGACGGTTCGCTTGGCCATGTTCACTGCCCGAAGCTTCTAGTAGAGCGTCATTGTGATGAAAAGGTTGAAATGCGGGCAAGATTCATTGAGCAACAAGTGTGCCATTGTGCAGTTTACGATCTGGCGCCTGATACTGCGATGGAAGAAAATTCGCGCCATGAGTTCGCGGCATCCTGCCTTTCTTATTCTTTTTTTTAAAGTAGATTTCAATTAGGAGGTGCTGCCATCTGACGTAAGTTGCAAAAAGTGTTCCGGTGGTAATTTCGCTTATAGGCTCCCGCCAGATACGAACGTTGACTTGGTTCCCCAGGGAACAGAGAAAATTCCAACGCCACCTAATTTTTCGATTTCGAGTGGCTCCCTACCGCAGCTTGCGCAAATGAAGCAATCGCGATCGAAGGCCGCCGTGTGACTGGCATATTAGTAGTAATTTCTGACTTGGCCCTGATAACTCACGAAAGCCGATTCCCGTCTCTCATTTCCAGAGATGTTGCGCTGGGAGGTTTGGAAGGTCCGGTTTTCTCACAGGTGTTTAATTAACCTGTTTACGACCTAGCGCTGTCAAATTCGTTATGTTGGTACTAGCTCATTCTACGTTTCAGTTAACTTGCCTTTCTGGAAAGTAAACTTGTTTACATGGGAGGTGCTTCCACATAAGTCGAGTTGAAATGTTCCGTTACTGGTTTCGCATCCTGTCTCTGGGTGTTTTGTGGCCTGGCTCTCCCAAATCTCCCTCCATTAGGTGTAGGGGCAATGGCGTAGTCAGGGGCAGGATTGCATCCCATATGAGCGGGAGGGGGCGGCTGCATACTAAAAAAAAGAAGAAGAAACTTCGAAGGGGGGGGGGATGTTACAAGTGTACCACCCCTTGTCTACAACACTGATTACGCCCGTACCCATATGCGACAGCGGAAGAATATTACCTGCATACGCCTGGTGCCTTCGATACTGCTGCAAACAACTTATGAGATTGAGTAATGTGCAACAGTTGTTTTGCAGCTTACAGTTTGCAGAAGAGAGTGGTGAAAGAGAAATTAAGGAATGCAAGATTGACAACTGTTTACTTTTGAATGGTAACATTCGACGAGATATTTAAACGAAGAACTGGTGATGATGTTAGAAATGAGTTCCATTTGTCGACTGTCTTTGATATATTTGAGCACAAGATAAGCCAGAATAGCCGGCTTAGGAGTCTGGCACTATAGCCGCTCTAGAAGATGCCCGTTTGAATACACACGTCTTTCGTATAAAGAAGTGGTCCTTGAGGCGTTGCCGCCTTACTTGAATAATAATTTAAAAAAAAAATATGTGTTGATGCTCTAATAAATTGCGTGATCTGATATTACCACGGCGCCAAGACGCCGATTTCGCTCTCATCTACCTCTCGTGAGTAGTGGTCGCTCGCTTGGACTTGTTTGCCCCCAGAAGTTTCCAGTATTGCGTTATTATGTGGAAATGGTTGACACGCTGACAAGTTACTTTGTGTCAAAGTTGTGTAATTGTGCAGTTTACGACATGGCGCGTGATAGTGCAACTTTAGGTTGCTTAGTTTGCGCCAACTTGGTTGTTCCTTTTTTTTTTTAATGCAGGATTTGCCCGAATGTGCTGCCATCTGGCGCAACCTGCAAACATTTTTCGGGAGCTGGTTTTCCTTCTGGGCTCCGGCCAGGTATTATCGATGGCTCTAACTTCTCTTTCGGAGGGTTGCAGGGCAATTTTAATTATGGGGTTTTACGTGCCAAAACCACTTTCTGATTATGAGACACGCCGTAGTGGAGGACTCCGGAAATTTTGACCACCTGGGGTTCTTTAACGTGCACCTAAATCTAAGCACACGGGTGTTTTCGCATTTCGCCCCCACCGAAATGCGGCCGCCGTGGCCGGGATTCGATCCCACGACCTCGTGCTCAGCAGCCCAACACCATAGCCACTGAGCAACCACGGCGGGTGGTTGCAGGGCAAACCTCCCATAGCATAGAAGCTCTATCTCTCACGAGCGCCGTGCGCAGAATTGCGTCGGTCGGACTCACCGACGGCATAAGGAAGCCGGCCGAAACTAGCTATCAGCTGCAGCGGATGCATTTATACCGAGACCTCTGCTTGATGTCTTCGTAGCTGTGCCATGGCTTTGCCGCAAAGCAAAGTCGTTTTGCTGCAACCAGTCGTCTCATAGAGTGAGGTGAGGCATGACGATCACACAGGCGTTGATATCGCGAATCGGAAGGATGGCGTCGTATTGAAAGGCGCGAAACGCGGGTATTCACAAGAAAGCAGACTGCCGTATAAGTCTCAGAGCCTCATCTCCACGAGGGTACCGATACAGCTGCGATACACTCTAAGAAAAATCCCGGGGAAAACGGGACTAACTGGGCCGTCCTAAAAAGGGCGCTTTCGTCCCTCAAAGGACTAACTGCATGAATGTGCGTGCCGTGTGGAAATTTCGGAGAGTAAGTGTTTAGTCCCTGGTCGGAAAGAGAGCAATGTGAGGACGAACGGCAACAGTTACTCCCCAGGCACTTAGCTGTTTTCGTCCGTATCATGGAGCGATGCGGCGAAAACGGTATTGTCTATAAATCGTGAACGGTTCGAAGTTCGTGCATTGTCTGTTGAACTACATGCAAAGCATCACCTTGCCTCTTCGTGAGAAAATTGCGTGAAATTTGAAAGCTGGAATGTGAAGAGCCATGCCCTTCGTGCGCACACAATAAGTGAGCGATACACATTAAATGCGCAAGTCATTCATGGACGGCTAGATTTTCTTGGTCAATAGTACCTAAGTTCCTTCCGTTCCGAGGAGGTTGCGAACTCATGCGATCTGTAGCTCAAACGGGACACGCTAAGCGACAGAAGAATTGGTCTTCTCTGTCGTCTTCGGTGCCCCGCTTGAGCTCGCTACACGTATACATAGCGTTGTGCCTCAGTTTAAATCACCCTAAAAATACTCGGGCTGATTTTATTTGGCAGTCGCTTATGGTTGCAAGTACACTCAACGTTAGACTCTCACTGCATAGCTTGCACAACATACGGAGTCACTTTTATATTGCCGCACTTGCGTTCCCATGCTTGACCAGGTCTAAATATGCCATTTGTCAGAGGAAGAAATGTGCTCAAGTGAGTGAAGCGGATGCCGATACGGTCATCCGCAAAAACCTTTTTCTTCCAATTACACAGTGGAACGCTCCCAGTGAAGTCATGGCTAAGAGAAAGGGGAATCTTTGTGCCGTGGTCTGTAAACTGCTCAAGATGCAGGCAACCAGAGACGATTGAGCATATCTTTCTTGATTGTTCAGATGCAATGTTCTTGTGGGACATCCTACAAAGAACATTGAAAAAGGAATTACCGATAACACCGTACGGCATCCGCTTCTTGCCAACTGAGAACACAGATATGCCATGTGATATGTTTATGGCAATATGTTTACATAGCCTGTGGAAAACGAGAATGGATGAGCGCCATGAGAGGCTTGTTATTCATCCTGCGATAGAGCATTTCATTGAAAGCGTGCTATATCTGCGTGAAGCTTATAAAACGAGAACAGAACCACCCGAATGGATGCATATATTGGATGAACTAGCGGTAATGAAGTGTTTCTAACTATTCGCAAGGGCCCAAGACGGTCATTGCTTTTACCATTATGAAGTGTATCTGTTTATGACGTATGTGCACGTCGAAGACCGGCAATAAAGAAAAAAAAAAAGAAGTGGTTACAGTACCTGACTTCTGACCGAGAGAACGAGAGTTCGAATCCTGCTCTGGGACACGTTTTTTTTTTTCAGCTCATCAATTTTTTTATTAGGGTATAAATGCCCAATTTAATTAATTCCACATTTGCGGAGCATCGGAACGAATTACAGTTACTCCCTTGAGGACCATCGGGCAGGGGCAACCGGTAGTCCCCGAAGGAGTAAGCGCATGGGGAGTAACAGTTCATCCCATGTCAGTTCGTCCCCAAAAGGACTAATGGTTGTGGCAAATCAGTTAGTCCCCAAAAGGACTAACCTCCCTACCCCTTTTAGTCCTTTTTTTCTTGGAGTGTAGGAATCGAAGGCGGTGTCCACGGAGAATGCGATCGTCATGGTAGTAATGGGAGCCGGTTCTAAGACGAAGGAAGTATATGGACGGCGTCGCTTAATTGGAACCTTCGAGGTTGAAGTAGCGCCTGGAAGGTTATCCTCGCCAAGGGAAGCGGGTATGGCGTTTCAAGGCAGTGCGGGTCCGAGACAGTGGGGCCGAAGCTCAGTCTCTTTGCGAGGTCGAAGCACGGCGCAAACGCTCACGCATACGAAGGCGCTAGTCGTAACCTGGAGCTGCTCTGTTCAGTGGCGTAGCTAGGTCGTCTGGCACCCGGGGCCCATAGGTCTTCTGTCACCCCCCCCCCCCCCCCCGGGTGTAGCCGGGGGAAAGAGGGGTGTCTTCAGACGTATATGACACCCCCCTCCCCCCTCACTGGCCCCTTGCACCCGGGGCCCACGGCCCCCCGGCCCCCCCTGTTGCTACGCCACTGGCTCTGTTAGCTTGGTGGTGGCTACGAAGAGATCATCTGTACAGTCCTAATCTAGAACTGACGACGATGCTTGGACTTCCTCTCGGGGCGGTGTGGTGGATAATCGCGACTCTGGTAGGCTAGCGGACTGCGGAACCGATGAATCGTGCACAGCGTTCCTTGGCATTAAGGACACAGCAAGCCGAAGCACCAGGGAGAAACACTCAAGGCTAGAATCCCTTAAGGCAGGTTAATTCATTGTGGGCAGCGCCATTATAAAGGAGACAGGAAGGCACGGAAGCACACAACAGAACGGCACTGCTATACTGCTTATGATGTTGACCTTCGTCTTTGCACATACCCATTCACGGGGCTATAGCCAAGAGTCGGGCATATTTTACATAAATGCTTAGCGAATAAACATAAAATTTCGACGCTCCGAACGCGCTTTTTGCTTCCTATCTTCACGCGACCACAGTCCGAGCGCCCCAGCACAAGTGCGTGTATTTTTCTTCATAAGATGCATTACAGCAATATTTTATGCTATATCTCTGCTGACGCACGGCAACCGATTCCTGTCTTGTTTCTCATTTCTAAAGATGCTGCACTCGGCATTGCTATCGAACACGCTGTTGTGCCAGTTGGTTTACAGCTACCAAGACATGAAGCGACATGGAGACAGCAGAGGACGCCCCTTGAACAGTAATTCTTGTTTCTTCATTGCTATGCACGGTGTCCTTGTTGGCGCTCCTTGTGAAAGTTTTGATTGCATTTGGTGTTTGGAAGGCCTCGTTTTTCTAGAAGTGTTAAATGATACCCATTGCGACCAGGCGCTCTCCAATCTGCGATGCGTCCAGTAGTTCTTACCACGTTTTAGTTAGCGTGAACCACCGAATAGCACACAATATACGCGAGAATAGCTGCCATAAAAATAAGGAGACCGAACCCAACCACGTGCACATTTGAGTTTGCGCGCTTTTTCTAAAAAGAAGCTGCCAAGGACGTGCTGCCACCTTACGTCTACTCAAAAAGACGACGTCTTGACTCTCGTAAGGCCTCTGAGATATGACGTTGCCATGGCGCCGCTATGTTGGTCTCGCTTACCTGCTTCACTGGCAAGAACTGATGTTTCCCAATCGCTTGGCCGTGTTTACTTGCCCAAGATTCAAGTAGAGCGTCATTATGATCAAAAGGTTGAAATGCTGGCAAGATTCATTGTGTAACAGGTGTGCAATGGTGCAGTTTACGATCTGGCTCCCGAAGCTGCCATTTTCGTAACCTTAGCTCGCGGCAACCTTCGGTTTTTAGTTTTTTTTTAAAGTTGATGTTGCTGCTGTATGATGTGAGTTGCAAAAAGTGGTCCGGCTGTAATTTCGCCGATAAGTTCCCGCCAGCTATGAACGCTTAGTTGGTTTTCCCGCGAATACAGAACAATTTCTCACGCCATCTAATTTTTCGATTTCGATTGGCTCCCTACCGCAGCTTGTGCAAATGAGGCAATCGGGATCGAAAGGCCCCCGTGTGACTGGGATATTATTGCTAATTTATTACTTGGCCCTGCTAACTCACGAAAGCCGATTCCCGTCTTGATTTTAATTTTCAGAGATGTTGCGTTGGGCGGTTTGGAAGGTTCGGTTTTCTAACAGGTGTTAAATTATGCTGTTTACCACCTGGTGCTGTCAAATTCGTAATGTTGGTGCTAGCTCACTGCACGTTTCAGTTCACTTCCCTTTATGGAAAGAAAAACTTGTTTGGGAGGTGCTTCCACGTAAGTAGAGTAGAAATGCTCCGTCGCTGGTTTCGCATCCTGTCTCTAGATCTTTTGCGGCCTGACTATCGCTAAGCTCCCTGCATTAGGTGTAGGGGCAGTGGCGTAGTCAGGTATTCATTCCTTAAGGACGCGGGGTGAGGCTGCATCCCATATGAGTGAGAGGGGGAAGAAGCAGGTAGGATGTCTGGGAAGGCTGCATACTATATATATAAAAAATATATTTGAGGGGAGGGATGTCACTAGTGTTCCACCCCTTGCCTACAACACTGATTACGTCCGCTGTGGAAGAATATTACATTGATATGCCTGGTGCCTTCGGCGCTGCTGGAAACAACTTATGAGATCGAGTAAGTGCAATAGCTGTTTTGCAGCTTACAGTTTGCAGAAGAGAGTATTGAAGTAGAAATTAAGGAATGCAAGATTGACAACTGTTTACTTGTGAATGGTAACATTCGACGAGATATATAAACGAAGAACTGGTGATGATGTTAGAAATGAGTTCCATTTGTTGACTGTCTTTGAACTGTTGACTGTCTTTGTCTTTGAGCAGAGGGCGGCAGAAAGTTAGGTGGGTGGATGAGATTAAGAAGTTTGCAGGGACAACATGGCCACAATTAGTACATGACCGGGGTAGTTGGAGAAGTATGGGAGAGGCCTTTCCCTGCATAGGGTGTAACCAGGCTGATGATGATGATGATATATTTGAGCACAAGATAAGCCAGTATAGCCGCCTTAGGAATCTGGCACTACAGCCGCTCTAGAAGAACAAGATGCACGATTGAATACACAATTATTTTGTATAGGGAAGCGGCCCTTGGGGCGTTGCCGCCTCACTTGAATAATAATCTTAAAAAATGTGTTGACGCTGTACTACGTTTCGTAATCTGCTATTGCCACGACGCCAAGACGCTGATTTCGCTCTCATCTACCTCTTGTAAGAAGCGATCGCTTGTTTGGACTTGTTCGATCCCAAAAGTTTCCAGTCAGAGTTATGTTGAAATGTATGACTTGCAGGCAACTTTCGTTGCGTCAAGTGTGTGTATTTATGCAGTTTATGGTATTGCGCCGGATACTGCCACTATATGTTTTTTAGTTAACATCAACTTTTTTTTAGGCAGAATTTACCCCGAAGGTGCTGGCTGTTATTTGACGCAACTTGGAAAAATTTTTCGGGCGCTGGTTTTGTTTCTGGGCATCAGCCATGTATTATCGTTGACTCGAACCTCTCTATCGGGGGACTGCAGGGCAAAGCTGCCGTAGCATAGAAGCTGTATCTCTCAGGAGTGGCGTGCACAAAATTGCGTTGGTCGGACTCACCGCTGGCATAAGGAAGCCGGTCGAAAGCAGCTATCATCTGCAGTGAATGCATTCATACCAGGACCGCTGGTTGACGTCTTCGTAAGTGTCCCACACCTTTGCCGCAAAGCAAAGTCGTTTCGCTGCAACCAGTCGACCTTTAGAGTGAGACCAGTCATCGCGATCACCCAAGGCCTTGATATAGCGAACAGGAAGGATGGCTCCGTCTTGAAAGGCAGGGAACGCGGGTATTTCCAAGAAAGCCGATTGCTGTGAGTAGCAGAGCCTCATATCCGCTAGGCTACCGATACAGCTGCGAAATGAATCAGAGGCGGTTTCCACGGAGAATGCAATCGTTGTGGTAGTAATGACAGCCGGTTCTAAGATGAAGAAGTAAGGACGGCATATCTCGGTACCTTGGATGTCGAAGTAACGCCTGGGAGGTTATGCTCACCAAGGAAGCGGGGAGGGCCTTCCAACGCAGTAGGGGTCCAAGACACTGGGGCCGAAGCTCAGTCTCAGTGTGAGGTCGAAGTACGGCGCAGCCGCTGACGCATGCCAAGGGGCTATAGTCATAACCTGGAGCTGTTCTGTCAGCTTGGAGGTGCCTAGGAAGGGATCATTTGTACAGTCGTAACCTAGAACCGACGATGATGCTTGGACTTCGTCTCGGGGTGGTGTGGTGAGTAATCGTGGTGTACAGCGTTCGTTTGAATTAGGGACACAGCAAGCCGAAGTACCACGAGGACGGGTAGAAGACTGGAACATTTTAAGGCACGTTAATGCGTTATAGAAGGCGCCATTGTAATGGAGAGCCGCAGACAACAGGACGACGGGGCTGCTGCTGATGGTGATGACCTTAATCTTTGCACATACCCATTCACTGGGGTTAGCGAAGAGTGAGGCAGATTTTAAATGTGTGCTAAGCGAATAAAGGTAGAAATGCGACGCTCCGAACGCACCTCAGCCCAAGTGCGCGCATTTGTCTTCATAAAATGCATTACAGAATTATTTTGTGATTTAGCTCTGTTGACGCACAGAAGCCGATTCGTGTCTCGTTTCTAATTTCTAATGATGCTGTACTTGGCGGTTAGGAATGCCTCGTTTTGTCACAAGTGTTTATTTATGCCGATTGCGACCAGGCGCTCTCCAATCCGCGATGTGTCCAGTAGTTCTTGTCGCGTTTTAGTTAACGTGAGTAACCGAACAGCACACAAGATAAGCCAGAATATCCGCCTTAATTTTAAGAAGCAGCACTGACACTACGTTTGAGTTACGCACTTTTTGTAAATGGAAGCGGTCGAGGACGTGCTGCCACCTGACATGGGCTCGAAAAGACGACGTTTTGACTCTGGTATGGCCTTTGAGATCCGGCATTACCATAGCGCCTTAACGTTGGCCTCGCTTCAGTAGCTCGCGCTTACCGGCTTCCCGGGAAAGACCCGACGGTTCGCTTGGCCATCTTCAAGCCAGAAAGTTCCAGCAGAGCGACATTTTGATCAAATGGTGGAAACGTTGGGAAGCCTTATTGGGTAACAGAGGTGTAATGATGCAGCTTAAGACCTGGCGCCTGATACTGCCATTTTAGAATCTTTAGTTCGCGTCAACCTGCCTTTTCATTTTGTAAGCAGATGCTGTCTAGGAGGTGCTACCATCTGACGCAAGTTGCAAAAAGTGTTCCTGCCTAATTTCGCTTCTCGGCTCGCGCCAGATGTGAATGTTGACTTGTTTCCCTCGGGAGCAAAGCGCAATTGCTAACGCCATCGAATTTTTCGATTTCGATTGCCTCCCTACCGCAACTTGCGCAGATGAGGCAGTCGCTATAGAAAGGCCCCCGTGTGACAAGGATATTAGTATTAGTTTATGAATTGGCCCTGCTATCACGAAAGCCGATTCCCGTCTGGTTTCTAATTTTCAGAGATGTTGTGGGCGGGTTGGAATGTCCGGTGTTCTCAAAGGTGTTAAGTTGTGCAGTTTACGACCTGGCGCTGTCAAATTCGTAATTTTGGTACTTGCAAGCTTCAGTGAACGTGCGTTTATGGAAAGAAAATTTGTTTGGGAGGTGCTCCAACATAAGTGGACTTGAAATGCTTAGTAGCTGGTTTCGCATCCTGTCTCTAGGTGTTCTGTGACCAGGCTATCGCTGAACTCCCTGGATTCGGTGTAGGCGCAGTGGCGTAGTGAGGAATTTCTTTCGGTGGCGGGGTGGGCGAATCCTGTATGAACAAGTGGGGAGGAAGCGTGTAGGACGTCTGGGAAAGCTGCATACTATAATAATAATAATAATAATAATAATAATAATAATAATAATAATAATAATAATAATAATAAATGAAATAATTTCGAGGTGTGCCACCCCCTGGCTACAACACTGATTACGCCCGTACACAAATTCCGCTGCGGAAGAATATTACCTGCATACGCCTGGGGCCTTCGGCACTGCTGCAAACAACTTATGAGATCGAGGAAGTGCAACAGCTATATTGCACCTTACAGTTTGAAGAAGAGAGTGGTGAAGGAGAAAAAAAAATGCAAGATTGGTAATTGTTTACTTGTGGATGGTAACATTCGATGACATATTTAAACGAAGTAGTGTTGATGACGGAAGCAATATGCGTTCGAGCACAAAATAACGCACAAAATAAGGGACAATAGCCGCGATAGGAATGTGGCACTAGCCGCCCTAGCAGAGTCAGAAGCACGTTTGAATACACATGCCTTTTAAGAGGAGAAGCGGTGCTTGGGTCGTCGCCACCTGACTTGAACAGAAAAAAAAGTGAAAGCGTTGACGCTGTAATATCCTGCGTGATCTGATATTGCCACGTCGCCAAGACGTTGACCGCTGACGCATGCGAATGTGCTGACCATAACCTGGAGCTGTTGTGTCAGCTTGGTGGTGCCTAGAAAGGCATCACCTGTACAGTCTTACCCTAAAACCGACTAGGATGTTTGGACTTCGTCTCGGGGCGGTGTGGTGAGTAATCGCGACTGTGGGTGTACGGCGTTCCTTGGCATTAGGGATGCAGCAAGCCGAAGCGCCACGAGGACGGCTAGAAGACTGGAACGCTTGAAGGCAGATTATTTCGTTATACAAGGCGCCATCGTAATGGAGAGAAGAAGAGAACAGGACGACGCCGCTTCTGCTCACGGTGATCACCTTATAGTCTTTGCACATACTGTCAGGATTGGGGGCTCAATCCCATCGCTCGAGATCCGTTGCCAAGATGGGAGTCCGGCATGAATTCGACGGTAGCTGGCCCATGCCGTCGTCCAACTTATCCACGCTGAGGACGTTGATGAAGGGAAGAACTGCTTCTCATCGAGAACGAGGAATATGGGTTTATTTACAGTATTTAAATCAGTCTAACATGACTGCTTGAGAAAAAGAGTGTCAGTCCAACATGACTGCACGAGAGAAGTGTATCACTTCAACATGACTGCTCAAGAGAAGTGTGTCCAGCATTCGCACTACAGCAGTTTTTATACACTCGGTCCTCCCGCGATACAAGGTGACGCGAACGTTCGTTTCCTCATTGTAAACTTGCCGCCGCCCCGCAGAACAGTTTACGCACACAAAGCACACACATTCCGATGTAAGGCGCCGACGTCCGAGGGGCGCCGTTCCGGGAAGCTCGGAGCCAATGGTGGGTCGCTCGTTGTCTTGCGTCCCGGTCGGGGCGTGTGGGAAGCAACAAAAAACGGCTTTCCCGCGGCAGCTTGCTCACGCGTAGCAGATCAGGTACGCGCTGGAGAGCTCCGGCACCATAGTTCGCCCGTCGAACTCGTTTCGTCACAACGGCGATGGGGTTGGAGGAATGCCGGCGGTTTTCAGCACAAAGCCCGCTTCATCGAAAGCATCCTAGGTGCAGCGACGGAGAGCGGGGGATGCGTCTCTTGTTCCCCGGTCGTAACTGGGTCGCTATCTGGCAGTGCAGCTCGCCATTCTTAACAATACCCATTCACCGGGGGTTAGCGAAGAGTGAGGCAGATTTTACATAAGTGCTAGGCGAATAAATATAAAAATGCGACGCTCCGAAAGCTCCTAGCCCAAGTGCGCGCATTTGTGTTCATAATATGTATTACAGAATTATTTTGTGATTTACCTCTGTTGACGCGCGGAAGCCGATTCGTGTCTCGTTTCTAATTTCTAAAGATGCTGTACTTGGTGGTTTGGAAGGCCTCGTCTCGTCAAAAGCGTTTAGTTATGCCGATTGCGGCCCGGCGCTCTCCAATCCGCGATGTGTCCAATAGTTCTTCTCTCGTTTACGTTAACGTGAGTCATCGTATAACACACGAGATAAGCGAGAATTGCGGCCTTAATGTTGAGAAGCCGCACTAACACAACCAGCTGTACGTTTGAGTTTACGCGCTTTTTGTAAATGTAAGTGATCCAGGACGTGCTGCCACCTGACGTGGACTCGAAAAGACAATGTCTTGACTCTGGTATGGCCTCTGCGATCAGACACGGCGATAGCGCCAGAACGTTGGTTCCGCTTCAGTGGCTCGCGCTTACCGGCTCCCCGAGCGAGAACCGATGGTTCACTTGGCCATCTTCAAGCCAAAAAGCTTCCAGCAGAGCGGTATTTTGATCAAATTGTTGAAATGTTGGCAAGCCTCATTGGGTAACATATGTGTAAGCATGCAGGTTACGTCCTGGCGCCTGATACTACCACATTAAAACCTTTAGTTCGCGTCAACCTACCTTTTTTATATTTTGTATGCAGATGATGCCCAGGACGTGCTGCCATCTGGTGTAAGTTGCCAAAATTGTTCCGGCACTAATTTCGCTTGTCGGCTCGCACCATACATGAACGTTGACTTGGTTCCGTCGGGAACAAAGCAATTTCTAACACCATCGAATTTTTATTTTATGATTGGCTCCCTACGGCAGCTTGCGCAAATGAGGCAGTCGCAATCGAAAAGACCCCCGTGTGACTATATATAGGATATTAATATGAATTTATGACTTGGCCCTTGCTAACTCACGAAAGCCGATTCCCGTCTCGTTTCTGATTTCCAGAGATGTTACGCTGGGCGGTTTGGAAAGCCGGGTTTCCTCATAGGTGTTAAATTATGCTGCTTACGACTTGGCTCTGTCAAATTCGTAATTTTCGTGCTAGCTCATTGCAGGTTTCAGTGAATGCGCGTTTATGGAAAGAAAACTTGTTTGAGAGATGCTCCCACATAAGTCGAGTTGAAGTGCTTCGTCGCTGGTTTCGCATCCTGTCTCTAGGTGTTCATGTGGCCTGGCTCTCGATAAACTACGTGCATTACGTAGAGGCGCTGGCGTAGTCAGGAATTTCTTTTAGTGGCGGTGTGGGGGTGCATCCCATGTGACTGGGAGGTGAAGAAAGGGGGAAGCATGTCTAGTAAATGTAAAACTCTTGCTTGGGCTAGTTGGTTCATGCTTTAAGTAGTAAACGCAAGGCGCAGAAGACCAGTACTCAGGAAGGTCAAGTCCTGTCGGTTGCGTTCTTCTTCCTGAGTCCTGGCCTTCTGCGCCTTGCCTTTACTACTTCATGTCTGGTAAGGCCGCGTACTGAAAAACACTGTAATAAATAAAAGAATTTCGATGGAGGGACGTTCCTGGTGTGGCACCCCTTCGGTACACCACTGATTACGGCCGTACCCATATTCCGCTGCGGAATAATATTACTTACACACGCCTGATGACTTAATGACAACAACTTATGAGATCCAGTTAGTGCAAGAGCTATTTTGCACCTTAAAGTTTGCAGAAGATAGTGTCGAAGGAGAAAATAAAACAAAGCAAGATTGATAACTGTTTACTTGGGGTCGGTAACATTCGATGACATATTTAAACGAAGTAGTTTTGATGACGGAAGCAATATGTATTTGAGCACAAAATAAGGGACAATAGCCGGTATAGGAATGTGGTACTAACCGCCCTAGCAGAGCGAGGAGCACGTTTGAATACAGACGCCTTTTAAAAGAAGAAGCGGTCCTTGGGGTTTTGCAGTCTGACTTCATTAATTAATTAATTAATTAATTAATTAATTAATTAATTCATTCATTCATTCATTCATTGAAGTGGCTTTATTGAGTGCCCTGCGATTTGGAGGGTTGGACTTGGACCCCGCCTAGGTTTTGGCCAAGGGTACGTTGTTGGCCCTTGGCGGCTTCCCCGGCTCACTGGACGGCCCAGAGTTGGTAATGCAGGGCCGAGCTGAGAAACGCAGACTCCCAGCGAGCGCGGAGGCTGTCGCTGTTTAAGGCTGCGTCACCGTTAACCTCTATTATAGCCGTATATTCCCATAGGATATGCTCCATGGTGGCCGTGCGCAGAATTGTGTTAGTCGGATTTGCGACCAGCTGGCATGAGGAGGCCAGCCGAAAGTAGCTATCAGCTGCAGACGATGCAGTCATACCAGATCCGCTGTTTGACGTCTTCGTAGTTCTGCCATGCCTTTACCACAAAGCAAATTCGTTTTGCTGCAACAAGTTATCTTTTATAGTATGATCAAGAATGACGATCACCAAAGGCGTTGAATCACGCATCGGAAGGATGGCCTCGTCTTGAAAGGCACGAAACGCAGGTATTTCCAAGACAGCCGACTGCTGTGAGTGGCAGAGTCTCATCTTCACGAGGCTACCGATACAGCTGCCAGAGGAATCAGAGGCGGTGTCAGTGGAGAACGCGGTCATTGTGGTAGTAATGGTAGCCGGTTCTAAGAGGAAGGAAGCAAGGACAGCATCCCTTAATTGGCACATTGGAGGTCGAAGTAAGGCCTGGGAGGTTATCCTCGCCAAGGAAGCTGGGAGGGCGTTCAAAGGCAGTAGGGGTCCAAGACACTGCGGCCGAAGCTCAGTCTGAATGTGAGGTCGAAGTACGACGTAACCGCTGACGCATGCGAAGGGAACAGTAATAACCTGGGGCGGTTGTGTCAGCTTGGCGGCGCCTAGAAAGGGATCGACTGTGCAGTAGTAACCTAGAACCAACCAGGACGCTTGGACTTCGTCTCGCGACGGTGGTAGGGTAGCGGACTCCAGAACCAATGAAGCGTGTAAGGTGTTCCTTCGGATAAGGTACGCAGCAAGCCGAAGCACCGTAACGACGGGTACAAGACTGGAACCCCATAGTGCAGGTTAATTCGTCATAGAAGGCGCCATTGTAATGGAGAGAAGCAGACATCGAAGCACACAAGACGACACTGCTGCTGCTGATGATGATGATGCCCTTCGTCTTTGCACACACCCATTCATTGGGATTAGCCAAGATTCGGGCAGTTATTACACAAGTTGTAAGCAAATAAATATAAAATTCCGGCGCTCCGAACGCGCTTTGTACTTTTCATCTTCACGCGACCGCAGTCCGAGCGCCCCAGCACCAGTGCGCGTATTAGTCTCTATAATATGCATTGCAGCATTATTTTACAATTCACCTCTGTTGACGCACGGAAGCCGATTCCTGTCTCGTTTCTAATTTCGAAAGATGTATCACTTAGCATTGCTGTAGAACACGTTGTTGGGCCAGTTGGTTCATAGCTTTCGAAAGATGAAGCAACACAGACACAGGACAGGACGCGCCTTGTACAGTCGTTGTTGCTTCTTCATTGGTGTGCTGTCTCTATGGGCGCTTCATCTTCTGAAAGTTATGATTGCACTTGGCGTTTAGAAGGACTCGTTTGCCACAAGTGTTAAATTATGCGGAATGCGACCAGGCGCCCTCCAATCCGCGGTGTATCCAGTAGTTCTTTTCGCGTTTCAGTTAACGTGAACCGCACAATAACACACGAGATATGCGAGAATAGCAGCCATAAAAATAAGAAGGAGACTTAACCCAACCACCTGCACATTTGGGTTTACGAACCTTTTCTAGAAAGAAGTGGTCCAGGATGTGCTGCCACCTGACGTGTGCTCGAAAAGACGATGTCCTGACTCTATTATAGCCTCTGAGATCCGACATTGCCATGGCGCCGCAAGGTTAGTTTTGCTTAGCGGCTCCACTGGCAAGAACTGATGGTTCGCAATCTCTTTGCCGTGTTTACTGACCAAAGCTTCTAGTGGAGGGTCATTATAATCAAAAGGTTGAAATGCTGGCAAGATTTACGGTGTAACACGTCTGCCGTGGTGCAGTTTACGATCCTCGCGCCTGAAACTGCCATTTTAGAAACTTTAGTTCGCGGCAATCTGCCTTTCTTATTTTTTCTAATTATACGTTGGCGAGGAGGTGGTGCTTTCTGACGTAAGTGCTAAAAAGTGCTCCAGCGCTCATTTCGCTTCTCGGCTCCCGCCAGACATGAATGTTCACTTGATTACCCCGACCTCAAACGGCAATCTCCAACGCATTCGGATTCTTCGATTCCGATTGGCTCCCTCTCGAAGCTTGTGCAAATATGCAATCGGGATCGAAAGGCCCCCGTGTGACTGCGATGTTGTTATTAATTTATGACTTGGCCCTGCTAACTCGCGAAGACCGATTCCCGTTTCGTTTCTAATTTCGAGAGGTGTTGCGCGCTGGGCGGTTTGGAAGATCCGGTTTCCTCGGAGATGTTAAATTATGCTGCTTACGACCTCGCGCTGTCAAATTTGTAACGTTGGTGCTAGTTCATAGTACGTTTCAGTTAACTTGCCTTTCTGGAAAGAAAACTTGCTTGGGAGGTGCTTCGTCACCTAGTCGTAACCTAGAACTGACGAGGATGCTTGGACTTCGTCTCGGGGCGGTGTGGTGGGCAATCGCGACTGTGGTAGGCTAGCAGACCCCAGAACCGATGAAGCGCGTACGGCGTTCCTTCGCATAAGGTACACACGAAGCCGAAGCACCACGACGACGCGCTGAAGGCTAGAACTCTTTGAGGCAGGTTAATTCCTTATAGAAGGCGCCATTGTAACGGATACAAGCAGACAACAGGACAATGCCGCCACTGCTGGTTGTGATGACCTTAGTTTTTGCACGTACCCATTCACGGGGATTAGCCAAGAGCGAGGTAGATTTTACATAAGTGCTAAGCGAATAAATATAAATATGCGACGCTCCGAACGCGCTTTTTACAGCTTATCTTCACACGACCGTAGTCTGAGCGCCCAAGCCCAAGGGCGCGCATTTGTCTTCATAAGATCCATTACATAATTATTTTATGATTTACCTCTGTTGACTCACCGAAACCGATTCGTGTTTCGTTTGTAATTTCTGAAGATGTTGCACTTGGCATTGCTGTAGAACACGTTGTCGGGCCAGTTGGTTCACAGCTTTCAAAAGATGAAGCGACACAGAGACAGGACAGGACACGCCTTGTACAATCATTGTGGCTTCTTCATTGGTGTGGTGTCTCTGTTGGCGCTTCATCTTCTGAAAGTTTTGACTGCACTTGGAGTTTGTAAGGCCTTGTTTTACCAGAAGTGTTAAATTATGCCGATTGCGAGCAGGCGATCTCCAATCCACGATATATCAAGTTGTTCTTTCCACCTTTCAGTTAACGTGAACCACCCAATAACACACAACATACGCGAGAATCGCCTCCATTAATATAAGAAGGAGCACTACCCCAACCACCAGCACATCTGAGTTTACGCGCCTTTTCTAGAAAGAAGCTGTCGAGGACGTGCTGCGCCCTGACCTGGATATGAAAACACAATGTCTTGGCGCTCTTATGGCCTTTGATATCTGAAGTTGCCTTGGCGCTACAACATTGGTCTCGCTTAGCGGCTCCACTGGCAAGAAATGATGATTCGCTTGGCGGTGTTTACTGCCCGAAGCTTCTATCGTAGAGCGTCGGTTAGACCAAAAGTTTGAAATGCTGGTAAGATTCATTGTGTAACAGGTGTGCAGTTTACGATCTGGCGCCTGATACTGCCATTTTAGAAACATCAGTTGGCGGCAACCTGCATTTTTTTTCTTAAGTAGATATTGCCCAGGAGGTGCTGCCATCTGACGGAAGTTGAATAAAGTGCTCCGGCGCTAGTTTTGTTGATAGGCTCGTGCAAGATATGAATGGTGACTTGGTACCCCCGGCAATACAGAGAAATTCCTAACGCCATATGATTTTCCGGTTTCGATTGGCTCCCTTCCCTAGTGCAGCTTGCGCAAATGAGGCAATCGGGATCGAAAGGTGCCCGTGTGTCTAGGGCATTAATATTAGTTTACGAATTGGACCTGCTAACTCACGAAAGCCGAAACCCGTCAGGTTCCTAATTTCCAGAGATGTTGCGTTGTGCGGTTTGGAAGGTCCGGTTTTCTCACAGGTGTTAAATTATGCTGTTTACGACCTGGCGCTGTCAAATTCGTAATGTTGGTACTAGCTCATTGTAAGTTTCAGTTAACTTGCCTTTCTGGAAAGGAAACTTGTTTGGGAGGTGCTTCCACATAAGTCGAGTTGAAATGCTCCGTCGCTGGTTTCACGTCCTGTCTCTAGATGTTTTGTGGCCTGGCTCTCGCTAAACTCACTGCATTAGGTTACAGTAATTAGGTGTAGGGGCAGAGGCATTGTCTGGAATTTCTTAATTAAGGCGGCGGGGTGGGGTTGTATCCTATATGAGCGGGAGGGGGAGGAAGCGGGTAGCTCGTCTGGAAAGGCTGTAGACTAACAAAAAAGAGAAATTTCAAGGGGAGGGACGTTCCTAGTGTACCACCCCTTAGCTTCAACACTGATTACGTCCGTACTTATATTCCACTGTGAAAGAATATTACCTGCACACGCCTGGTGCCTTGGGCACTGCTACAAACAACCTATGAGATTCAGTTAGTGCAACAGCTGTTTTGCACCTTACAGCTTCCAGAAGAGAGTGGTGAAGGAGAAATTAAGAAATGCAAGATTGACAACTGTTTACTTGCGAATGGTAATTAACATTCGATGACATATTTATACGAAGAAGTGTTGATGACGTTAGCAATGAGTTCCATTTATTGACTGTCTTTGATGTATTTGAGCACGAAATAACGCACCAAATAAGCGAGAGTAGCCGACATAGGAATGTGGCACTAGACGCCCTAGCAGAGCAAGATCTGAAGTGAAGACGCGGCAACGACGGTGGACTTCAGATCATACTTAACAAACCCGCCCAACTATCCATCCTAAAGCGGAGCGAGGTGCACGTTTGATTACACATGCCGTTTGAAAGAGAATCAGTCCTGGAGGCGTTGCCGCCGGACTTGAACTTATCACGATGTAATACCCTGCGTGATCTTATATTGACACTGCGCCAAGACGTTAATTTCGCTTTCCGGCACGTCTCGTAAAAAGTGATAGTTCACATGGACTTGTTTGCTCCCAAAAGTTTTTGTAGTACTGGGTTATTATGTTGACATGGTTGGCATGCTGTCAGGTTACTTTACATCAAAGTTATGCAATTGTGCAGTTTACGACATGGCGCGTGATAGGGCCACTTTAGGTTGTTTAGTTTTCCGCAACTTGCTTTTTCTTCTTTTTTAAAGCAGGATTTACGCCGAATGTGCGGCCATCTGACGCATCTTTGCCATGTGATGCAACTATGGCAGGCGTGCAACTGCAGTGCACACCTGCCATAGCATAGAAGTTGTAACTCTTAGGAGTGCCGTCCGCAGAACTGCGTTGGTCAGACTCAGCTCTGGCATAAGGAAGCCAGTAGAAAGCACCTGTCAGCTGCAGTGGATGCATTCACACCAGGACCGCTGCTTGACGTCTTCGTAGTTGTGCCATGCCTTTGTCGCAAAGCAAAGTCGTTTTGCTGCAACCAGTCATCCTTTAGAGCAAGGCCAAGCATGACGACCACGCAGGCGTTGATAACGCGAATCGGAAGTATGACGACGTCTTGAAATGCAGGGACGCCAGTATTTAAAAGAAAGCCGACTGCTGTAAGTCTGAGAGCCTCATCTCTACGAGGGTACGGATACAGCTGCAAAATGAATCAAAGGTGGAGTCCACGGAGAATGCGATCGTTTTGGCAGTAATCACAGCCGGCTCTAAGACGAAGGAAGTATGGAGGGCATCCCTTGGTACCTTAGAGATCGAAGTAGCACCTGGGAGGTTATCCTCGCCAAGTAAAGCGTGGATGGCGTTCCAAGGCTGTACGTGTCCGAGATAGTGGAGCCGAAGCTCCGTCTCTGTTTAAGGTCGATGTACGGCACAAGTGCTGACGCATGCGAAGGCGCTAGTCATAACATGGAGCTGCTGTGTCAGCTTGGCGGGGGCTAGGAAGAGATCACCTGTGCTCTCGTAACCTATAACTGATGACGATGCTTGGGCTTCGTCTAGGGGCGGTGTGGTGGGATATCGCGACTGTGGTAGGCTTGCGGAGTCCAGAAGCGATGGAGCGTGTACGGCGTTCCATCGCATAAGGGACACAGCAAGCCGAAGCTCCACGGCGATACGCTGAAGGCTGGAACCCCTAAAGGCAGGTTAATTCATTGTAGGCAGCGCCATTATAAAGGAGAGAGGCAGACGTGGAAGCAAACAACAAGACGACGCTGCTGCTGCTAATGATGATGACCTTTGTCTTTACACCTATACCCATTCACGGAGGTTAGACAAGAGTCGGGCAGATTTTACATAAATGCTAAGCGATTAAATATAAGATTCCGACGCTTCGAACGCGCTTTTTTTACTTCGTATCTTCACGTTACCGTAGTGTGGGCGCCCTAGCCCATGCGCACGCATTTGTCTTCATAACATTCATTGCAGAATTATTTTATGATGTAACTCTGTTGATGCACGGAAGCCGATTCGTGTCTCGTTTCTAATTTCTAAAGGTGCTGTACTTGACGGTTTGGAAGGCCTCGTTTTGTCAGAAGTGTTTAGTTATGCCGACGGCGACTAGGCGCACTCCAATCCGCGATGTGTCCAGTAGTTCTTTGCACGTTTTAGTTTACGTGAGTCACGGAATAACACGCAAGTGAGAATAGTCGCCTTAAGATTAAGAAGCACCACTAACCCAACCAGCTGTACGTTTGAGTCGAGGACGTGCTGCCTCCTGACGTGGACTCAAAAAGGACGATGTCTTAACTCTGTTATGGCCTCTGTGATCGGACATTGCCATGACGCCACAACGTTGGATTCGCTTTGCGGCTCCGCTGGCAAAAACCGATGGTTCCATTGGCCATCTTCACGTCCAAAAAGCTTCTAGTAGAGCGTCATTACGATTAAAATGTTGAAATGCGGCCAAGATTCTTTGTGTAACAGGTGCGTAATCAAGCAGTTTACGACATGCTGATACTGACAATTTAGAAGCTTTAGTTCGCGGTACGCTGCCTCATTTATTTTTTGTTAGCAGATTTTGCCCATTAGGTGCTGCCATCTGACGTAAGTATCAAAACGTGTTCCAGTGCTAATTTCGCTTCTCTGCTCCCGCCAGATATGCATGTTGATTTGGCTCTCCCGGGAACAAACGGCGATTTCTAAAGCCATCTAATTTTTCTATTTAGGTTGGCTCCCTACTGCAGCTTATGTAAATAGGCTCTACGATCTGGCATTGATATGGCGCCACAACGTGGCAAATAGAAAAATAAATTATTTTTCCTTCCGTTACAAAAAGGATGGGCAGCCGCTAAAAGCTACTTTTACAAGGAGCTTTTCGAGACGACGGGCCAGCTGTCGGCAACAACTTAGGGCATATCAAATAACTAAAATATATATAAAACAACTGTTCATGAGGGTGTTTGCTAAGCACAGGAAAAAGCAGTGAAGATAGATAAATCCTAACACTTAAGTCATACGGGGTAGTTTCCTTTGCACAGGGTAAGACAAGATGACACATTTTAACCGAAGCAAATACAGCGTTTAAGGCACCTCAACAAATAATTATAATAGCAAAGAATCAGTAATTTTATTCGATGAGAGAAATATATCATAACGTTCTCTGTGTAGCTGGGTACGGTCACCGCTTTTCTCTGAAAATTTGTTTATAATACTGCGGAGCGTGTAAGTTAGCGATTGCAAATGGTAATTGTTCACTGGTGTTGGAATAATTCATTTCTCCGGACAACGGAGGTTGTAGACGTAGTGCTGCCTTTTCTTCAACACTGACAGGCCGACCTAGAATGTGGTAATGTGTCTATTAGCTATATGGCGTTTGAGTACGCTATGCGGTAGTTACATAGGTGATTAATTTTCCTTATTCGATGCCGATGAAACATCTCTTGCATGTGTTAATTGAAAGAAGCATTTGTTATTATCCTCATTGATTTCCTCTGTAAAATTAATAAAAGATTTAAGTTTTTCTTTGTAGTCATTCCTCAAACCAAGTGAGCATAATCAGATTTAGCCAAGATTAAGGATTTGTACAGCAAAATCTTTATGGGTTCAGATAAGAGATATTTATTTCTATTTATGACTCAATATTATTGAACAGTTTCTTGTGTACTTCAGCTTCTCTGAGCACTTTATTTTAATGCTTTCGTAGTCGCTTGAATTACGTTAGAGCTATTGCAAATGAATCCTTTCGTTTACCCGTACCGTTCGCAATAATTCACGGTTCGCTTGGGCTTCTTTACTCGCAAAAGCTTCCAGTAAAGTGCCATTATAATGAAAAGGTTCAAATTATGGTAAGCTGCGTTGTGTGACAGGTGCGCAATCACGCAGTTCACGACCTGGCGCATGATAGTACAACTTCAGAAGCCTTAGTTGGCGTCAACCTGCCTTCATTTCTTTTGTAAGCCGAAGTGGCCCAGGAGGTGCTGCCATCTGACGGAAGTTCCGAAAAGTGCTCCAGCGCTCGCTCGCTTCTGAGCTCCCGCCAGATATGAAGGTTCACTTGATTTCCCCGGCCTCAAACGGCAATCTCCAACGCATTCGAATTTTTCTATTTCGATTGGCTCCCCACCGCAGCTTGCGCAAATGAGGCACTTGTGATCGCAAGGCCCCCGTGTGATCGCGATATTAGTTGTAATCGATGACTTGGCCCTGCTAGCTCACGAAAACCGATTCCTGTCTCGTTTCTAATTTCTAAAGATGTTGCGCTGGGCGGTTTGGAAGGCCTCGTTTTTCTGGCAGCTTTTGAACTGCGGTGCTTACGACCTGGCGTTATCATATCCATGATTTTGTCACTAGCTCCTTGCAGGTTTCAGTTGACGGGCCTTTGTGGAAAGAACAGTTGTCTGGGAGGTGGAGCCACATAACGCGAGTTGAAATGCACCGTCACTCGTTGCGCTTACTGACTCTGTGTTCTGTGCCCTGGCTTTGACTAAATTGACTGGTGACTGTGGGAGGCGCAGTGGCGTAGCTAGGTCGTCTGGCACCCGGGGCCCATAAGTCTTATGTAACCCCCCCCCCCCCCCCCCCCCCCCCTATGTAGTCGAGGAAGGCGAGGATATCGACAATTTCTGGGTTTCAGCACCAGTACAGCCGCCTTGGATACCGCGCACGTTCCCCGGGTCCCCCTCTCCTCCGCTTCTTTTCCCAGAGATCGCGAATGCAGCAAATATACACGCTGTTTTTCCTGCGCTGAATAACACAGGATGCTGCACTGATATCGTGTGATAAGACCATGTGCACATCCGCTGTCAGACTGCAAGGCTTGGCAGCCAATACAAATGCGGCATCGTGGAAAACATGACTCACGTCACAAGTAACAAAAAATATCTTTGTAATAAAGCTTTAATTACCAATTTTAGCGGCAATATTGCATTTGCAAAATTGAAGACTGACATTCATATCTTGCCCAACAACAACTTCACAAAAATCGTCGTAGGTACTATGGCACGTAGTATTTTGTCTGTGGGCAGCCCTGAACGAAAACGAAAATGAAATTGTTTGTCAGTGACGCTGATCTCCCCACCCTATTAGAAAACGCTACCTGCCTCCCCGCTGCGCGTGCGTCAATGCTATGTCAATTACGAGTTCATTCTGATCAATAAAGCCTTGTTTTCATTTGCTGCTATACGGACAAACGTGATTATCCGAGCTGCGGTACCACCGCAAGATAGGGAGAGCACGCTTCGCGCCGATTCTTGGCGTCACCATAAAAAAAGAAAGAAAAGGCCGCGATGAAGCCCGTGCAAGCGAAAGCTCGCACTACTGTTGGTCTGCACTCGCAATGGAGAGGATTAAGGGATCAACGTCGCTGGTCCACTATTTCATATTTCTTTCGCTGCTGCCATATACTGGGCGCTGCTCGCAGTGCTAAAGTACTGTAGGTTGTAGCACCCAAAACGATTTTGCTTAAGAAGTTTTTGTTGAGTTAATAATATGACTCTGAGTACTCAATTCTCGAATTGAAGTGCTTCCTCTACAAGTACTAATTACGGGATTATTAAGGATATGGTTATTACTTATCTGCGATATTTTTCGCGCTACGGCCCTCTTTGCGCCGGCTTGACTGGGCGCAAATTGCAAAGAATACTCCGGTATCCAGTAGCCCGAGCTCAGGCACCCGATGCGTTGCGCCGCAGAATTGTCCACTGTAGCTCTATCAACACCCCATGAAATAATTGCGCGAATGTGCGGGCTAAAAAATTTAATTCGCGAAATGGTCGCTAAACTACTCGCCTTAGCGGAACGTATCATGGGGTGCGCTCGTGCTGTGCGTTCGTGCAGGGAGCAGGAGTCGCTAAACATACAGTGAGGCGTTGTAAGGCGTTGGGGCTCTTGGGTCCCTCTTCCATTCAGAACGCGCAGCGAAGACGAACAAAGACAGCAGCAAGAGGGCGTTCAACCAGCGCGCCCGGCGCTCGCGTTTACGGCGAAGCGTTCGTTGAGAGCGACGTTGCATAAGTGGGGCCGTCAAAAGTCGCGAATGGGATTCTCTGGATCGTCTTCAGACTCTGTTCGGCCGAAGAGTTTGGCGGCGTATGACTCGACAGGCTGTAGTCGCGGGCCCGCCGCGATGTCCGGCTCGCTTTTACTTCCCCTCTCCCGCTCGCTCCGAGAAGCCACTGCGAAAGCTGTCGTTATGTTTCACGCTTTCCTTCTTACCCTCGAAAGTTTCAGAAAACTGTTGTTGTTGCGTGACTTCATGTCACAAGTGCAGTGTCTGTATCAGCTGCACAGAATTTTATAAAAAAAGAAAGGTGACTTTTGTAAGCATATTTCCCGATCGTGATTCTAAGAAGTTATGTCTTTTTGTGATTACTAGGAACTCGGGTGTCTTCAGTCGTAAATGACACCCCCCCCCCCCCTTTACTGGCCCCTTGCACCCGGGGCCCACGGCCCCCCGGCCCCCCCCTGTTGCTACGCCACTGCCCGGGGCCCGTAAGTCTTCTGTCACCTCCCCCCCCCCCCCCCCCGGGTGTAGCCGGCAATAAGAGGGTGTCTTCAGACGTATATGACAACCCCCCCTCCCCCCCCCCATTGGCCCCTTGCACCCGGGGCCCACGGCCCCCCGGCCCCCCCCTGTTGCTACGCCACTGCCCGGGGCCCGTAAGTCTTCTGTCACCTCCCCCCCCCCCCCGGGTGTAGCCGGCAATAAGAGGGTGTCTTCAGACGTATATGACAACCCCCCCTCCCCCCCCCCCCCATTGGCCCCTTGCACCCGGGGCCCACGGCCCCCCGGCCCCCCCCTGTTGCTACGCCACTGCCCGGGGCCCGTAAGTCTTCTGTCACCTCCCCCCCCCCCCCCCCCCGGGTGTAGCCGGCAATAAGAGGGTGTCTTCAGACGTATATGACAACCCCCCCTCCCCCCCCCCCATTGGCCCCTTGCACCCGGGGCCCACGGCCCCCCTGCCCCCCCCCCTGTTGCTACGCCACTGATAACAGTCGATTTAATCAAAGATGGAGGAGACATAATGCTTGGAAAACTGGCGGCTCTTTATACGAAGTGTCTATCGACTGCAAGGGTCCCAGAAAACTGGAAGAATGCAGACATTATACTAATTCACAAAACAGGAGACGTCAAAGAATTGAAAAATTATAGGACCATTAGCTTGCTCCCAGTATTATATAAAATATTTACCGAAATAATCTCCAATAAAATAAGGGCAGCACTGGATTTTGTCAACCAAGGGAACAGGCTGGCTTCAGGAAGAGATACCTTACAATGGATCACATCCATGTCATCAATCAGATTATTGCGAAATCTGCAGAGTACAATAAGCCTCTGTATGTGGCTTATATAGATTTGATTCAGTAGAGATACCAGTAGTCATAGAAGCACTACGTAATCAAGGACTACAAAACGCTTACGTAAAAAGCTTGAAAAATATTGCTACATGCGTGTGGTATTTGTTTGTTTGAACGAGGTACGTGGGCGCCATCACTCCAGAAAAGAGGAGGAAGAACGAACTGGGCTCGCGCTGTGAATCTAACCGGTCTGCGCTGCAACCGCTGTTGTAAATATAATCTGTATATAGTTTCTCGTCTTACTGACTCGTCCTTCGCGTAAGAATATCTACAGAGGTTCTACAGCTACCTTAATTCTACATAAGACAAGCAGGGACATACCTATAGAGAAAGGGGTCAGATAGGAAGACACAATTTCTCCAAAGCTATTCACTGCGTGCTTAGAAGAATTCAAGCTATTAAACTGGGAAGGCTTAGGAGTAAAGATCGACGGCAAATATCTCAGCAACCTTCGGTTTGCCGATGATGTTGTTCCATTCAACAACAATGCAGACGAGTTACAACTTATGATTGGAGACCTTAACAGAGAGAGTGTAAGAGTGGGGTTGAATATTAATATGCAGAAGATGAAGATAATGATAAATAGCCGGGAAAAGGAACAAGAGATCAGGATCGCCAGTCGGCCACTAGAGACTGTGAAGGAGTACGTTTACCTAGGTCTATTAATCACAGGGAACCCTGATCATGAGAAGGAAATTCACAGAAGAATAAAAATAGTTTGGATCGCATACGGCAGACATTGCCAGCTCCTGACTGGAAGCGTACCATTATTATTGAAAAGTAAGGTGTGCAATCAGTGCATTTTGCCAGTGCTGACGTATGGGGCAGAGACTTGAGAACAAGTTAAGGACCGCGCAAAGAGCGATCGAACAAAGATTGCTAGACATAACGTTAAGAGAGAGAAAGAAAGCGGTTTGGATCAGAGAGCGAACGGGTATAGACGATATTCTAATTGACATCAAGAGGAAAAACTGTAGCTGTGCAGCTCATCTAATGCGCCGGAGAAGGAAAGCGCAATCGAGGACGACAAAACACTAAGTGGACCAATGAAACCAGGAAATTCACAGGCGCTAGTTGGAATCGGTTGGCACAGGACAGGGGTAAATGGAGATCGCAGGGAGAGGCCTTCGTCCTGCAGTGCACGTAAAACATGATGATGATGATGATGATGAGGATGATGGAGGTGGTGGGCCCCCCCCCCGAAAAAAAATCCTGGGTACGTGCCTGACTCGAGAACATACAATTACGGAAGCGTTTGTTCGCACGAACTTCCTGGCTATACGCATGAAATGAAAATCTCAGATATATTGCCCAGATAAGTCTGTTCCCAGCACACTTAATGCACTGCGTTTATCAAACAATGGAGCATTTAAAAAAAATGAACGCATGAGTCGAAAAGTAAATAAGCAATTTATCTTCAAAGATAATGAGCAGTTGGGATGTAATTTTCAGAAGCTGGGTAATCATGTTGTCACTTGAGCAATGAAGACTAGAGACTTTCGTGCACAGGCAAATTACGCCTGGTCTGCCGCACTGCTCCGTGCTGGTGCCGCCTTCTCTTGCTTTTTAATTATATTAATAATATTTGTGATGGTATCGAAATCCAGATACGATTGTTTGAGAATGACTGTGTATTGTATGCAAGGGTATCTGATGAGACAGATTTATCCGTTAGTCGACGACCTAAAGCGTATAGAAGAATGATGTGTCACTAATAGCAGGCAATCGAAGCTAAATAAATGTGTACACGTTACCATTATAAGTATCTTTTAAGTGGCCATTAAATTAAAAAAAATAATCAATTAGTCAAGTATCTAAGTGTTCTGCTGTCACAGGATGGTTATTCGTTAAAACATGGTAATACCACAGTTAATAGTACTTACTAAACAGCTTTCATTCATTGATTCCAGGAATGTATTTAATAATAAGAGCAGCAGGTTTGCACGTGACTACAATTTCCCATTGCCTATGGTTCATTCTAATTATGGAAAAATGACATCATCATTCGCGGCTATAAAACTATGGAATGCTTTAACTAACACCATTACATATTCATCCTTTCTTGCATTAAATCACGCCATTAAGCTTTTTCACATGTATAACTTAGTATAGTGTGCGTCGTTCGTTACACTACGTTTGCCAGTGTATTTATGCACGAGAGGATCTTATATTGACAATTGTTTTTCATTCGTTTACTTTTCTATCTTGTACTTTGCGCCATTGTGTTTGTTTTTGTTTTACTCCCATTGCTCATCTTTCACACGTTTCTACATTATTATTATTATTATTATTATTATTATTATTATT
This sequence comes from Dermacentor albipictus, assembly GCF_038994185.2. Lineage (NCBI taxonomy): Eukaryota > Metazoa > Arthropoda > Arachnida > Ixodida > Ixodidae > Dermacentor > Dermacentor albipictus. Next base: position 40,514,376 of record NC_091829.1, on the reverse strand, counting down.
ATTATTATTATTATTATTATTATTATTATTATTATTTTAAACAAGGGTCCCTGTTGCAGTCTTTGACTTTTGGACCATTGTCTGGAACTTATTTCTGACCCATTCATTGTATCTAAAGAAAAATAAATTGAAACTGAAAATGAAACTGAAAGGTGCAGGGCCCGCCCGAGGAATCTTGCAATATAGTTAAACGCATGTTAGCATTGACCTAAAAGGAGCTGCGCTTAAAAGACATGCTTTAGCATTTTTTTTTTTTTACGCTTGCCATGTGTGGGAGTTGTGTGCGTATTAATGCATTAGAAAAAAATCGACTCCGTCGCGGCGAGGTTCGTCCTTGGGAGGCACGGCCACATTATAAGTGAACGGGGAATGAGAAAAGAACTTGGTTGCATCCCTTTTGTTTCAACAGCGAAGCAGCTTACGCCTTAAGCTGTTTCAGTTATTGTTCCGCAAGTATACGATAAGATTCTCTTCAGAAAGGCACCGCATTATGTTTCCTCGCGTAAAGGCCCCCCACCGTGAGGCGGTACCTTTCCAGTCAATTTTTTTCCCCACGTACTACTGTTGCTTCGAAGGCACAACCTGCGGATGTGGTGTACCACAAAAATGTTGATGTTCGAACCCCCCCCCCCCCCTACACACACAACAATACCGTAACGGCGCTGCTGTTCATGTATGAATAAATAACAAAAATGTAGTTCAAGTAACCCGTGACACGCGAATAAATTGTCATTGATTACAGTTTATTTCCATGGGCCATTATTGACACCAACTAGTTACGACGTCATAGTCAGAGAGGACAATACGGATATATTCGCCATAGTTTCATTTCTCTATTGATAATTAAATCATCAGTAAACCGATGAACTCTGAAATATTATTACGTTATCGCCATATGGTGTCGACATTCATGACTAATTTGCATGAGTCAACAGTAAACGAATAAAAATTGACGGATTCGTTAAAGTTCGAAAGGCTTGTGAAATAAACATGCGGTAAGCTCTTACAACCTTTCAGCTTCCCTCGCCTTATAGCCGTGTTCCATTGTTTTTGAAAGCACAGAAAGTTGACGGACATTTTAAATACTGATTAATTTCAAGATTAAATAACGCGCTGAATGAATAGCGATTAAATTGGCGGATGCTGATGAAAACCACCATAGTGAAATAAATTAGCGGTTGCGTCCTCCCACCCCCAACTCAGCATTTTGTGGTTTAATTACGAGCCCGGCAGTTAATTAGTGAATACTGCTTTATTTTCCATTTTCATACGCAATACGGCACACGTAGTAAGCATTCCCATTGTCCTCGATCGGCTGAACCAGACAACGACGTCATATTTTTATAAATGGCACAGAATGCGTCAGATGTGCGTGCAAAGTTTAATTAGTGTCTGCTAATTGCGGCGCTATATAAGCGTCATGCTCATATTCTACAGCGAAGCAAGTAGCCTATATAGTTGGTCGGTATTTTTCGTGTCCCCGTGCACCTCAACAGAGGCAACTATTGCGATTGCTCGGGACCATCCAATGCGAACTCACATTACGGTGGAAGCCCTGAGAACGCACATCAGACATTTTGCACGTGCCACCTGTCACCACCTTGCAGCACTACCTTCGGACAGGCACCAATCATCATTCGCTAAAACTATCATCAAATACAACGACAAACTGCCATCGGGCTTCACGGCTGCATCTAAACCATCGATGCCCCCTTGGTGTCTTATCAGCCCTACAGTCCATCTCAGTGTACCAGGAATCGGTAAAAAAGTCTGAACTGTCGTCGCCTGTGCTCAAATAACTGTCTCTGCTTCTTCTGCACGAGAGGTACGCGGACAGGGAACACATTTATACCGATGGTTCCACAAACATCCAGTGTTCGTCCGGTGCTGTGGTTGTCCCAGCAAAAGCTATTACCATCAGCTTTAGGACTGACCACCCAACAACATCGACATCTGCTGAACTAGCTGCTCTTCGCGCTGCACTTCGTGTCGTCAATCGGGAGCCACCTCGGCAATGGTCAATCTTCAGCGATTCAAAGGCAGCCCTACAATCTGTACTATCAGCTCTGCATCGCGGGCCATTCGAGCAGCTCGTATTCGATATTAGATGCCTACTCCATACATCACAGGAGAAAGGACACCATGTGACGTTCCAGTGGCTGCCAAGTCACTGCGGCGTCACTGGAAATGAAGACGCCGATAATGCCGCTCGGGCAGCTCTTGAAGACGCACAAGAAGAGGCCATACCGCTTTCACGATCCGACGCAGCTAGCAGACTTCGAGTGCTTGCACATGAGATCACGCTATCTCTATGGTGCACACCAAACAGCCAGACCACCCAGAGCAACCGTCAATACCACCTGCCCTCTTTGATGCATCTCTATATGCCATCTGGACTGCGTCGAAGAGAGGCGACCCTGCTTTATCGCTTATGGCTGGGGGTGGCTTTCACCAAATCTTACTCCTTCCGCATTGGAATGGCCGACAACGATCTCTGTAATGCCTGTCTTTGCGAGGAGACGCTGGAACATGTTCTGTGCGACTGTCCTGACTATAACGTTCAGCGACAGTCCCTGGCATCTGTTCTAGCGCGCCTTGACAGTAGACCATTGTCGCTCGACACGATTTTCACATGCCGCCGACAAGATATCGCAGGTGAAGGCGACAAAGGGACTACTTCGGTTTTTGAAAGAGACGGGATTGGACAAGCGGCTGCGAGAGTAACGTCGCGTACCATGCCAGAATGATGGACTCCAACGGACGATGTGTGTGTGCTGTGATATGTGCTCTCTCTCCCTCTCCCCCTTCCCCATCTTTAATCTCCCCCATCCCTCTCCCATGTGTAGAGTAGCAAACCGGTTAAGCCATACTGGTTAACCTCCCTACCTTTCCTTCTCCACTTTTTCCTTCCTTCCTTCCTTCCTTCCTCGTGTCCCCGTCCGTCAGCAAAATACGTGGGCCGATACGGCCGCCGTGCCGGACCTGGAGCAGTGGCGCGTATATACTTCCGCAAGGCAGAGGCTTCAGGCAGTCTGGAAAGTGAAGCGACCAGAGCAAACATTCTTTGTTATCACGGATGCAACATAAAGAAGAACATGCGTTTTAATGAAGAACAAGGACAACACAATCATATCGAACCGCATAACTGATTGATAAGGCGCTCCTGATAACGATGCAAAGAACGTAGCGCTCCCCTCATGCGCTTCCCGGTTAACACTAATGTTTCGCAAGCCTTTCGGTTTGCGGAACAATTCGCATGCGAAAGAAACAGCCTAACAAGTGATTTGAATGTTGTTGCAGCGCCGGTATGGGCGGTGGCGTGGTATCATAATTACCATTAATATCATTATTACTCTCAGGTAATAAAGTATTGCATGCCCCCATTAGCAGTTGCGGTGGTCTTCAACAGCTTCGCTGGAAATCAACTTTCGCAGGGGCCGCGAAAGTATTCTGCCCCGTGCACCCGGGGCCCACGGCCCCCCGGCCCCCCCTGTTGCTACGCCACTGCCGATTAGTCATCCTGCAATATAGCGTCAGTCGATGCAGAATATATCGCTATGCATTTTTATGAAAGCCCCACAAGCTAGCAGCTCTATCCCCATAAGCTGCCCGTTTGACTTTACGCGCCTTTTGCAAAGAGAAGCGTTCCAGGTGGTGCTGCCGCCTGACGTAAGTTTAGAAAAATATTGTTTTCACGTTTGTTATAGCCTCCGTGATTTGGCATTGTCACGGGCGCACGATATTTCTTTCCGTTTCAGGCTGCTTTCGTTAGAACTGATCCTTCGCTTGGGCTTCGTTGCTCCCGAAAGCTTCCAGTACTGCGTCATTACATTGAAATGCAGGCAAACTTCGTTGTGTCACAGGTGTGCAAGTATGCAGTTTCCGACCTGGCGCCAGATACATCAATGTCGCGGCAACTTACTTTTTTATTTATTTATTTTTTTCCCAAGCAAAAGCTGCCCAGGAGGTGCTGCCATCTGACGTAAGTTGCAAAGAGTGTTCGGGCGCTCATTTCGCTTCTCAGCTCGCGCCAGATATGAATGCTCACTTGATTCCCCGGCCACAAACGGTAATTTCTAACGCCATTCAATTGCCCGCTTTCCGATGGCTCCCCACCGCAGCTTGCGCTCATTAGACAATCGCGTTCGAAAAGGCCCCGTACAAGTGGATCATTGGTAATCTTTCATGACATGGTCGTGCTACATGAAAGCCGATTCCCGTCTCTTTTCTAAATATGTTGGGCTCGGCGGCATGGAAGGCCTCGTTTTTTTTTTTTTTACAGGTGTTAAACTATGTTGTTTACGAGCTGGCGCTGCCAAATTCCTGACGTTGGCACTATGTAGTTGTACATAGTGCCAACGTCAGGAATTGTACAGTGCCACTACATGTACAACTGCGTATGTAATAAGCAAAATGCCTTATGCAAGCAGTTAGCCGCCTTTCCATTTTTCTCTGCAGAAAAAAAAAATTGTTAACGCAGCACATGAGCGCAGCTAAATTTTAGAGCTTTAATGCTCGCAGTGCAAATATAAGCATGTACAAGGAGCTTGACTGCTGTAGGAAAGGAGTAAGTTGCATCTACATACTGACCACTTAAATAGCGACTGAAAGAATTATTTTGCGTGCAACGGTAGGAGAAGAGGAACGTGTGGTTTGGAGAACAAACGGGAAAACCCGATATTCTATTTGACATTAAGATTAAATATTGGAGCTGTGGAGGCCATGTAATGCGTAGGGCATATACCCGGTGGACCGGTAAACGCCGGCCTGATTAGTCATCCCACAAGAAAGCATCAGCAGATGCAGAATCGCGACGCATTTTAATGAAAGCCGCACACGGTAGAAGCTCTAGCCCGATCAGCTGTCCGTTTGACTTTGCGCGCCTCTTGCAAAGAGGAGCGGTCCAAGTGGTGCTGCCACCTGACTTCTATTTAGGAAAATAACGTTTTCACGTTTGTCATAGCCTCCGTGATTCGGCATTGCCATGACTCCACAACATTGGTTTCGCTTGTAGGCTCGTCTCGGAAGTAATTGTTTACTTCTAAAAGCTTCCAGTAGAGTGTCATTACGTTCAAATGGATGAAATGCTGGCAAGCTTCGTTGTGTGACCGGTGCGCAATTATGCAGTTTATGGCCTAGCGCCTGATACTGCTATTTTAGAAGCTTTAATTCACCTCTGTAGGTGCTTTATTATTTTTTTTTTTTGCACGCATATGTTTCTCAGGAGGTGCTGCCATCTGACGTAAGTTCCGAAGGGTGTTCCGGCGTTAATTTCGCTTCTCGGCTCCCACCAGATATGAATGCTGATTTGTTTTCCCCGGCAGCAAAGGGCAATTGAAACGTCATCAAATTTTTTTAATTTCAGTTGGCTCCCGATCACAGCTTCCGCTAATGAGGCAATCGCGAGTAGGAATCGATTATTAGTGTGATTGTATGACTGGGCCCTGCTCACTCACGAAAGCCGATTTCTGTTTCGTTCGTAATTTCTAAAGATGTTGCGCTGGGTGGCGCTTTTGCTACTCCCCAGCTACACCAGTAATAACGCCTATAGGTATACTGCGCAAGGATATTACCTGCGTAGGCCTCGTGGCTTCGGCAGCGAGGCCTACGAAGCACGAAGTCGCGGAATCGAATCCCGTCTACGGCGGCCGCATTTCGAAGGGGACGAAATGCGAAACCACCCGCGTACTTCAATTGAGATGCCCTTTAGAGAACCCCAGGTAGTACAAATTTCCGAGGTCCCACAGAACGGCGTCCTTCATAATAATATCGTAGTTATTGCACGTAAAACCACGTGATATATGCATACGCTTACTGAGGTACACGAGGCGAGCAGGCCAAAGCTTGAAGTAGTCCTGGCATTTAAGTAGAATTTCATGGGCAATTTCTGCATGCTTTATTTGTTGACATATTTATTATACCTCAGTTGCGCCATTAATGATCTATTACATGAGAGCTGAGTAGTTATACTTCATACATTATGTCTGCGATGGCTGTTCTGAAAATTAGTCGGTATGAGATACTGCATGGCGTTGGCTGGAAGGCCATTCATTAACATACATTCATACACATACATACATACATACATACATACATACATACATACATACATACATACATACATACATACATACATACATACATACATACATACATACATACATACATACATACATACATACATACATAAATGCATACATACATACATACATACATACATACATACATACATACATACATACATACATACATGTGTGTGTGTGTGTGTGTGTGTGTGTGCGTGCGTGTGTGTGTGTGTGTGTGTGCAGTAAAAAAAGAAAGGCAAGTGCTCAATGGCACAGTTGCCGTTAATAGTTTACGTGGCAAAGGTTCTGCACAAAAGTTTAATCTCAAGGCTGCTAGGCCCGTAGCCATTAAATATATGCGAAAGGGATGTTTATTCTAGACCAGCGCATGATGTAAATCCGAATGGCACGCTGCGTGGCTAATGTGTGGAAATATCAATGTTTCTTCACACACTTTAGTCCGTAAGTTTGTGACGGTGTTCGGAAGGCGAAAGACTGCTTGGTGGCTTATACGTGTCGACAAGCGCCGAGCTGATGATGGCAGAATATTCGAGGGTAGAATGCTAGAACATATGGAATGCAGGCGTCTTCACGAAGAAAACCAGCGATATAAATTAACGTGCTTTCTGTTTAGTAACTCTGATGACGAATTATCAGACAGAGAAAATGAACTTTGCAGTGCAATTCTGGACGGATTGCAGTGCACTGCATACGTTGTATGTCGCTGAAAATTCCATATTAATTAGATGCGTCGCACTCCTTATTTCTTATTCTTATTTTGGCCTGTCTTGCGCCAGCCGATTTCTCAGCAAACGGAAGAGGTAGGCGGTGTTTCTTGGGATGTCGTCAAGGCCCTGGTTGAAGAGCTTAGAAATTCTGTATATGTGAATAGGCTGACCGGAATTCTTACATTGAGTCACGGTGGAACTTACAGATCTCATTATAGTATGTAATAAAGTGTTCTGAGAGTGTCTCGAAAAAGAAGTTCGAAGTTTGATAATATTAGGACCTATTCGCCTTCTGTTACGCTATTGGGAAAAACAACGTGTGTGAAGTTATGCTGTGTGTCGCTGAAAAAAGAAAGTGACTGCATAACTCCATTTTGGACCTGGTTACTTTCACCTTTGTACCACCGCCTGAGTCAGGACCTTTCGGTCTTTAAATCTGCTCCCATGTCGTATAATATGTCGCAGAAAAAAAAAAAATCTCGTTTCTAAAATAAGAACCACCACAGCTTCAGTGCTATGCCCAGTACGTTGGTGTGAGTCGTCATCTGTGATAAAGATAAGAGCAGCAGGCCGTCGCTCCAAAGGAACACGTCACTCCCCTGTCTTTCTTTTTCTTTTTTCAATGCGGCTAAACCGTAGACGGGTAATCCTGGCCTTGACGCGATTCTTGCCGCGTCTCGGTGGCGGACCGAGCGTGTTATTTGTGTGTATTTCTACCGCATGGTATCAGAATGCTTAAACTCCTAGACAGCGAAAATTTTTGTTCGCAATCACTTCGGTGGCTGCACAAAAAGGCGCGGACTGTCAGTCCGGTTTCAGCACACGCGCTTTCAATCAAGAAACATACTTACGAGAAACGAGCTCCCATATTAAACGCGGCGAGAAAATCATCCACAAATGGACTCTTACTATCCCGATGTGTTGATGAGACGCACTCCGCGACTTGTGTTCCGGATTATGACAAAAACCATAGTTAGCGCAGTGTCAGTAGCCTATGCGGAAATTGAGGAAATTGAAGTCAAAAGTCGCATCAGCTGTCATAAACTGCAATTAAGAAAGGTGAAACCGCACTTAATAATACTCGCAGTGCAAGCTTCAATGCATGCGATTGATTTCAATTTCGCACGAGCTCAAGGGTACAGATATGCTGTGTAGATGAGTACACAGAACTTCAATTGCCGTGGTGGCCTACTGACTTCGCCGTTGCGCTGCTAAGCCCGCCTGCGTGGGATCGAATCCCGGTCGCGGCGGCGGCGAAATGATGGGTGGAAAAAAAAACAAATATAAAAAAAAGAAGCGTGTGTAGCATGCATTCAGCGCACGTTTGATGTGGTCAACATTAATCCAGAGTCCCGCAGAACGGCATGCCTCACAATCATATCCTGGTTTTGGCACGTAAATCACGACAATTTTATTTTAATTGTTTAAATACGCAGTTTAATTTTCAGAATATTCATAAGAAATTTGTCCTCCAGTATGTGTTCTGGGGACGCATATTTTTTCCCGCTATATGTATCGTAGAAGTAAAACTCAGTCGAATTGTGAAGGATATAAAATTTTATGATTCTTCTCCACCTGTAGGGGAAATTTCATAAGGACTCGAGAACATACAATTACGGAAGCGTTTGTTCGCACGAACTTCCTGGCTATACGCATGAAATGAAAATCTCAGATATATTGCCCAGATAAGTCTGTTCCCAGCACACTTCATGCACTGCATTTATCAAACAATGGAGCATTAAAAAATATTGAACGCATGAGTCGAAAAGTAAATAAGCAATTTATCTTCATAGATAATGAGCAGTTGAGATATAATTTTCAGAAGCTGGTTAATGATGTTGTCATTTGAGCAATGAAGACTAGAGACTTTCGTGCACAGGCAAATTACGCCTGGTATGTCGCACTGCTCCGTGTTGGTGCCGCCTTCTCTTGCTTTTTAATTATATTAATAATATTTGTGATGGTATCGAAACCCAGGTACGATTGTTTGAGAATGATTGTGTATTGTATGCAAGGGTATGTGATGAGGCAGATTTATCCGTTAGTCGACGACCTAAAGCGTATAGAAGAATGATGTGTCACTAATAGCAGGCATTCGAAGCTAAATAAATGTGTGTACGTTACCATTATTAAAAAAAAGGAAAAAAAAGAATCAGATGTAAGTATTCTTTAAGTGGCCTTAAAATTAAAAAAATAATCAATTAGTGAAGTATCTACATGTTCTGCTCTCAGAGGATGGTTGTTGGTCAAAACATGTTAATACCACAGTTACTAGTACTTACTAAACAGCTTTCATTCATTGATTCCAATAATCTCTTTAATAATAAGAATAGCAGGTTTGCACGTAACTACAATTTTCCATTGCCTATAGTTCATTCTAACTGTGGAAAAATGACATCATCATTCGCGGCTATAATACTATGGAATCCTTTAACTAACACCATTACATATTCATCCTTTCTTGCATTAAATCATGCCATTAAGCTTTTTCACATGTATAGCTTAGTATAGTGTACGTCGTTCGTTACACTACGTTTGCCACTGTATTTATGCACGACAGGATCTTATATTGACAATTGTTTTTCATTCGTTTACTTTTCTGTCTTGTACTTTGCGCCATTGTGTTTGTTTTTGCTTAACTCCCATTGCTCATCTTTCACACGTTTCTACATTATTATTATTATTATTATTATTATTATTATTATTATTATTATTATTATTATTATTATTATTATTATTATTATTATTATTATTATTATTATTTTAAACAAGGGTCCCTGTTGCAGTCTTTGACTTTTGGACCATTGTCTGTAACTTATTTCTGACCCATTCATTGTATTTACAGAAAAATAAATTGAAACTGAAAATGAAACTGAAAGGTGCAGGGCCCGCCCGAGGAATCTTGCAATATAGTTAAACGCATCTTAGCATTGACCTAAAAGGAGCTGCGCTAAAAAGACATGCTTTAGCAATTATTTTTTTTTTTTGTACGCTTGCCATGTGTGGGAGTCGTTTTGTTTTGTGCATATTAATGCATTAGAAAAAAAAAATCGAATCCGTCGCGGCGAGGTTCGTCCTTAGGAAATACGGCCACATTATAAGTGAACGGAGAATGAGAAAAGAACGTGGTTAGATCCCTTTTGTTTCAACAACGAAGCAGCTTACGCCTTAAGCTGTTTCAGTTATTGTTCCGCAAGTATACGATAAGATTCTCCTCAGAAGGCACCGTATTATGTTTCCTCGCGTAAAGGCCACCCACCGTGAGGCGGTAAACCGTTACAGTCAATTTTTCCCCACGCACTACTGTTGCTTCGAGGGCACAACCTGAGGATGTGGTCCGCGAATAAATTTTCATTGATTATAGTTTATTTCCTAGGGACATTATTGACACCAACTAGTTACGGCTTCATAGTCAGAGCGGACAATACGGATATATTCGCCATAGTTTTATTTCTCTATAGATAATTAAATCATCAGTGAACCGACGAACTCTGAAAAATTATTACGTTATCGCCATATGGTGTAGACATTCGTGACTAACTTGCATATGAGTCAACCGTAAACGAATAAAAATTGACGGATTCGTTAAAGTTCGAAAGGCTTCTGAAATAAACATGCGGTAAGCTCTCACAACCTTCCAACTTCACTCGCCTTATAGCCGTGTTCCATTGTTTTTGAAAGCACGGATTCTTGATGGACATTTCAAACACTCATTAACTTTCAGATGAAATTACGCACTGAGTGAATAGCGATTCAATGGGCGGACGCTGATAAAACCCAACATAGTGAAATAAATTAGCGGTTGCGTCCTCCCAGCCCCAACTCAGCATTTTGTGGTTTAATTACAAGCCCTGCAGTTAATTAGTGAATACTGCTTTATTTTCTATTTTCATACGCAATGCGGAGCACGTAGTAAGCATTCCCATTGTCCTTTCAAGAAACACAACTTGAAGTATACAACTCTGTAGTACAGTAACTAATAGCGATATTGAAATTCTGTAAATGGAATGTAATACATCTAAAGCAGACAAAAATGATGTATCATACGCCACCCTGAAACATACCACTAAATTGTGAACATGACATTTGCAATACCCTTCCAAACACTGTAACAAAATTACGTAAGTTGTAAATTCAAATATCAAATTTGTCCGCTTTACATGATCCAACGGATGTAGCTTTTAGAAATTCGATATTTGCTTTTTTATGCTGAGTAACGCATTCCTAAACTTCGGCCTTCTATTTTTTCTTCAAGTTTAACAATTTACGATAGTTGTAAAAAATTCCATGTCCCAAGTCAAAATTTTGTTTGCTGCAGTGACTGTAATTGAACTTTGTCTCTCAAACGCAAGGCATTTCATTCAAATCGGTTCACCGGCTTTCTCATAAAAGAATTCTGGTGTATTACATATATTTGAATAGCTGGCGTCGGAGATGGGCTCCAGCTTAAAGCTTGCTCTTAACCAATGCGCCACGCAGCTTCTACAGGTAACCCATGAAACGGAACGCTGACGTATACACGCAAGCCCACCGCCACAGCGGTGAACAGATAAAAAGAAACGCTTTCAAAAAAAAAGTAAGTTCGATAAAAGCTTCGCGGTAGGAGTTATCTCGGCCAGGCATCTCATCCGGAATGCCACGAGGTGTCTAGCCAGATGTCTAGCAAAATCGTAGAGTCATTGTCTGTCACGCATGTACTGCCGTCGTCGAGATAAGGCTGATACATAGGCGCGCTCGTTCCCAAGTTCCGAGGTGAAGCGGTAGACTCAGGGCATGTGTAGTTTCTTGTGCTTGTTTAGTTGTGCGTCATGGCATTCAACATAGAGCGAATTACGAATTTTTTTAAGGCCAACGTCGTTTTGCTGCAACCAGGCATCCTTTGAGGCCTGGCGAAGCTTGACGATCACCAGAGACACGGATAACGCGAAATCAAACGATGGCGTCGTCTTGAAGAAAGCACAGCGTCGGTATTTACAAGAAAGTCAGCTGCTGCAAGTCGCAGCGACTTATCTCCATTAGGGTGTCGATCGAGCCGCCAGACGAATCAGAAGCGGTGTACAAGGGGACTATGCGGTCACGAAGTCACTACACACGGCAGCCGGTGGTACAACCAAAAAAATGCATGGACGACGTTTCAGGAAGGACGGGTCCAATACAGTAGGGCCGAAGCGATGTCTCAGTGCGACGTCTAAGTACGGCGGAAGCGACGGAAGCGAAGGCGCTAGTTGTAACCTGGAGCTCTTGTGTCAGCTTGGCGATGGCTTGAAAGAGATCACCTGTACAGACCTGCCATAAAACCGCTGCTTATGCTTGGACGTCGTCTCGGGACAGTGGCAGGGTAGTGGACTGCATAACCGATGAAGCATGTACGGTGTTCCTTGGTATGCGGGACATAGAAAAAGCTAATAACCACGATGACGCATTGAAGGTTGGAACGCGTTAACCGAGGGTAATTCGTTGTAGACTGCGCCAACATAACGCACACAGACACAGGCCGCCGCTGCTGCTGATCACTTTAGTCTTTGGCACACATCCACTCATGGGGACTAGCCAAGAATCGGGGAGATATTAGATATGTGCTAAGCGAATAAATATAGAGAGATGCGACGCTCAGAACGCGTTTTTTACTTGTTATGCTCACGCGACCGCACTCCACGCGCCCGAGCCGAAGTGCGCGTCTTTGTCTTCATGAGATGCATTACAACATTCTATTATGATTTGGCTCTGTTGACTCACGGAAGCCGATTCCTGCCTCGTTTACAATTTCTGAAGATGTCGCGCTTAGCTGTCTGGAAAATCGCGTTTTCACAGGGGCTAAATTACGCTGCTTACGAGTAGGCGCTTTCGAATCCGTGATGCTGGCACTAGTTCTTTTCACTTTTGAGTTAACGTGGAACAGCAAATAACACACAAGATAAGCGGAAGCATAAGAAGCCAGCTGCACTAGTGCATCCAATTACATGTTTGAATTTACGCGCGTTTTGTGAAGAGCAGCAGTCCAGGATGTGCTGCCGCCTGACGTAAATTTAGGAAAAGAATGTTTTGACGCTGATATGGTCTCCGTGATTCGACATTGCCATTGCGTCGCGAGGTTTGTTTTGGTTTCCCGCTCGTCTTGCAAGAACTGACCGTTCGCTTGGTCTGTTTACTCCCAAGAGGCTCTTGTAGAGCGCGATTGCGTTGAAATGGTTAAAAAACTGATAAGTTACATGATGTCATAGTTTGCACTCATGATGTTTACGCCCTGGCGCTTGATACTGACACTCCAGTGGGTCTAGTTTCCGTCATCATACCCTTTTATTTTTGTAAGCAGTGTTAGATATGGCGCCGTTTCCTGAGGCTACTTCGAGTTCCCCAGACCACATCGGATGGCAGCACAGCTAATTGAGGAATGCAGAAGCAGGAAGCGCATTCCAGAGAAGCGGCCGAGCAAACAAGTTTAAGGCAACAAGTTTACGTGCCAACAAGTTCGTGCGCCGCCGGGATTAGCAGGTGGGCATCCGACAATGAAGCAGGTGCAGCCTCCCCTTCTCTTTGTTCGAAGTGCATTGCCAGTCTGCGATGCAAGACCGCAGCAAGCCGCCAGGTGTGACTCCACGACACGGGCGCCTACCATTGGCTGAAAGTGGCGTCATCGGAGTGGACTCTCCCATTGGTCAAACATGACGTGACTTGCAGTGCTCGAAGGGTTTATAAGAAGCCTTCCAGAGAGACCTGAGGATTCTGGGACATGCCCTGTTTCCCTGATTCACCTCTCTCGAACTTCTTGCCGCGGGCCGCAGCGTCCGAGTTGCTGCTGGCCCGTAATGTCTGTACGACTGATACTTGTCGCTCACCTCTCCTGTACATAATGTAGAATAAATCCTCCCAAGTTTGGGTTTTCATCCCGAAGTCCCGTACTACAACCCCTACATCTGGTTGGCAGCGGTAGGATCGCCTCCGAATACATCAGCTGGTGGCAGCGCTACGGATAAACCTTCGTCGAGAGAGACCCTAAGGAACCGGGAAGAGCGAAGAAGAGTGAGCCTTCGTCGAAAGAGGTCCGAAGAAACTGGGAGTAGCGAAGAAGGAGCGAGCCTTCGACCCAGGGAGTCCGGAGGAACCGGGGACAGCGGACGAATGAACCGGATGGCGGGGTGCTGCAACCGTAAGTGAGCGCGTGGTTTTTTTCCTTATGATTCGCCAGACTCAAAGGTTGTGTGTTCAATTTTGATAGTTCTGGGAATCGGGAGTTTGTTGCATTGTGTGTTTGCACAGATTAATTAAGGAAAACAGTTTTAACCACCTGTCGGGGCAGCTGCCATGGATCTTAGAAGGTTGACGAGGTTAGACTTGTTGTTGGTGTGCGACGATTTGGGAGTTGAGGCGGACGAACGGATGGAAACGCCAGCTATCATAAAGGCGATTAATGATAGTGGCAATGATGACAAAAGCATTGAGCTTGCTTGGGAGGTGATACAGGAGCCACGGGAGCGTGTGCGTCGTGTACGTTTGCGAGAGCGTCGTGAGCTTAGGAGTGAGCGTCAGCGTGAAGAACGCGAGAATGAACGGAAGCAGGAGCTTCAAGAACTTACTCTTAGGTGTCAGCGTCACGAACGTGAGAAGGCACGCGAACGTGAGAATCAACGTAAGCTTGAGCGAGAGGAAAAGTATGAGAGAGAGAAGGCAGCACTGATCAAAGAGATACAGTATTGTGATCAGTTATTGGCACAGAGACAACGGCTGTCTGAGAATTCTGTTGGAAGTACAGAGCGAAAGAATGAGCAAGTGTCTAGCGGATTTTCGCCAGAAGCCGACGAAAAGAGTAGTGCCTGTGAGATTGGCTGCAAATTCATAAGTGAAGGGAAAAGGCTAGCTGCTAACGATGCCTTAGTGGCAAGAGAGGCCGTTAAAGGCCAGAGTGAGAGCGACGAGGTGCTGTGCCAACAGATGACTGTAGAGACAGCTAGGCCAGCTGCGAACAATTTGGCACAGTCACCGCGTGTGTGCGTCGCTGGTAATGTTAGCGAGGTTGCTAGCGAAGAAAAGGGTACTGCTGACCAGACAGAAGCGAGCACACATGTAGAGCCAGATGTGCGTGCAGAAATGAAGTGCGAGCTGGACGATGCAGTTGAGAATAGTTCTCGGGGTGGCGAGCTCCGTAGCTCACGAGAGAACAGCTGCATTGTTCAGGGATCGGTGCGGCTCTCCGCCAGTCTAGATAGCCTAGAGAGGGATGGTTCAGTTAATAATCATTCGGACTGTGCGCGTGAGACAGCGATCGATACCGACGGGCTGTGTGCCGATGCACAGCGTGCGCTGGGCAATGTAGCAGAGGGCAGGTCGCAAGAGTGCGAGTTGTCTAACTCGAGTAAAGCCTGCTGCATTGTTCCAGAGTCGGTTGAGCTGTCCGCCAGTCGAGGCAGAGCGAGTGTTGATTTAAGTGAGAATCACTCAGACTGTGCGGGTAAGAGACCGATCCGGGCCGACGAAATGTGTACCGGCCAGCACGAGGCACGAGAAGGCGACATGAAAGCGAGTGCAAAGAGGAAGCGCCTTAAAAAGAAGCGCGGGAAAAACCGAAAGTCGGTAATTAATGTAGCGCCGCCAAAGATGGCGAGAAACCCAAAAGGGCAGGGCGCGAGGAAGAAGGTGCGGTCGTCTAGGACGATGTTGACGCATCCAAAATGGTCGAGCCACCGGTCAAAGGGGGACCGCGAAGAATGTTCTGCGCGGACGCGGACAAAGGGCACGGGGCAGTTAAGCTCCTCGTCGTTCCGTAGTTCTTTTTACAGCTCAGCGTGCAGTTCGAAGAAACGCAAGGTGGCAGGACGAGACCAGGTGGCGAGTAGCGACGCGGTCAATCGAGTTCGTGTTGAAAGCGGGGCGCCAGGACGCAAATTGGCAGGAGACCGTAACGTCTTGGGGGAGCTGATAGTGAATCAGCCCTTTTGTTGTCTCTCGGCAGCCAGAGTAGCTTTGAAACTTCGCCCACCGCGGGTTAGGCTGAAAGTATGAGTCAGTCGTAAGCAATCGGGAACGAGAAGCCAAGAGAGCTTCCGTAGAAGTAAAACGTGTTATTTTGTTTTATTTTTGAACATCGGAAAGTTTTCGCGAATTGAGACTAGGATTTCTTTCAATGTGTAAGGTTTGAGCTTTGTGTTTTCGTTTGAGAAGCTCTGAGATTTGAAAGATGCGTTTTAAGTAAACATGTAGTCTCGCGAGATGCTCATTAATAAGTAGATAGGCTTTTTTTTGTGTGTGTGAGTAACCTGAGGGTCAAGGTTACTGTTGCGAGGCCTATCGTAAAGCGCGTGTGTTATTTAACCTTCTTTCTTTTTAAGTTTTGAATTTTGTAAGGTTAAGCGCGTAGATTTGAGTGAGTGCATGATTTGCACGGAGAAGCGTTCTTAGTTCCATTAGCGCGTGTCCTGTGTGGACGGAAGGAAGCAGACTTTATGACTGGGTTGCTAGTGTGTGTGGAGGGCAGCCGTATTCTGACTTCTTTAGTGAGCGTGCGTGGAAAGAGTTAGTAGAAGACGCATCATTTTAAGAGTTCTGCGGAGTGTGTAAGTCCCGCGAGTTTAATTGTTCGTTTATGTCACGTGTCCTGTAGGACTTTCAGGAAAGAAACGTGAGTAAGCGTGAATGAAAAGTTTGCCTACAACGCAAGTACGCGTTTTGTTTAGTGACCACAAGGCTAGTGCGCTTGTGATTTCGTACTTGTGAGGTTGACCAGATTGTTCAGTGGCACCATTACGTGAGATAAGTACGCCACTGCGATAGAGTGGAAACATGCTGTTCGTGTAGTTAGGCCACTTATGTTATGTTCGGCTGTTTTCATTTGTTGTTTGCATCGTCAGCGACCCTTTTGTTTTGCAACAACAATAGTACTCTGGTCTTGTCGGCAATCGAGGAGAAATGGATAGCTGTTTGGAAGGGTGGTTGGAACTGTTTGGTCAAAATTGGGGGAACTAAAAGATCAGGGTTCATTTTGACTCAGTAATAGCCTGGCGAGTCAGGGGTGAAGAGCCTGCGCTTACACGTGGGGCAGCGCTGTGTTGTTTGGTTTGTTTGACGTATGTTCTCCAGGGCCCAGGATCCCGAGGGTTGTCAAACGAGGCTCGACCCCAGTACCCTGCAGCTTCTTTCAGCGTTCCTCATGGCCAGCGAATTGAGTTCACCGGCCATTCAGAACTACCGGGGCGAGGACGAGCTGTTAGATATGGCGCCGTTTCCTGAGGCTACTTCGAGTTCCCCAGACCACATCGGATGGCAGCACAGCTAATTGAGGAATGCAGAAGCAGGAAGCGCATTCCAGAGAAGCGGCCGAGCAAACAAGTTTAAGGCAACAAGTTTACGTGCCAACAAGTTCGTGCGCCGCCGGGATTAGCAGGTGGGCATCCGACAATGAAGCAGGTGCAGCCTCCCCTTCTCTTTGTTCGAAGTGCATTGCCAGTCTGCGATGCAAGACCGCAGCAAGCCGCCAGGTGTGACTCCACGACACGGGCGCCTACCATTGGCTGAAAGTGGCGTCATCGGAGTGGACTCTCCCATTGGTCAAACATGACGTGACTTGCAGTGCTCGAAGGGTTTATAAGAAGCCTTCCAGAGAGACCTGAGGATTCTGGGACATGCCCTGTTTCCCTGATTCACCTCTCTCGAACTTCTTGCCGCGGGCCGCAGCGTCCGAGTTGCTGCTGGCCCGTAATGTCTGTACGACTGATACTTGTCGCTCACCTCTCCTGTACATAATGTAGAATAAATACTCCCAAGTTTGGGTTTTTCATCCCGAAGTCCGTCCCTCAACCCCTACAGCAGAAGTTGCCCAGGATGTGCTGCCTTCTTAGTTCTAGTTCTAAAAAGTGTTCCGCGGTTGCTTTCGTTTCTCAGCTCCTGCTAGATATAAATGTTCGCTTGTTTTCCCCGACCACAAATGGCAATTTCAAACGCCATCTCATTTTTTTATTTCGATTGTCTCCGTACTACATCTTGCACAAGTGTCGCAATCACGACTGAAAGACCCCCGTGTGACTATTAGTATGACTTTATGACTTGGCCCTTCTCGGGGCCGGCGTAGGGTTGGATCCCACTTGAGCGGGAGGGGGAGGGGGAGGGAGAAGGGAGGATGGAAAGGAAGGCCGCATACTAACCGAAATATTTTTAGGGGATGGAAGTGCCAGGTGTGCCAGCCCCTGGCTAATCAACTGTTTGCGCCCGGACCCAACTTCCTCTGCGGAAGCATATTACCTCTGCACATCTCGTACTTTAGGCAGCGCTGCAAGCGACTTATGAGAGGGAGCAAGTGCACTATCTATTTTGCTCTTTAGAAATTACAGAACTAATTGGTAAATGAAAAATAAGAAATGCAATATTAAACATTGTTTACTAGTGAATGGTAACATTCAATCACAGATTTAAACGAAGGATCGTTGTTCATGGTAGCAATTAGTTGTATTTGATCGCTGTCTTTATGTATTTGAGCACAAAATAACGCACAAAATAAGCCATATTCGCCGCCATGAGATTGAGAAACCAGCAGCACTAGCAGAACCACATGCACGTTTACTTTACGCGGCTTTTGTAGACAGAAGCGGTAGTGGAGTGCTGCCCTCTTACTCGAACAATAATAATAATAAAAAATTAAACGCTGTTATAGCCTTCGTGATCAGCCATTGATTCGGCATAGTGACCTTAGTTTCGCTTTCCGGCTCCTCTAGCAAGAACTGATCGTTCGCTGGGCCTTGCTTGCTCCCAAAAGCTTCCATTAGAGCGTGCTTACGATAGAATCGTTGAAATGGAGGGAAGCTTCGTTGTGTCACAGGTGTGCAATTATGCACTGTGTGACCTGGCGCCTGATGCTGCTACATTTAGGTTGCTTAGTTTGTGTCAACCTTGCTTTCTTATATTTAAGTCAGAATTTGTCTACAGTGTGCTGCCGTGTGACCGAAGCTCCAAAAAGTGATACGATTCTTGTTTCGCTTCTCGGCTCCACCAGATTTGAATGTTCACGTGTACTTCCCTGTCGGAGGGCTGCCGGGAACACCATCCGGAGCATCGAGGCAGCTTCCACAACAGCGTCATACGTTGACTTGGTCCACATGCTCGCAAGTTTCGTTGTCTCACAGTTGCGCAATTGTGCAGTTAACGACATGGCACATCGTCGTGCCACTTCAGGCGGTTTAATTTCTGGCAACTTTGTTTTTTTATCAAGAATTTGCCCCGAATGTGCATCTGGCGCAACTTGCAAAAACGTGTCCAGTAGTTATTTTCACGTTTCATTTAACGTGAACCACGAAATAACACACAAGATACGCGAGAATAGCCGCCACAAAAATAAGGAGCACTAACCAAAGCACCAGCGCATTTGAGTTTACGCGCCTCTTCTAGAAAGAAGCTTTTGAGGAGGTGCTGCCACCTGACGTTGTGTCCAAAAGACGACATTTTGACGCTCTTACGGCCTCTGAGATCTGACGTTGCTACGGCGCCTCAATATTGGTTTCGCTTACCGGTTCCACTGGCAAGAACTGATGGTTCGCAACCGTTTGACGTGTTTATTGCCCAACGCTTACAGTAGAGCGTGATTATGATCAGAAGGCTGAAATGCTGGCAAGATTCATTGTGAAACAGGTGTGCCATTGTGCAGTTTATGATTTGGCACCTGATACTGGTTTGAAGAAAATTTAGTTCGTGGCAAGCTGCCTTCTTTCTTTTTTTTTTTTTTAACTAGATGCTGCTCAGAAGGTGCTGCCTTCTCACGTCAGTTTATAGGAATATTCCGGCGGTAATTTCGCTTATAGGCTCCCACCAGATATGAAGGTTGACTTGGTTTCCCCTGGAATACACAGCAATTTCTAACGCCATCTAAGTTTTGGATTTCGATTGGCTCCCTATCGAATCTCGCGCAAATGAGGCAATCAAGATCGTAAGGCCCCCGTGTGACTGCAATATTATTATTAATTTATACTTGGCCCTGCAAACCCACGAAGACCGATTTTCGTGTCGTTTGTAATTTCGAGAAATGTTGCGCTGGGCGGTTCGGTTTAAGAAGAATTTGCCCCGAATGTGCATCTGGCGCAACTTGCAAAAATGTGTCCAGTAGTTCTTTTCACGTTTCAGTTAACGTGAACCACGAAATAACACACAAGATACGCGAGAACAGCTGCCAAGAAATAAGGAGCACTAACCCAAGCACCAGCGCATTTGAGTTTACGCGCCTCTTCTAGAAAGAAGCTGCCGAGGACGTGCTGCTCCCTGACGTAGACTCAAAAAGACGCTGTCTTGACTCTCTAATGGCCTTGGAGATGCAAAGCTGCAACGGTGCGATAACGTTGGTCTTGCTTACCGGCTCCACTGGCAAGAACTGATGGTCTGCAATCGCTTGGCCATGTTTACTGCCCAAAGCTTCTAGTGGAGCGTCATTTATGATCAAGAGGTTGAAATGCTGGCAGGATTCATTGTGTAAGAGGTGTGCTATGGTGCAGTTTACTCTCTGGCGCCTGAAACTGCGAGCTTAAAATCTTTAGTTCGCGGCATCTGGCGTCTTTTGCAAAAAGTGTTCCGGCGCTAATTTCGCTTATAGACGAGAAAACCATGGCCAGGCGGCGCTACTGCGCCTCCTGACAGCGCCCCAATGTGGAAACGCCAAGCAGCGCGGTCGCGTCGTGGCGTAGTCTCCGCTTTGTTTACGTTGTGCCGTCCGCGCTTTTCTTCGCTGCTCGTTCTCGCGGCGCTCCGTTTTCGACGGCGGCAGATTGCCTGCTTGCGCAAAAGCGATGCAAAGATTGCCGTGCGGTTTCAAGAAGGTTGGCGACGCCGACAGCTTTTTTTTTCGTGGCGGCAACCTCACGGTAGGGGAGCGTCTGCTTCCGAGCGTGTACGGCGTTGAACACATTGTGGACGGTGATGTGAGAGTGAAAGCCAAGTGCGTGTCACAGGTGTCCGACAAGATCGTAGACGACGTCGAGTTAGAGGTACACACCATGTTCAGAAATTTAGCCACTTTTATTTCAATTACAACATAAGTCACACTGGCAGCAGGAACTTCTGTTGTCATACTACTCGATGACTGCGGATCCATTGGGCTGCTTCTTGACGGTTCCGTCACTTCACAAAGGCATGTTCTGGAGTCTGTTTCACACGTGTCTTGCTGCTGCTCAAGAGCTGTGTGGCTGCAGTAAGAAAGCACATGTCCCGGTGGTGCTGACTGCTGAGAAGACTGTTGTGATTGCCAGTGGTCTGTTTGGCGCCGCTTCCATCTGCATTGCATATAAATGAAACAGTATGTGTGCCTGTTTGTTGTGGGGATTAAATTACTCCCAATAATATGTTTGTAAAGGTAACGTTCCTGTGAGTGTGTTTATATTATTCTACAAGAGTGGTACCACTACAAGTTATGATACTTGCACACTTAGATACTTAGAAAGCATGGGCAAACAACAAACATAACACGCACGTCTCGAGCGGCTGCTTCCCGACGCACGCGACGACCGCGGCTTGCATTAAATACGGTCTGCTACCACACAAAAGTAGCGCGCGGCCCCTTTCGTTACCTGCACAACTAATAATTTAAGTTGCAGCGTTTGGAAAAGGGAAATAATTCTCTTGAGCTCGTCCATGCCGATCGCGAGGGAAGCCACAGTGCAATCAAATAAATTCGGTGGTTCTAAGTGCCAAAACCATGCCAAAACCACGAAATCATTATGAGGCCCGCTGTAATGGGTAGTCCCAGGAATAATTTTAACCTCCGGGGGTTCTTTAACGTGCACAAAAATCAAAGCACACGGTAACAAGGGTGTTCTTGCATTTTGCCCCTTTCGAAATGCGGCCGCCGTGGCTGGGAATCGAGCACGCGTCGTAGAGCTTAGCGGCGCAACACGCATGCATTTACCGCTAACAAACGGCGGATGCCACCACAATTCAACAACGCGACGCGACTAAACAAACGGCCGTGCACTAAAAACAGGCATATTACTATTCCGCTTTCAAGATATTACACGCGAATGCGAAAGTATGAGACTTACTTGACTCGGCCGCGCACTGCAGTTATCCATGCTTGTCGTCTGTCCTTCTCGTACCACTTCCCAGGAAATCTGTAGAACTTCACGGGCGGCGTAGGACCTTTCGTGTTTTCGAGGCTGCTGTGGCAATCGACAACACATCAGTATTGCGTGCCACCTTTCCTGGCTGATGAGGTCGCACTCGGCATCGCAAAAATCACACGCACGAGCGCTCCCGCCGTACAGAACACGGGCGCGCGCCAGCGCAGCGACGACCCTCGAAACTTCCATCGGTCCGCTAGGGGAGCATTCGGCGCTGGTGCCGCGCGGGCAAACTTTAGGTTGCCTCGTCTATAGGCACGTACCCGACAAATATAAAGGTTCACTTGGTTCCCCCTGGAAGACAGAGCAATTTCTAAAGCCATCTAATTTTTGGATTTCCTACCGCAGCTTGCGCAAATGACGCAATCGGGATCGAAAGGGCCCCGTGTGACTGGGATATTATTTTTAATTTATGACTTGGCACTGCTAACTCACAAAAGCCGATTCCCGTTTCGTTTCTAATTTCCAGAGATATAGCGCTGGGCGGTTCGGAAGGTCCGGTTTTCTATACCAGGTGTCAAATTATGCTGTTTACGGCCTGTCAAATTCGCAATTTGCTGCTAGCTCATTGCACATTTCAGTTAACTTCCCTGTTTGGAAAGAAAAACATGTTTCGGGGGTGCTTCCAATAACTGGAGTTGAAATGATCCGTGGCACTAGCCGGAGCATTTCGTTTCTAATTTCCAGGAATGTGGCACTAGCCGCCTTAGCAGAGCAAGGTGCACGGCTGAATACTCACGCCTTTCGAAAGAGAAGCAGTCCTTGCGGTGTTGCCGCCGGACTAGAACTTCACAAAAAAAAAAGTTTTTGCGGTGTTATACCCTGCGTGATCTGATGCTGACTATGCGCCAAAACGTTCATTTCGCTTTCCCGCAAGCCTCGTATAAAGTGATAATTCGCTTGGGCTTGTTTGCTCCTAAATGTTTCTAGTACTGTGTTATTATGTTGAAATGGTTGACATGCTGACAAGTTACTTTGTGTCAAAGTTTTGCAATTGTGTAGTTTACAAAATCGCGCGTCATAGCGCCACTTTAGGCTGCGTAGTTTGCGACAACTTGCTTTTTCTATTTTTTAAGCAGAATTTGCCCCGAATGTGCTGCCACCTGACGCAACATGGAAAAAAAAATTTCTGGCGCTGGTTTTCCTTCTGGGCTTTAGCGAGGTGTTACTGTTGACTTGAACCTCTCTATCGGAGGCCTGCAGGGCACACCCGCCGTAGCATAGAAGCTGTATCTTTGAGGAAAACCGTGCACGGAATTGTGTTGGTCAGACTCACCGCTGGCATAAGGAAGCCGGCCGAAAGCAGCTATCAGCTGCAGTGGATGCATTCATATATGCAGTTGTGCCATGCCTTTGCCGCAAAGCAAATCAGTTTTGCTGCAACCAGTCATCTTTTAGAGTGATGTCAAGCATGACGATCACTCAGGCGTTGATATCGCGAATCGGTAGGATGGCGTCGTCTTGAAAGGCAGGGAACGCGGGTATTTCCAAGAAATCCGACTGCTGTAAATCTGAGAGCCTGATCTCGCAAGGCTACCGACACAGCTGCGAAAGGAATCAGAGGTGGTGTCCGCAGAGAATGCGATCGTTGTGGTAGTAATGGCAGGCAGTTCTAACACGAGGGAAGTATGGACGGCATCCCTTTGCATCTTGGAGATCGAAGTAACGCCTGGAAGGTTATCCTCGCCAAGGGAAGCACGGATAGCGTTGCAAGGCAGGACGGGCCAAAACAGGAGGGTCGAACCTCTCCGTCTGTGTGTAAGGTCAAAGTACGGCGCAACCACTGACGCATGCCAAGGCGCTGGTCATAACCTGGAGCTGCTGTGTCCGCTGGGTGGCGACATAGATCACCTGTGCTGTCGTAACCTAGAGCTAACGAGGATGCTTGGACTTCGTGTAGGGGCGGCGTGGTAGGTAATCGCGACTGTAATAGGCTAGCGGACTCCAGAACCGATGAAGCGGTAGGGCGTTCCTCTGCATTAGGACCGCAGCATGCAAGCCGAAGCACCACCACGACGCGCTGAAGGCTTGAAACCCTAAAGACAGGGTAATTGGCTCTAGGCAGCAGCATTATAAAGGAGAGAGACAGACATGGAAGCACACAACAGGACGACGCTGCTGCTACTGCTGATGATGATGACCTTAGTCTTTGCACATACCCATTCACGAGAATTAGCCAAGAGTCGGGCAAATTTTTCATAAATGCTAAGCAAATAAATATAGAATTCCGACACTGCGAACGCGCTTTTTACTTCTTATCTACACGTGACCGCAGTCCGAGCTCCCCAGCACAAGTGCGTGTATTTGTCTTCGTAAGATGCATTACATCATTATTTTATTATTTATCTCTGTTGACGCGCGGACGCAGATTTCTGCATCGTGTCTAATTTCTAATGGTGTTGCACTTGGCATTGCTGTAAAGCTCGTTGTCGGGGCAGTTGGTTCATAGGTTTCAGAAGATGAAGCGACATAGAGACAGGACAGGACGCGCCTTGTACAGTCGTTGTTGTTTATTCGTTGGTGAGGTGTCCCTGTTGGCGTTTCAGCTTGTGAAAGTTTTGATAGCACTTTCCGTTTGGAAGGCCTCGTTTTGCCAGAAGTGTTAAATTATGCCGATTGCGACCAGGCGCTCTCCAATCCGCGATGTATCCAGAAGTTCTGTTCACGTTTCAGTTAACGTGAACCACGAATATCCATTTTTATCTGCCCACTTGGACACCTTGTTCAAGCCCTGCTGTACCTGTCTCTCGCATACTGCGAGGTTACAGAATTCGAAGCCGATTTGAATGTCGTCCACGTAGACGGAATAAAAAAAGAACGGCAGTTGGTAATGAAGAACGAAGCGTGTTCACCTTCACAATAAAGAGCATGCATCTAAGCAAGCCTCCCTGCGTACACCGGATTCTGTAGTAAAAGGTCGCGACAATACGTTGGCGATTTTCACGCGGAAGGTACGATTCAACAAATAGCTTTCAATTATGTTCAGCATATTTCCACAGATGCCCATTCCGACAAGTCTCGCAAGATCCCGTAACTCCACGTTGCTTCATACGCCTTCTCCATATCGAGGAATATCGATAAGAAAAACTGTTTACGTACAAATGCATCGCCGATATCTCTTTCAATGCGCACAAGATGATCATTTGTCGACAGCCCTCTCTGAAGCCACACTGATAGGGATCAAGTATATTGTCGAGTTCGAGGAAATGTGTGAGTCTACGATTAATATTTTTTTTTTCAAATACCTTACAAAGACAACTTGTGAGAGCTATCGGGGGATAACTTGCCGCCATGAAAGGGTCTTTCCCCTGCTTCAAAACAGGGACCACAATCGCTTCTTTCAATGTGTGTAGAAGATATTCGGCAGCCCAAATAGTGTTGAAAAGTGCGAGTAGAGTAACTTGTGTTTAAGTATGTAAGTTTCTGATCATGCCATACATGACTCTGTCAGGTCCCGGTGCAGTGCTCTTGCATGGGATCAATGCAGCTCTCAACTCCGCAATACTGCATGGCCGGTTATACGCTTCATCTGTCTCCATTTACGTATACGAATGGCATAAGTTCTTCTATTTGATTGTATTTAAGGAAAGATTGAGAATAATGGATTGAGCTCGACACACGCTCAAGGTGCACCCCGAAAGAGTCTGCCTGGTATTGCAAGGTATTACCCTGGTCGTTCATTAGAGGCAACGGATGGATTTGTTGCCCTTTTAGCTTTCTCATGCCTTTCCACACTTTTGCCTCCTGCGTGTATGAATTAATGCCGGAGAGGAACCTCACCCAGCTTTCTCTCTTTGCCGGACGTCGTGTCCGACTTCCCCGTGATTTAATTCGTTTAAATTGAATTAGATTTTCGGCATTAGGCGATCTGCACAATACGCCTCATGCCTTGTTCTGTCTCTTTCGCGCCTCTCTACAATCTTCGTCCCACCGGGAACACGTCTTGTAACTGAACCACCATTCGTCTGCGGGATAAACTTTCCGGCTGCATCAATAATAAAAGCGGTAAAACATGCAACGTCATCATAAATAGTAAAATCATTTATAAAATATCGTGGTAAATAAGATGATTCTTCAAAATGCTCCCAATCCGCCGATGCTGATTTCCATCGAAGAATATGCAGAGTTATCAGGTTTAAGGTAACAGCAAAGTGGTCACTTCCATACAATTCATTGATGACGGTCCATTCTAGGTGAGGCACAAGAAAACAAGAGCCAATTTCTAGATCTACTGCTGAATACGTGTTGTGTTGGACACTGTAATACGGGTCGGCTCGTTCATAATAAACAGGCAGGTACTAGAGGTCAGAAGAAAATTTTCAATCAATCTACCACTTGCGTCGCAACGCGCATGTCCCCACATCGTGTTGTGAGCATTAAAATCGTCCAGGAGGATGTAGGGGTCAAGAAACAGATTAATTATGTTATAGAAATCAGTTTTTTTTTCAAATGATAGTTAGGGGGTATGTAGATAGAAAACACAGTCACCAGTTTGTTAAAAATGGATGCGCGAACTGACAACGGCTCAAGGGGCATCTGAAGCGCGATCTGTGGATGTTTGGCCCCCACAATAATTCCTTGACGGCACCGCTGTTCATCCATGAATAAAAAACAAAGAATAACGTTCAAGTAATCCGTGACACTCGCATAAATTTCCATTCGTTAGCGTTTATTTCTATGAGTTATTTTGACACCAATTGGTTACGGCGTCAAGGTCTCCACTGATATCTTCTGCATATTTTTATTTCTCCGTAGTTGAATAAATCATCAATGAACAGATGAACGTTCAAGAATATTTACGTAATCAGAATATGGTCTCGAATCTCAAGACTAACTTTCCTTGCTTGAGTCGTCGGTAAACGAATCAAAATAGACGGATTGGTAAAAGTTCAAGACTTCTGAAATTAAATTAAAGATGCGGTCGCTGGGAGGCGGCTATCAGAAGTTCAGAGCTGGCAGACCAGCTCTGGGCCGTCCGGCAAGCCGAAGATGCCGCTCGAGTCCAAGAACTTCGAGCCGTCACCTGAGGCCACCACATAAAGAACTGCCGGACTATTCTATACTAAAGTTTCTTCTTCTTCTTCTGCGGTAAGCACTTGCAACGCTTCAACTTTCCTCGCCTTATCGCCGTGTTCCATTGTTTTTCAAATCAGAAACTGTTCGCAGATATTTGAAATATTGATTAACTTTAAGTTTAAATAACGCACTCAATCGATAGCGGTACGATTGGCGGACGCTGATGAAAACCATCATAGCGAAATAAGTTAGCGGTTACTTCCTCCCAGCACCAACTCAACATTTTGTGGGTTAATTACGACCCCTGCGGATGACTAGTGAATACTGATTTATTTCCTATTTTCATGCGCAATACGGAGCACGTAGTAAGCATTCGCGTTTTCCTCGATCAGCTGAACTGGGCGACGACGTCGTATTTTTAGAAATGGCGCAGAATGCGTCAGATGTGCGTGGAAAGTTTAATTCGTGTCGGTTAATTACGGCTTTACACTAGCGCTATATTCTTACTTTACAGCGAAGCGGTCAGCTTCCAGTTGTTCGGAAGTCGTGGTGTCCGCGTCCTTCAGCAAAATACGTGGGCCGATCCCGGCTGCAGTGCAGGGCCGGGAGCAGTGGCTCGTACAATCGACCAAAAAAGTTTACGGACCAAGAGATCTTACACAAAGCTGAATATCCCCTCAGTCACAAAACACAGCCTGGTATTCCCATTTTTAGCCTTTTGTGGCATATGCGAACAACATTGTGATGCACAATTTTACTGGCTGCTTTTAAAGGCTGCTCGTATATCTTGAATTTACTGGCATCCCGTGGTCCGTAAACTATTTTGGTCTACTGTGCCTCCGCAAGGCAGAGGCTTCAGGCAGTCTGGAAAGTGAAGCGACCAGTGCAAACATGCTTTGGAATCACGCATACAACATAAAGCACTACATAACGTTTCAATAAAGACAAGCACTAAACTATCATCTCAACCACATAACAGATGGTAAGGCGCTTCTGATAACGATGCGAAGCGGTCCCCGCGTACGTTTTCTGGTAAAGATTACTGTTGCGGAAGCTGGCACAGCGACGGGAGCTTGCGACGTTAGGAGAGACGTCCCTAGACTTTCGTTTACGAAATTACCAGCCTGGAAAGTTATTCGAATGTTGCTGCAGCATCGGTATGGGCGGCGGCGTGGTATCATAATTGCCATTACCACCAATATGACTCTAAGGCTATAAAACATTACATCAGCAGTTGTTGTTGTGGTTTTCAACAACTTCGTTGGACATCCACTTTAGCACGACGGGCGTAGCTCTTCAGTTTTTTTAGGCGTCTTGAGAGAGCGAGACATGACAATGTTTCAAAGTGGAGGAAATGGGGTTGAAGCATGCAAACCTTCCGAAATGATATTCGGGGAAAGCTTTAAGCTGTGTAATAACATTACACACAGTTAAAATTTCAAATACAACTGCGCGACCAAAACAGCTTCGCTGGAAATTTTGCTGCTGTCTGTAAGGCCGCAGAAAAGCTGTGCGTCTTTTTTTTTTTCAAACTGTCAGGTTAGACATTGATAATATTTGCGCCGTATATCAAGATCCACTAGAGAAGAACAGGACAGGTGTAATGCACCTTCTTCCGCAGCGCTTTTGAAATTTTCCGCTGCACACAGCAGCACCGTGCAATAAATTATTTAATCAAACCGTTATAGAATTCCAGAAGTAAGCATTTAATGATTTTTTACCAATCAGACGATCTTGTGATCACTATCCCTGCCTTCTCCCTTTCTTTTTCCTTTTGTTCGTTTCCAAGGTTCTTCGCAAACATATTCTGCCAATAAGTGTGCTATTCCATCTCGAACTTAAAAGGAACTTTAGCCCGGGGGCTGGCTGTTATCGAAATACATGGCAATCGGCAGACGTATCTTAGAGCAACCAATGCGCAGAATTGGTTGTGTTATGTTGAAATTATATTAAGAAGTTAAAACGCAGTGATTTCATCAAGCCAATTGTTTTAAAAAAATTAAATTATGGGGTTTCACGTGCCAAAACCACTTTCTGATTATGAGGCACGCTGTAGTGGAGGACTCCGGAAATTTCAACCATCTGGGGTTGAAAAAACCACCTGGGTTGAAACGCGCACCTAAATCTAAGTACACGGGTGTTTTCGCCCCCTTCGAAATGCGGCCGCCGTGGCCGGGATTCGATACCGCGACCTCGTGCTGAGGAGCCTAACACCATAGCCACTGAGCAACCACGGCGGGTTAATATATTTTTTTTTTGTGGTAGACAACTCTGCGTTTCCGTAACTAATAATGATATTTAAATTCTGTGAACTCCACGTAATATCTCTAAAATGCACAAAAATGATATATCATACGCCACCCTCAAGTATACCACTAAATTGTTAATATGACACTAGCAATACACTTTGAAACATTGTAACGAATTCACGTAAGTTGTAAATTCATACATTAAGTCTGTCTGCATTAGATGTTGCAATGAATGAAGCTTATAGAACTTCGATATTTGCTTTTTTATGTTGAGTTACGCATTTCGAAAGTTCGTACTTCTATTTTTTTCAAGATTACCCATTTCTCACAATTGTTAAAACGTACATGCCCAAAACGAACATTCTGTTTGCTGCGGTGATTGTGATTGAACTGTGTCTCTTAAATGCAAGAAATATTATTGAAATCGCGTCAGCGGATTTCTCATAAAAGTATTCTTACTCTTTAGATGTATTTGAGTCGCTGGCATGGGCGATAGACACCAGGTTAAAGCTTGATTTTAAACCAAGCATCACGCAGCTTCTATGGGAAACCGACGAAACAGAACGCTGAGGTATACGCAAGCGCCCGGCCACAGCGGTGAAAGAATAAACGAGAGACGCATTCAAGAGGAACAAAATAATTTTTCCACGAAAGCTACGCGGGAGGGGTTATCTCGGCCAGACATCTCATCCGCAACGCCGACGAGTTGTCTGGCCAGATGTCTGGCAAAATAGGCGAGTCATTGTCAAGCAAGCAAGCAAGTCGCTGGCCGTCTTCGAGATAAGGCTGATCCATAGGCGCGCTCGTTTCCAAGTGCCGAGCTGAAGCGGCGGTCTTAGGGCAGGTGCAGTTTCCTTTATTGTGAGTTCTTTAATTGTGCGTCGTGGTGTACGTCACGGCTGGAATTTCGAATGTAAAAGGCCGCGACGCCTGGTCGGACTCGCAGCAGGCACAAAGACTCCGGCCGAAAGCACCTATCATCTGCAGTACTTTAGGGCCAGGACCGCTGGTTGACCTCTTCGGAGCTGTCTCATTCTTTGGCGGCGAAGCAATGTCGTTTTGCTGCAACCAGCCATCCTTAATGGCCTGTGTGTGTGTAGTGACTTTTGAGGAGAGGAAGAGAGAAGTGCAGTGCCGTAAATGTCTCTCAGAGGAGGACACCTCAACAGCACTGCACAGGGAAAGGGGAGTGGGGAGAAATAGATCAAGGAGAGAAGGAAAAGAAGGCGGAAAAAAATAACAAGAAGGTTGAAGAAGCATTAATTACCTGGTCAAGCATGACGCTCACCCAAGGCGCTGGTATCGCGAACGCAAAGATGGCGTTGTCTTGGAAGCCTCGAAACGGCGGTAGTTCCAGGAAACCCGGCTGCTATAAGGCGCAGAGCCTCATCTCAACCAGGCTGCCGATCCAGCTGCCAAAGGAATCGCGCTTCTTTCGCCAAAGGGACGCGTGGACGGCGTTTTCAGGCAGGACGGGTCCAAGACCGTGGGGCCGACGCTCCGTGTCTGTGTCAGGTCGAAGTATACGGCGGAAGCGCTGACGGTTACGAAGGCAATCTTCGTAACCTTCATTTGTTATGTGAGTTTCGTAATTGCTTGTAAAAGATCACCTTACAGTCCTGCGCTGGAGTCGCCGAGAAGGTTTCGACGCCGTCCTCGGACGGTGTGACGGGTAGTTCTGACGGTAGCATGGCAGCGGACTCCATAACCGATGAAGCCTGTGCGGCGTTGTTTCGCAGGAGGGACCCGTCACGCCGAAGAAATAGCAGAATACATTTCGAAGGCTCGAACGCGTCGATACAGGCTAATTCGTTTAGGTTCATTGTAATGGACAGAAGCAGACATGAGGCCGACGCTGCTGCTGCTGCTGCTGATGATGATGATGAGCGTAAAGTGTGGCACCTACCTGCTCACGGGGATTAGACATTATTCGTGCAGATTTGATATGTGTTCTAGTTGAATAATTGAAAGATTTGATTATGGTGATGATCCTCTATATAAATGGCACACACCCGCAGCGGGGATTCGGCCAATAATTGGGCGGTTTGGAGATAATGGATGAAAAAATTGCGAAAAAAAAATACTAGTGGAAAATATGTTCTGCTCGGCGTTCACAGTGGAACAGTCATGCTAAAGCAAATCGAAAAAAAAATGGCTAAATAATTATTATAATTGATTTTTTTTTATGATGGCCCAGCCGATTGCAATCAAAAACAAAGTTTGGTGCTCCGAACGCCTTCACTTCCTCTTATCCGCAGTCCTTGTGGCCGAGCCCAAGTGCAACTCTTTGTCTTCGTGATATACTTAACGGAATTACTTCGTGAAGTCGCTCCGTTGACTGAGGAAAGCCGCCTCCTGTCTCGTTTCTAATTTCTAAAATATTGCGCTAGGCGGCTTAGGAGACCTCGTTTTGTCAGGGGTGTTAAATCATGCTGTTTACGATAAGGCGCCTCCTAATTCGTGATGTTGCCACTAGCTATTTTAACGTTTCAGTTAACGCGCCTTTCTTAACAGTTGTTTTAGAGGTGCTCCCACATATTGCGAGCTGTCAGGCTGAGGTTGTTCCGTGCACTGGCTCTGGCTAAATCAATGCTAAACTTGCTGTATTAGGTGCAGGGGCAGTGGCGTATGGTGGCTGAGAAGGCTGTGTACTAACAAAGAAATTAATTTTTTAGGGGGGAGGGGGGAGGGGGAGTGGTGGGACTCACCTGCTACGCCGCTAATTACGCCGGCATCTATATTTCTTTCAATAGAACAAGCGCCAGAAAGTGGCAGCACGCAAGAAGAAAAACAGACAGGACAAGGTGCCTTGTCCTGTCTGTGTTTCTTCTTGTGTGCTGTCACTTTTTGGCGCTTATTCTATTGAGAGCTATGCATCATCTAGCCCCACAACGTGTTTTACTGCAGTATCTATATTTCGCGGCGGATATTGCCTGTGTACTCCTCGTGCCTTTGGCAGCGCTGCAAACGACTTGTGAGATGGAGTAGGTGGAAGAGATATTCTGCACCTTACAAATTACAGGGCAGTGGTAAAGGAGAATTTCAGAAATGCAGTATTAACAATGTTTTACTAGTGGATGGTAACATTCGATGATGAATTTGTTTTGACGTACTAGAGCACAAAATAACGCACAACATAAGCGAGAATCGCCGCCATAGAATCAGGATTTAGCAGCACGGATCCAGCTGCACGCTTGAGTTTAGGCGCCTTTTGTAATGAGAAGCGGTCCTGGAACGTCTGGCACCTGACGTGAACTAAAAAGAAATATGACGCTCTTATAGCCTACGTGGTCTGGCATTGCCACGGCTCCAAGAGGTTGGTTTCGCTTTCCGGCTCCTATCGTATACTCCTCTCGTACTCCTAAGTGCCAAAGTGGCAAATTGCCTCTTTGTCCGGGCCGTTCCGTTGCAGCCACTCCTCTGCCCTCTGCCAGTGTCTTTCACGCATTTGACCGCGTCGGGATTGACTTATATGGTGCTTTCCTATGTACGGCGGCTGGAAACCAACGGGTCATAGTCACGGTCGGTCACCCCACGCGACGCATGCAAAACCGCTGTCCTTCCAGCGGCCACAGCGCACGACGTCGCTTCCTTCAGTTTTCATCACTTCGTTGTGCGCCACGGCACTCCTCGTAAACTCTTGATTGACCGAGGGCGCGTTTTTCCTTCTCAAGTAGTGAAGTCTCACCTTCATCGATGCAGCACAATACATTGCACCACCACCGCCTAGCACAAAGTACGGGTGAGCGTTCCGTCAGACCAATGCTCTGACGGAACGCTCACCCGTACTTTCGGCGACGTGCTGTCCATGTATGCCGCCTCCAATCATTCCAACTGGGATTTTGTTCTGCCTTTCGGAACGTACGCCTAAAACTGCGCCAAACAAGACACAACCAGATTCTTTACGTTTTTCCTTCTCTACGACCGTGAACCTTCCTGCAGCATCGGCACAATACTTCCATAACATCCTAATGCTCCAGAAGGCACTCCGGTTTGCACCACCGCCGAGCATGCCGAGTAATGTCGGCAGTTCGAACGCTTTCTCAGCAGCGCAGAGCAATCCCGCCAAAAGCTTCGACATAACGACGGCCCACGAGCTCCTACCTTGCCGACTGAACCCTTTGTATTGCTCTGGGTCCCACATACGAGTCCTGGCCTCTCTTCCAGACTACTAGCGAAATTCGATGGTTCTTATCGCGTCATTGCCCCAACATTGCCCGTCAACTGCGTCGCCAAGTCACTGTAGGAGCCGGGAGTCGTGTCCGGCGTCAAAATGAGGGTCGATGTAGAGACTACGCCGCCGGTGCGTCTCGTAACGGGTAGCTGGCCTGCACTGCAGGGGCATCACACGGAGGTCAAGGGGGCCCACGCCACCGTCCGAGTTTTCTTGACCAGGGTTGCTTCTTTTGTGAAGAGTGCGAGGTTGAGGGGATGAGGAACGGAACATGGCTTTATTTACATTGGAAGGACAAGTTTGTTTACATGGAACAAGGGTACTTGTACTGACCGGAGCACGGAGCGCAGTACATCGTCCTCGTACCAAGAGATACAAGACAGAAGGCTATATACATCCTTCTGGCGAGCACAGGTCAGAGCACATATGCACACCAGAGCACAGCAGAGCACACAACTACATCAAAGGTGTCCACTTTGAGCGGTTCATTCTTGCCTAGATCACAAGGCCACGAAAATTCGCGGTGACACCATCTTCCAATCAGAGCGCTCGCAGTCGCCTTGAAGGTGACAGTGCGCACAATCACTCAAGCAGCTTTCTTCACGGAACACCATCGGATAAGTACGCCCGGGCGCACACGACTCACTGTTCCAGAGAAAGAAAGGGATGCTCTAAGACAGGGGTGTCACTCTTGATTCCATTTGCGCGTCTTCGCTCCTGGTGTGGGCCAGTAGCGACCGTAACGAAGTAGCGTATAATGCACGTTCACAGGAGTTTCTTGGTCTCAGCGTAGTAGGCAGCCACCAAGCTCCATCTATCAACCCCGCAGCCGTCAAACATGTTCGCCTTGGTGTCGCCTCTGGTCTGTCCGAGGCGACGTACCGTGAGCCTCACGAAGCGATTCGTCGCAGAAGAGCCAGGAGAGGCTGGAAAGTCGCTTCCACCGCTGGGCGATCGTAATAGTACCACTTACGGCCCCACTGACCAGCATCGCCAAGGACGTGAAATTGTTCATGTAGACAGGCTCCAGCCTTATTATCAGTCCATCGTTTCATTGTCACCGTAGGGAGCCAGCATGGCTCCTTTTGCAGCCGGGGGTCGATTGTGCGGATGAAGAATGGCACTGAAAAGTGCCGTCGACATCGCATATATCGGAGCCTGAACAAGATCAGCAAACAAGAAAGCGTTATTCCCAGAAAATACCAAACCAGCACACCAGAAGCTCTATTTCTGCGTGACGTTTCACGAGTCCAATAAACCTCGTAGAAAAGTATTATGACTCTGTTATAACCTCTGTGATTTGGCATTGCCATAGCTCCAGAAAGTTGGTTTCGTTTTCCGGCTCCTCTCGCAAAAAGTGATCGTTCGCTTGGCCTTGTTTGCTCCCAAAAGGTTCCACTACAGCGTCATTACGTTGAAATGGTCGACATGCTTGCAAGTTTCGTAGTGTCAGAGTTGCGCAATTGTGCAGTTTACGACATGGCACATGATAGTGCCACTTTAGTTTGTTTAGTTTGAGGCAACTTGGTTTTTCTTTTTTTAAGCAGAATTTGCTCCGAATGTGCTACCATCTGACGCAACTCGCAAACGTTTTTCGGGCGCTGGTTTTGCTTCTGGGCTCCAGCAAGGTATTACTGTTGACTCGAACCTCTCTGTCGGAGGCCTGCAGGGTACACCTTCCGTACTACAGCAGTTGTATCTCTGAGGAGCACCATGCACAGAATTGCGTTGAGTCGGACTCGCCGCTGGCATAAGGAAGCCGGCCGAAAGCAGCCATCAGCTGCAGTGGATGCATTTATACCAAGACCGCTGCTTGATGTCTTCGTAGTTGGGCCATGGCTTTGCCGCAAAGCAAAGTTGTTTTGCTGCAGCCAGTCATCATTTAGAGTAAGGTCAAGCATGACGATCACCTAGGCGTTGAGATCGCGAATCGGAAGGATGGCGTCGTCTTGAAAGGCACGAAACGCCGGTATTTCCAAGAAAGCCGACCGCTGTAAGTCTAAGAGCCCCATCTCCAAGAGGCTATCGATACAGCTGCGAAAGGAATCAGAGGCGCGGTTCACGGAGAATGCGATCGTTGTGGTAGTAATGGCAGCCGGTTCTACCACGAAGGAAGTATGGACGGCAGCCCTTGTATGTTCGAGGTCGATGTAGCGCCTGGAAGCTTATCCTTGCCAAGGAAAGCGGGGATGGCGATCCAAGGCAGGACGGGCACAAGCCAGTAGGGTCGAACCACTGTCTCTGTGTAAGGTCGAAGTACGGCGCAACTGCTGACGCATTCGAAGGCGCTAGTCATACCCTGGAGCTGTTGTGTCAGCTTGGCACTGGCTAGGAGGAGATCAACTGTAAAGTCGTAACCTAGAACTGACGAGGATGCTTGAACTTCGTCTCGGGCGGTGCGGTGGGAGATCGCAACTGTGGTAGGCTGGTGGACTCCAGAACCGATGAAGCGGGTACGGCGTTCCTTCGCGTAAAAGGCACAGCAAGCCGAAGCACCACGACGGCGCGCGCAAGGCTAACCCCTTAAAAGGCAGGTTAATTCGTTGTAGGCATCACCATTATAAAGGAAAAGAGCAGACAAGGAAGCACACAAGAAGACGACGCTGCTGCTGCTGCTGCTGCTGATGATGATGATGACCTTAGTTTTTGCACATACCCATTCACGGGGATTAGGGAAGTGAGTAAAAACTTTATTGAATATAAATAAAACAAGGCACGATGGTTGGGGCCCCTATTCCAGGCCCCACTGGCTCTCGCGGCTCGTTGGGCTCGGTCAAGAAGAGGCAACTGGCTCTCCCGACCCTCGTCCGCAATCCATGCCTCCCACCGCTTATTCCTGATTAGTGGATGTTGGTGTAATATGGGGCCGTATATGTGCGCGGGCCTCATGGGGCACTCCCATGTGATGTGTTTAGTGTGGGTGTGTCTGTGCACCCCGAGTAGGTGGTGCAGGTTGAGGTATGTATTCGTATGTGTAGGACGGCAGTTCCTCTCCTCTCGGCTGTTTAAATCGGAGTGAGGATGTCCAAAACGTCTCCGTTCCTGCCTTTGCTGTAGGAGGATGTCACGAGAACTCGGTGGAAGGTTGTCGCTAGGCCATGCCGTTGCTCGGACATTTAATCCTCGAGCAATATGGGCAGGTTGCAAGTGCTAGGCGGCGCCCTGTCTTTCCGACCCCTAGCGCCATCTGACGAATAGTTGCGCGAATGTGGTAGGATTGCTCACGGCGTCAGCAGCCCGCGCTGCGTGTTTGGCGTCCTGTCAAACGGTAGCGATGGCGCGAAACAGCGTGCCGATATTAATTTTAACCGGGTTTCGGGAATACAAGATCTTCATAGCTTTTTTCGTGAAAAGAATTTAGAGAAAGGAAGTCGTCTATTTGAAGTGGGGCACGTCTACGACGTGAGGGAAGCATTGAACTCACACTGATCGGAAGTGACTGCTAGGTGTAGGTGTACCAGCGAGATGCGTGAAGCTCAGCGTAAGTTACTTCGTTATCTACGGTGTGGACGCATGAAATTATAGGCGACATTGATTCTTGAAGATCGGCGACAGCAGACAAATCCTAGCGGGGAGCTGCGATTGCCGTGCTGGCATCGCAGGGAAGTGCAAGGACGCCGCGGTAGTTTCCCTGTACATACAGGACGGCAAATACGAATCCAAAACATCTCATCCAGGAACGTGGGGCGTACGAACGACTCGTAAGACCTACCAGAGGTATTCTAACGTTGCTCTCCCCAAACCCAGAAAAAAGGGGATGAACATACCAGTTGTGTTAGACTATGCTGGGAAAATATTTTCGCCCAAGTTACTGGAAGTGCGATACTCTTATGTTGCGATTTTTCAGTGCGTGCAAAGAAGGTTCCAATAAACCACGTTGTCAAAAATTTTGGTTATCTCAACTGCCCCTTCGTTGATAATATGCTGGGCGAAGAAGGGCGTATGCCAGCTCAGCCGGCTGCAACCCCTCCTCAAATCTCTCAGCAAGCCCTAGCGCTGTTTGAATGGGAGAGGATTGGGAAAGAGTTCCACAGCTTTACTGCAGTACAGTGTGGGAACAAATTACTTTGTTTGCTGCATATCCTGGTACGCACTGCAGGCAGTGGCGTAACAACGGGGGGGGGGAGGGTCCGAGTCCAAGGGGCCAGTGGGGGGGTGTCATATACGTCTGGAGACACACGGAAATTGTTGATAACCTCACCTTCCTCGAATAAACCCGGGGGAGGGGGGAGGGGACAGAAGACCTATGGGCCCCGGGTGCCAGACGACCTAGCTACGCCACTGACTGCAGGTGTCCCGTTGCTGCCATCATTGCTGTAAAAGCAAAGAATTCAGCGTTATAACGCACTTGACATAACGCCGGAACATAAAACAGCTTATGCCGTCGGACGAGCGCTATCCAGTGTTGACGCCGTTCTGCTTCATACGGTCGGCTTGGAAACCTCTAAAACTTTGTTCCTCGTGAGTTGGTGTACGTGCTGTTGCAGCCCACTACTCAACAGCTCGGGTTGCACTTCGGCATTGCTCAGAAAAGGCAACAGCTACGCGCGAAACAGTCCACATGCAGGCTTTCCTAACGCAAGCGGGCCGATCGTATCCTGCCGGTTCCGCGCTCGCCGCCGCGAGGGGCGCCCTAGTAGGCGCGGGAACTACGTTCGCAACCTGCCTATGGTCTGCCCTCGCGTTTCCTGCCAGTCCCTAGCTCGTGTGTCGGACGCCACATGATAGTGTGGTGTCCTTCTAGATGATTGCATAAAATTTTGAGTATTGATTCATGAGTCGTTTCATGTAGAAACCGGCGGCAAGCCGCTTGTGAGTCGGATAATATGGCAGCCGAATTGGTTTGGCGCTCGACGTCCTGAAGGGCCAAGGCGATGGCTGCAGCCTCTGTCACGCATGCCGACGCGGTTTTGAAGAATGCCGTTGTTATGTTGTTCTTACATGTACAGACAATGGTGAAAGTGTCTGAGCTGGTTCGACTGGCATCCGTATAGTACACTCCCAGTCCCATGCCATACCGTTTATGAAGAGTCTTTACCCTTGCTCTGCGTCGTCCGCGATGGTACTTATGGTGCATGTTTTGGGGAATTTGGGTCACCGCGATGTGTGATCGAACGTTGCGGTCTATCTGTGCCGTTTACACTCCACAATACTGGGGTCCCAGGGGAAAGCCTAACTTCGCCAATACTTCCCTAAAAAAAAAAAATTACGTTCGGGTTTTACATACCAAAACCACTTTCTGAATATGAGGCACGCCGTAGTGGAGGACTACGGAAATTTCGACCACCTGGAGTTCTTTAACGTGCACCTAAATCTAAGTGCACCAATACTTCCCTGTCCTGAGTTGAACTAAGTTGTTCTTTCTGAGCATATAACGTCGCGACTGCGTATTCGTCAAAAGTGTTGTGCAGACCCAGTCCCTCGAATCTATCTGTGCTAGCGCATTCGGGGAGACCAAGGGCGGCTTTGAAGGCTTTTCCTATTGTTGTCTTCCCTTGTGTGATCTCTTGGTTTTTCAAGGCCTGATACGCAAGGGCGTATGTGATGCGGCTATACTTGCGAATACGTGAACCAGGCTCATGCTCCCTCCCTCAGAGAGGCCGTCTCTGCTTTAGCCAAGAGTCGGGCAGATTTTACATAAATTCTAAGCGAATAAATAGAAAATGCCGACGCTCCGAACGCTCCTCTTACTTCTTATCGTCATGCGACCGCAGTCCGAGCGCCCCTGTTCAAGTGCGCGTATTTGTCTTCATTAAATGCATTACAGCATTATTTTATGATTTACCACTGTTGACGCAGGGAAGCCGATTCCTGTCTCATTTCTAATTTATAAAGATGTTGCACTTGGCATTGCTGTAAAACACGTTGTTGGGCCAGTTGGTTCATAGCTTTAAAAAGATGCAGCGACACAGAGACAGGACAGGACGCGCCCTATACAGTGATTGTTGTTTCTTCATTGTTGTGGTGCCTCTCTAGGCGCTTAATATTCTGAAAGTTTTGATTGTACTTGATATTTGGGAGGCTTCGTTTTGTCAGAAGTGTTAAATTATGGCGATTGTGACCAGGCGCTCTCCAATTGGCGATGCATGCAGCAGTTCGTTTCACGTTTCAGTTAGCGTGAACCACCCAATACGCGAGAATAACCGCCATAAAAAATAAAAAGGAGCACTAACCCAACCACCTACATGATTGAATTTACGCGCCTTTTCTAGGAAAAAAAAAAAAGCGGTTGAGGACGTGCTGCCACCTCACTTCCACTCGAAGAGACAATGTCTTGACTCTCTTATGGCCTCTGAGATCAACCGTTGCCATCCATGGCGCCACAACGTTGGTTTCGCTTACCGGCTCCACTGGCAAGAACTGACGGTTCGCTTGGCCATGTTTACTGCCCAAAGCTTCTAGTAGAGCACCATTGTGATGAAAAGGTTTAAATGCTGCCAAGATTCATTCTGCAACAGGTGTGCTATTGTGCAGTTTACGATCTGGCGCCTGATACTGCGATTGAAGAAAATTTAGTTAGCGCCACGAGTTCGCGGTTCGCGGTATGCTGCCTTCCAATTATGATGTGCTCGTGATGTCAATTAGGAGGTGCTGCCATCTGACGTAAGTTGCAAAAAGTGTTCCGGTGGTAATTTCGCTTATAGGCTCCCGCCAGATACGAATGTTGACTTGGTTCCCCAGGGAACACAGAGCAAATTCTAACGCCACCTAATTTTTCGATTTCGAGTGGCTCCCTACCGCAGCTTGCGCAAATGAAGCAATCGCGATCGAAGGCCGCCGTGTGTCTGGCATATTAGTATAACTTCTTTCTGACTTGGCCCTGATAACTCACTAAAGCCGATTCCCGTCTCTCATTTCCAGAGATGTTGCACTGGCCGGTCACAGGCGTTTGATTATCCTGTTTACGACCTAGCGCTGTCAAATTCGATATGTTGGTACTAGCTCATTCTACGTTTCAGTTAACCTGCCTTTCTAGAAAGAAAACTTGTTTGGGAGGTGCTTCCACATAAGTCGAGTTGAAATGTTCCGTTGCTGGTTTCGCATCCTGTCTCTATAGGTGTTTTGTGGCCTGGCTCTCGCAAATCTCCCTGCATTAGGTGTAGAGGAAATGGCGTAGTCAGGAATTTCTTAAGTGTGCGGGGCAGGGTTGCATCCCATATGAGCGGGAGGGGGCGGCTGCATACTAAAAAAAAAAGAAGGAACTTCGAGGGGGGGGGGGACGTTACATGTGTACCACCCCTTGTCTACAACACTGATTACGCCCGTACCCATATGCGACAGCGGAAGGATATTGCCTGAATACGCCTGGTGCCTTCGATACTGCTGTAAACAACTTATGAGATTGAGTAAGTGCAACAGCTGTTTTGCGGCTTACAGTTTGCAGAAGAGAGTGGTGAAGGAGAAATTAAGGAATGCAAGATTGACAACTGCTTACTTGTGAATGGTAACATTCGACGATATATTTAAACGAAGAACTGGTGATGATGTTAGAAATGAGTTCCATTTGTCGACTGTCTTTGATATATTTGAGCACAAAATAAGCCAGAATAGCCGGCTTACGAGTCTGACACTATAGCCGCTCTAGAAGAACAAGATGCACATTTGAATACACACGTCTTTCGTATTAAGAAGTGGTCCTTGAGGCGTTGCCGCCTCACTTGAATAATAACAAAAAAAGATGTGTTGACGCTCTAACGCCTTGCGTTATCTGATATTGCCACGGCGCCAAGACGCCGATTTCGCTCTCATCTACCTTTCGTGAGAAGTTATCGCTCGCTTGGACTTGTTTGCCCCCAGAAGCTTCCAGTACTGCGTTATTATGTGGAAATGGTTGACATGCTGACAAGTTACTTTGTCTCAAAGTTGTGTAATTGTGCAGTTTAGGACATGGCGCGCGATAGTGCAACTTTAGGTTGCTTAGTTTGCGTCAACTTGGTTGTTCCCCCCCCCTTCTTTTTAAAGCAGAATTTACCCGAATGTGCTGCCATCTGGCGCAACCTGCAAACATATTCCGTGAGCTGGTTTTCCTTCTGGGCTCCGGCCAGGTATTATCGTTGGCTCTAACCTCTCTTTCGGAGGGTTGCAGGGCAAACCTGCCATAGTATAGAAGCTCTATCTCTCAGGAGCACCGTACGCTGAATTGCGTCTGTCGGACTCACCGCCGGCATAAGGAAGCCGGCCGAAACCAGCTATCAGCTGCAGTGGGTGCATTTATACGGAGACCTCTGCTTGATGTCTTCGTAGCTGTGCCATGGCTTTGCCGCAAAGCAAAGTCGTTTTGCTGCAACCAGTCGTCTCTTATAGTGAGGTCAGGCATGACGATCACACAGGCGTTGATATCGCAAATCGGAAGGATGGCGTCGTATTGAAAGGCACGGAACGCGGGTATTTACAAGAAAGGGGACTGCCGTAAGTCTCAGAGCCTCATCTCCACGATACAGCTGCAGCTGCAGATACAGCTGCGATAGGAATCGAAGGCGGTGTCCACGGAGAATGCGATCGTCATGGTAGTAACGAGAGCCGGTTCTAAGACGAAGGAAGTATGGACGGCGTCCCTTAATTGGAACCTTCGAGGTCGAGGTAGCGCCTGGAAGGTTATCCTCGCCAAGGGAAGCGGGTATGGCGTTTCAAGGCAGTACGGGTCCGAGACAGTGGGGCGCAAGCTCAGTCTCTTTGTGAGGTCGAAGCACGGCGCAAACGCTCACGCATACGAAGACGCTAGTCGTAACCTGGAGCTGTTCGGTCAGCTTGGTGGTGGCTACGAAGAGATCATCTGTACAGTCCTAATCTAGAACTGACGACGATGCTTGGACTTCCTCTTGGGGTGGTGTGGTGGATAATCGCGACTGTGGTAGGCTAGCGGACTGCGGAACCGATTAATCGTGCACAGCGTGCCTTGGCATTAGGCACACAACAAGCCGAAGCACCACGAAGAGGCCCTCAAGGCTAGAACCCCTTAAGGCAGGTTAATTCGTTGTAGGCAGCGCCATTATAAAGGAGAGAGGCAGACAGGGAAGCACACAACAGGACGACGCTGCCACCGCTGCTGCTGATCACCTTAATCTTAGCACATACCCATTCACGGGGATTAGCCAAGAGTCCTGCAGATTTTACATAAATGCTAAGCGAATAAATATAAAATTGCGACGCTCCGAACGCGCTTTTTCTTCCTGTCTTCACGCGACCAGAGTCCGAGCGCCCAGCATAAGTGCGCGTATTTGACTTTATAAAATGCATTACAGCATTATTTTATGATTTCTGTTAACGTACGGAAACCGATTCCTGTCTCGTTTCTAATATATAAGGATGTTGCACTTGGCACTGCTATAGAACACGTTGTTGGGCCAGCTGGGTCATAGCTATCAAGACATGAAGCGACACAGGGACAGTAGAGGACGCGGCTTGAACAGTCATTGTTATTTCTGCATTGGTGTGCACGGTGTGCCTGTTGGCGCTAAACCTTGTGAAAATTTTTATTGCACATGGCGTTAGAAAGGCCTCGTTTTGCTAGAAGCGTTAAATAATGTCGATTGCGACCAGGCGCTGCTCAATCCACGATGTATCCAGTAGTTCTTTTCACGGTTCAGTTAACCTGAACCACCCAATAACACACAAGATACACGAGAATAGCCGCCATAAATATAAGGAGACCTAACCCAACCACCTGCACTGTTGAGTTTACGCGGCTTTTCTAGAAAAAAGTGGTTCAGGACGTGCTGCCACCTTACGTTTACCAGAAAAGATGATGCTTTGACACTGGGCCTCTTCGATTTTCGCAGTTCTGGCAGCCCGCTGGTAGCCAGACGGCAGCCAGCTAGTTCCGGTTCTGACAGGAAGTCACGTGGGCTGGGATCCCAAGACAACCCGAAACCTGCCCGAAGTTTGCAAAATCGAACGCCGGTACAGCTGGCCAAATGTAAACATGCTACCAGCATGGCAGCGCCCGTCGAGGCCGACGCGCGCTCGGCGTAGTCGGCCCATTTATGCGTTGCCACCTTGAAAATGTATAGTTGCATTCAGGAATACGATCACTGTCGCGCGATCGGCACAGGACGCGTACTGGGCCAACCTCGCCTTGCGCAGCGCAACCGATGGCCTCCCACTTTTCTCTATGGGCCTCCGACGAGGCGCATGACAAGACGCGAAATCGTGATTGTATACTCGAAAGCGATAGCTGGAAGATCCCTGTTCGCAGCGATCACGTCGCTTACCGGCGACAATGATGAGTTGGCGCTGTATCATCACAAGACATGAGAAAGCAGGTTATCGGGTACGTCTCATACGCATAAAATTTCGCGCCGACCTGCTTGGGCTTCGATTTCAGAAAGTTTGTTGTGGCTGATGGTGCTTCTCATTTAAGGAGCTGGACGCGGCTGGCGCGCGAAAATGCACGTCGCCTGTGACCAGCGAAACGTTTCACACGAAAAACAACATTGGTCGCAATCATGAGAGCAATAAGCCAATGTACGCGTGTCTAAATGTA
This sequence comes from Dermacentor albipictus, assembly GCF_038994185.2. Taxonomy (NCBI): domain Eukaryota; kingdom Metazoa; phylum Arthropoda; class Arachnida; order Ixodida; family Ixodidae; genus Dermacentor; species Dermacentor albipictus. Next base: position 40,470,581 of record NC_091829.1, on the reverse strand, counting down.
CCGAGTGCAATCAGTGTATTCTTAGATCAACGGCCTGCAGTTCGAGCACATATCGGTTTCGAGCTGCCACCTAAGCATACGACGGAGAGACGGAGCGAACACGGGCGAACTGCAAAGCCTTCGCTAACTGCAGAGAAAGGAGAGATATACATACGCGAAATATGTGAAAAGGAACGCCACTAGAGAAAGACGAAACCAAGATGTACCGCAATGTGTGAATGAGCGTCTACAATTTGCGTGGAACACGATGCAGATAACATGCACGCATGAGAGCGCGGCGTGCTGATCACCGCCGCGAAAAAGCAATCAGGGGACACACACACACACACAAGCTTCAAACGGTTCACCACGGCTCGTATCACACCGCTTCGCGATGCGGAACGGAGCGTTAGCACCTGAAACGATAACGCTAGAAGTAAGGAAATCCGAAGATGACCGTAGACAGTTGGCTGAGCGAGGTAAGTTTAAGTCCTCAAGCGCCCGTGTAGCAATCCGTGAAGTCCCCGTAAAGATGGCGGCGAGCGCCCATCGCCTCTTTTAATCGTCTGCTAGCCAGAGAACTTCCAGAGAGCAGCCAGACCAAAATCGTCCTGGCAGGTTCTGGCAGCCCGCGGGTAGCCAGAACCGTCCAGCGCGAGCAAAACGAACGCCCGGCGGAAGTGCGTAGTGCGGTGGGCGGAGCAACCCGAGAAAAACGAAGACGCTCTGGCTGGCTCTGGCAACCCGCGGGTAGCCAGAAGTGGAAAATCGAAGAAGCCCACTCCTATGGCCTCTGAGACCCGACGTTGCCATGGTGCCACGATGTTGGCATAGCTTCACTGTCAAGAACTGATGGTTCGCAATGGCTTGGCCGTGTTTACTGCCCAAAGCTTCCAGTAGAGCGGCATTATGATCAAAAGGTTGAAATACTGGCAAGATTCATTGTGTGACAGGTGTGCAATGGTGTAGTTTACGATCTGGCGCCTGAAACTGCTATTTTCAAAACCCTAGTTCGCGGCAACCTTCCAGATGTTGCCCAGGATGTGCTGCCATCTGATGTAAGTTGCAAAAAGTGTTCCGGCTGTAATTTCGCCGATAAGTTCCCGCCAGATATGAATGTTTACTTGGTTCCCCCGGGAATAAACAAGAATTTGTCACGCCATCTAATTTTTCGATTTAGATTGGCTCCCTACCGCAGCTTGTGCAAATGAGGCAATCGGGATCGAAAGGCCCCCGTATGACTGGGATATTATTGCTAATTTATTACTTGGCCCTGCTAACTCACGAAAGCCGATTCCCGTCTTGATTTTATTTGTCAGAGATGTTGCGTTGGGCGGTTTGGAAGGTCCGGTTTTCTAACAGGTGTTAAATTATGCTGTTTACGACCTGGCGCTGTCAAATTCGTAATGTTGGTGCTAGCTCACAGCACGTTTCAGTTAACTTCCCATTTTGGAAAGAAAAACTTGTTTGGGAGGTGCTTCCACGTAAGTGGAGTTGAAATGCTCCGTCGCTGGTTTCGCACCCTGTCTCTAGGTCTTTTGCGGCCTGACTCTCGCTAAGCTCCGTGCATTAGATGGAGAGGCAGTGGCGTAGTCAGGTATTCCTTAAGGGGGCGGGGTGGGGTTGCATTTCATATGAGTGAGAGGGGTAAGAAGCAGGTAGGCTGTCTGGGAAGGCTGCATATTATATTAAAAAAAATTTGAGGGGAAGGATGTCACTAGTGTTTCACCCCTTGGCTACAACACTGATTACGTTCGCTGTGGAAGAATATTACATTCATATGCCTGGTGCCTTCGGCGCTGCTGGAAACAACTTATGAGATCGAGTAAGTGCAATAGCTGTTTTGCACCTTACAGTGTGCAGAAGAGAGTGATGAAGGAGAAAATAAGAAATGCAACATTGAGAACTGTTTGCTTGTGAATGGTAATATTCCATGACATATTTAAACGAAGAAGTGTTGATGATGTTAGCAATGAGCTCCATTTGTTGACTGTCTTTGATGTATTTGAGCAGAAAAATCGCTAGAACAGCCGGCATAGCACTGTGGCGCTATAGCCGCCCTAGAAGAACCAGATGCACGTTTGAATACACACGTCTTTTGTATAGGGAAGCGGCCCTTGTGGCGTTGCCGCCTCACTTGAATAATAATTTAAAATTATGTGTTGACGCTGTACTACGTTCCGTAATCTGATACATTGCCACGACGCCAAGACGCTGATTTCGCTGTCAACTAGATATAGCAATGTATGACAGGCAGTTTAGTGCAACTAAATCTAAGGCAATGCTAAACTGGCAATCTCTCCAGCACCGAAGAGCGTCGTTTCGACTGAAGCTTTTGCACAGCATATATCGCTCTCATACTCGAATTCCGCGTGACGTGTACATAAACCAGCCTCACTACACATCAGCACGCAAAGATCACGAACAGAAGATAAGAGAATACAAATGTAATACATCGGCCTTTAGCAGCTCGTTTTTCCCAAGGACCATCAGTCAGTGGAACCGACTTCCTTCCTCAATTGTACGAATTTCTTGTCCTAACAAGTTCTTTTCTGCATTAAAAGCAATAGAATCTTTTGATCCCTAAGGCTTGGTCAATATCCCGTGTACGTCTAGCAATCACCATGACCTATAAACAATCCCAGCTGCAAACGACATTTTCTTTTAGTGCCTTTTTTTTTTACCTTGTCGCACTGTATCTTAATCACTGAATTGTTTCTTTTGTTCCAACTTATTATTCGATTTGTTTTTTTTGCGTTTTCATTGTGAGTCTCTGTAATCATTGTGCTTTATGTACTCTTTCTTGTTTTTTTCCAAATGTGACATCTGCAACGTGCCTGTTTGCGATATGGCTGTGTGAAACTTAGCTGTGTGCTTTTCTTTCTTTTTTTTTGTCGGCCTATAATAATGTGTTGTTGACTTACACAAATTTATGCAAACCTGCAATATTGATGCTTGTTTTTCATCTGTACCCCCCCCCCCCCCCACTTTAATGCCTGAATGGGCGCTGTGGGTACTAAATAAGTAAATAAATAAAAATAAATCTACCTCTTGTAAGAAGCGATCGCTTGCTTGGACTTGTTCGATCCCAAAAGTTTCCAGTACTGAGTTATTATGTTGAAATGTATCACTTGCAGGCAAGTTTCTTTGCGTCAAGTGTGTGTATTTATACAGTTTATGGTATTGCGCCGCATACTGCCACTATATGCTTTTTAGTTGGCGTCAATGTTTTTTTTAAGGCAGAATTTACCCCGAAGGTGCTAGCTGCTATCTGACGCAACTTAGAAAAAATTTTCAGGCGCTGGTTTTGCTTCTGGGCATCAGTCAGGTATTATCGTTGACGCGAACTTCTCTATCGGATGGCCGGAGGGAAAACCTGCCACAGTATAGAAGCTGCATCTCTCAGGAGTACCGTGCACAGAATTGCGTTGGTCGGACTCATCGCTGGCATAAGGAAGCCGGTCGAAAGCAGCTATCAGTTGCAGTGAATGCATTCATACCAGGACCGCTTGTTGACGTCTTCGAATGTGTCCCACGCCTTTCCCGCAAAGCAAAGTCGTTTTGCTGGAACCAGTCGACTTTTAGAGTGAGATCAGTCATGGCGATCATCCAAGGCGTTGATATAGCGAATAGGAAGGATGGCTTCGTCTTGAAAGGCAGGGAACGCCGTTATTTCCAAGAAAGCCGACTGCTTTGACTAGCAGAGCCTCATATCCCCGAGGCTACCGATACAGCTGCGAAATGAATCAGGGGCGGTTTCCACGGAGAATACGATCGTTGTGGTAGTAATGGCAGCCGGTTCTAAGACGGAGAAGTAAGGACGGCATATCTTGGTGCCTTGGATGTCGAAGTAACGCCTGGGAGGTTATCCTCACCAAGGAAGCGGGGAGGGCCTTCCAACGCAGTAGGGGTCCAAGACACTGGGGCCGAAGCTCAGTCTCAGTGTGAGGTCGAAGTACGGCGCAGCCGCTGACGCATGCCGAGGGGCTGTAGTCATAACCTGGAGCTGTTCTGTCAGCTTGAAGGTGCCTAGGAAGGGATCATTTGTACACTCATAACCTAGAACCGACGATGACGCTTGGACTTCGTCTCGGGGTGGTGTGGTGAGTAATCGTGGTGTACTGTGGTCGTTTGAATTACGGACACAGCAAGCCGAAGTACTACGAGGACGGCTAGAAGACTGGAGCGTTTTAAGGCAGGTTAATGCGTTATAGAAAGCGCCACTGTAATGGAGAGAAGCAGACAACAGGACGACGGCGCTGTTGCTGATGGTGATGACCTTAGTCTTCGCACATACCCATTCACTGGGGTTAGCGAAGGGCGTGGCGAAGAGTGAGGCAGATTTTAAATATGTGCTAAGCGAATAAATATAAAAATGCGACGCTCCGAACGCACCTTAAAGCCCAAGTGCGCGCATTTGTTTTCATAAAAGGTACTACAGAATTATTTTATGATTTAGCTCTGTTGCCGCACGGAAGCCGATTCGTGTCTCGTTTCTAATTTCTAATGATGCTGTACTTGGCGGTTTGGAATGCCTCGTTTTGTCAGAAGCGTTTAGTTATGCCGATTGCGACCAGGCGCTCTCCAATCCGCGATGTGTCCAGTAGTTCTTTTCGCGTTTTCGTTAACGTGAGTCATCGAATAGCACACGAGATAAGCGAGAATTGCCGCCTTCAGGCTGAGAAGCCGCACTAACACAACCAGCTGTACGTGTGAGTTTACGCGCTTTTTGTAAATGTAAGTGATCCAGGACGTGCTGCCACCTGACGTGGACTCGAAAAGACAATGTCTTGACTCTGGTATGGCCTCTGCGATCAGACACTGCGATAGCGCCAGAACGTTGGTTCTGCTTCAGTGGCTCGCGCTTACCGGCTCCCCGGGCGAGAACCGATGGTTCACTTGACCATCTTCAAGCCAAAAAGCTTCCAGCAGAGCGGTATTTTGATCAAATTGGTTGAAATGCTGGCTAGCCTTATTGGGCAAAATATGTGTAAACATGCAGGTTACGATCTGGCGCCTGATACTGCCATAATAAAACCTTTAGTTCACGTCAACCTGCCTTTTTTATATTTTGTATGCAGATGATACCCAGGACGTGCTGCCATCTGGCGTAAGTTGCCGAAATTGTTCCGGCGCTAATTTCGCTCGTCGGCTCGCACCAGATATGAACGTTGACTTGGTTCCCTCGGGAACAAAGAGCAATTTCTAACACCATCGAATTTTTCCATTTGGATTGACTCCCTACGGCAGCTTGCGCAAATGAGGCAGTCGCAATCGAAAAGACCGCCGTGTGACTCTATATTGACACGTGTACTTGTTTGTCTATATCGGGCGACACGTTTTAACGCCTAACAAATGTTATCGCAGAGCGCAGGACGCACCTGCATGTATCGGAAGTTTCTGGAATGTTATCGATGCTTCTATCCGCTGTCTTTGACCGAGCCTTGTGTAATCTGATCGCGTGTGTGCGCGATGCGAATAATGTAGGACTTTGTGGAAGGCACGCGAGTCCCAACGATTAGTCTGGAACATTCGACGACTGCTGTACAAAAGCCGACGCGCTTGGCCCGCCGATCAGATTTTCGACGATCGCCGACCGTGTTCGCCGCTATCGTTGTGCTATAAGTGTAGCCTGTTCTTGGGGGCACAGGTTCGCCCAATAAAAGTTAGTTTTGTCTTTCACAGTATTGCTACTGTGTTCTTCAACGTCACCACCCCGTGACAATATAACATATTGATATGAATTTATGACTCGGCCCTGCTAACTCACAAGAGCCGATTCCCGTCTCGTTTCTAATTTCCAGTGATATAGCGCTGGGTGATTTGGAAGGTCCGGTTTTCTCACAGGTGTTAAATTATGCTGCTTACGACCTGGCTCTGTCAAGTTCGTAATTTTCGTACTAGCTCATTGCAGGTTTCAGTGAACGTGCGTTTATGGAAAGAAAACTTGTTTGAGAGATGCTCTCACATGAGTCGAGTTGAAATGCTTCGTCGCTGGTTTCGCATCCTGTCTCTAGGTGTTCATGTGGCCTGGCTCTCGATAAACTCCGGGCATTACGTAGAGGCGGTGGCGTATTCAGGAATTTCTTTCAGTGGCGGTGTGGGGGTGCCTCCCATGTGAGTGGGAGGTGAAGAAAGGGGGAGCATGTCTGGTAAGGCCGCGTACTGAAAAACACTGTAATAAATAAAAGAATTTCGATGGAGGGACGTTCCTAGTGTGGCACTACCCCTTCGGTACACCACTGATTACGGCCGTACCCATATTCCGCTGCGGAATAATATTACCTGCACACGCCTGCTGCCTTCGTAACTGCTACAAACAACTTATGAGATCCAGTTAGTGCAACAGCCATTTTGCACCTTACAGTTTGCAGAAGAGAGTGTTGAAGGAAATAAATAAAAGAAAGCAAGATTGATAACTGTGTACTTGTGGTCGGTAACATTCGATGACATATTTAAACGAAGTAGTTTTGATGACGGAAGCAATATGTATGTGAGCACAAAATAAGGGACAATAGCCGGTATAGTAATGTGGTACTAGGCGCCCTAGCAGAGCCAGGAGCACGTTTGAATACAGACGCCTTTTAAAAGAAGAAGCGGTCCTTGGGGTGTTGCCGTCTGACTTCATTCATTCATTCATTCATTCATTCATTCATTCATTCATTCATTCATTCATTCATTCATTCATTGAAGTGACTTTATTGAGTGCCCTGCGATTTGGAGGGGTAGACTTGGACCCCGCCTAGGTTTCGGCCAAGGGTTGTTGGCACTTGGCGGCTTCCTCGGCTCGCTGGACGGCCCAGAGTTGGTGATGCAGGGCCGAGCTGGGCAACGCAGACTCCCAGCGAGCGCGGAGGCTGTCGCTGTTTAAAGCTGCATCACCGTTAACCTCTATTATAGCCGTACATTCCAATAGGATATGCTCCATGGTGGTTCTAGAGTCGCAATGTCTGCACTTGTCAGTCGTGTATAAATCTCGATGTATTAGGTGCATGGTAACTGCACTGGGATAGTATCTGGTCTGGAACTGCCGCCGTTCGACAAACTGGCTTTCGCTTAATTTTGGGTGCGGCGGCGGGAATGTGCGCATCTGCAATCTATGGTGTTGTGTAATTTCGTGAAATCTTTCTTTCCACTCCCACTCATCGGTAGTCGGTGAGGCGGGGCTAACCGAGGCTCGCTCCGTAAGCTCTCGAGCCATGTGGTGCGCCGCCTCATTGCTACTGCCTAGTAGTGGTTGAGCAGGTGCCCAGATGAGATCGACACTTTTGTCGTGGTTATTAGCTAATTATAAGAGTCGTAGTGCCTCTGGGGAGATTCGACCGTTGGCGAAGTTCCGGATCGCCGTCTGGGAATCACTTATGATTATGCCCGCTTGCGTTTGTGCTATGGCTAGCGCGATCGCTATTTCCCCTGCGGTTTCTGCGTAAAGCGTGTTGTCAGTAGCGCTCATCGTGATTTTTCCCTCGTCATTTATAACCACTGCTCTGTAGGCGCGCTTGTGTCTGTACCTAGCTGCGTATACAAATGTGCTGCCCTTCGTGTTACCGGATTTATTTTGTATAGTGCGTGTTCTGCTTTTTCGCATACCCTGATGGTGGGTAGGGCGCATATTTTTGGGTATTGCAGGGATGGTTATCATGTCTCTGATGTGTCTGGGCATATCTACTTTGACTCCATGTTGGGCATGATACCTTATACCTAGGCGATCCAATATTTGCCTACCTGTTATAGTTTTGGACAGACGTTCGTAATGTGTTATTCGTTAAGAAGGGTAAAAAGAAGGACACCGACCACTGAATGAATACAAGAAAAGACGTTTCGGCTCCCCTGACGGGAGCCTCGATTAGCTCATCCAGTGTATTGTGGAGACCTATTTGCAGTATAGTATATCATTGCTGGTGGTGATGGAGAGTCCGATCGCTTGCTTGTAGATTTTTCTGATTAAGCAGTCTAACTCGTATTTTTCTGCGCAGTATCATCGTAGGTACGATGCCGCGTATACTATTGTGCTTATTACGAACGCTTGGACTAGTCTAATCAGATTACCTTCTTTCATTCCACTATGTTTGTTGGCTACTCGTTCACGTAGCCGCATTATTTGTGATGTTATATTGTCTAATTTGCGTATGGTATCTCCATTGTAGCCGTTACCTTCAATGATGAGGCCGAATACTCTGATCTTGTAAAACTTGGGTATCGGCGTACCATGTGCCGTAGTTCGGTGAATTTGCGAATTCTTTCGTTCCTGGTAGTTGTGCGATTTTCGGCCAGGTCGCGACGGTACATAAATGAGGAGCTCAGATTTCTCTGCCGAACACACCAATCCGGTTCCTGCTGGGTATTGTTCAACTGCTTCTATTGTACGTTGTAATGTGTTTTCAACCTGTCCATCGTTGCTATAGCTCACCCAGAGGGTAATATTGTCAGCATAGATGGTATGATTGAGGCCATCGATTTCCTGTAGCTTTTTTGGTAATCCGATAAGAGCCAGGTTAAACAGCATCGGTGATATTACTGAAATTTCGGGCGAACCTGCGCTTCCGCTCTTTAGTTGCTCGGAGTTAAGGTCCCCTATCTTAATGTGTGCCTTTGTGTTAGTAAAAAAGTCTGGTAAATAACTGTATACTCGCTGGCCTAGGCCTAGCTCATTTATTCTGTTTAGTATTGTTTCGTGGGTAACACTGTCAAAAGCTTTCTTTAGATCCAGTCCTGCGATAGCTTTGGTGTTCCGACTTGTGTTGTCTATAATTTGATGCTTAAGTTTGAGCATTGCATCCTGTGTAGACAAATTCCTCCGGAAGCCCAACGTTGTAGGGGGGGGGGGGAACGTGGTTATCCTCGAGATAGTTGGTCAGTTGTTCTAGAGAGGCATCATCGAAATTTCGAATAGTCTTGTTTGTTATTCCGTCCAGACTCGGCGTGAATGTAGTGTTAAGCTTTTGTAGAGCTGCTCTCAATTCCATTTAGCTAATCTCCTCGTCTAATTGTCTGTTTTTGGTGCCTGCGTAATCTGGGTGAATTGTTGGCTTAACCCGAGATAAATATTTTGTGGCTATCTCAACGATAAAAGCTGCTTCAGTTTTGTCTGACTTGAACTAAAAAAAAATGTGTTGGCGCTGTAATACCCTGCGTGATCTGATATTGCCACGCCACCAAGACGTTATTTTGCTCTCCAGCACCTCTCGTAAGAAGTGATCGAACGCTTGTTCTAGTTTGCTCCCAAAAGCTTCCAATACTGCGTTAGCAGGTTGAAATTGTTGACATGTTGGCAAGTTTCTTTTTGTCAAAGTTGTGCAATTATGCAGTTTACGAGAAGGCGCCTGATAATACCACATTATGTGTCTAGTTTAAGTCAACTTGGCTTTATTTTTTGGCAGAATTTTAACTGAATGTGCCGCCATCTGGCGCAACTTGCAATAATTTTTCGGGAGCTGGTTTTGCTTCTGAACTCCTGCCAGGTATTGTCATTGACTCTAAGCTTTGTTTCGGAGGGCTGCAGGGCAAACCTGCCGTAGCATAGAAGCTGTATTTCTAGGGAGTGCCGTGCGCAGAATTGCGTTAGTCGGATTTGCCACCAGCTGGCACAAGGAAGCCAGCCGAAAGTAGCTATCAGCTGCAGTCGATGCAGTCATACCAGATCCGCTGTTTGACGTCCTCGTAGTTCTGCCATGCCTTTACCACAAAGCAAATTCTTTTTGCTGCAACAATTAAGTTATCTTTTATAGTATTGGTCAAAAATGACGATCACCAAAGGCGTTGAATCACGCATCGGAAGGATGGCCTCGTCTTGAAAGGCACGAAACGCAGGTATTTCCAAGACAACCGACTGCTGTGAGTGGCAGAGTCTCATCTTCACGAGGCTACCGATACAGCTGCGAGAGGAATCAGAGCCGGTGTCAATGGAGAACGCGGTCATTGTGGTAGTAATGGTAGCCAGTTCTAAGACGAAGGAAGCAAGGACAGCATCCCTTAATTGGCACATCAGAGGCCGAAGTAAGGCCTGGGAGGTTATCCTCGCCAAGGAAGCTGGGAGGGCGTTCATAGGCAGTAGGGGTCCAAGACACTGCGGCCGAAGCTCAGTCTGAGTGTGAGGTCGAAGTACGGCGCAACCGCTGACGCATGTGAAGGGAACAGCCATAACCTGGAGTGGTTGTGTCAGCATGGCGGTGCCTAGAAAGGGATCGACTGTGCAGTAGTAACCTAGAACCGACCAGGGCGCTTGGACTTTGTCTAGGGGCGATGTGGCGGCTGATCGCGACTGTGGTAGGCTAGCGGACTCCAGAACCAATGAAGCGTGTACAGCGTTCCTTGGCATTAGGGACATAGCAAGCCGACGCATCGGGAGAACGGGCAGAACAATGGAACGCCTTAATTAAGGGCAGGTAAATTCGTTGTATACTGCGCCATTGTAATGGAGAGAAGCGGACAACAGGACGAGCGCCGCTGCTTCTAATGGTGATGACCTTAGTCTCGTAGTCGCGACAGTGGTAGGGTAGCGGACTCCGGACCAACGAAGCGTGTACGGTGTTCCTTCGCATAAGGTACACAGCAAGCCAAGCACCACGACGACGGGTACAAGACTGGAACCCCTTAAGGCAGGTTAATTCGTCATAGAAGGCGCCATTGTAATGGGGAGAAGCAAACATCGAAGCACACAACAAGACGACACTGCTGCTGCTGATGATGAAGAGCTTCGTCTTTGCACGTACCCATTCATTGGGATTAGCCAAGATTCTGGCAGATATTACACAAGTTGTAAGCGAATAAATATGAAATTCTGGCGCTCCGAACGCGCTTTTTACTTTTCATCTTAACGCGACCGCGGTCCGAGCGCCGCAGCACCAGTGTGCGTATTTGTCTCCATAAGACGCATTGCAGCATTATTTTATAATTCACCTCTGTTGACGAACGGAAGCCGATTCCTGTCTCGTCTCTAATTTCCAAAGATGTAGCACTTAGCATTGCTGTAGAACACGTTGTTGGGCCATTTGGTTCATAGCTTTCGAAAGATGAAGCAACACAGAGACTGGACAGGACGCGCCTTGTACAGTCATTGTTGCTTCTTCATTGGTGTGGTGTCTCTATTGGCGCTTCATCTTCTGAAAGTTTTGATTGCACTTGGCGTTTGGAAGGACTCGTTTTGCCACAAGTGTTGAATTATGCCAATTGCGACCAGACGCTCTCCAATCCGCGATGTATCCAGTAGTTCTTTTCACGTTTCAGTTAACGTGAACCACCCAATAACACACGAGATACGCGAGAATAGCAGCCACAAAAATAAGAAGGATACTTAACCCAACCACCTGCACATTGGGGTTTACGAGCCTTTTCTAGAAAGAAGTGGTCCAGGATGTGCTGCCACCTGACGTGTACTCGAAAAGACAATATCCTGACTCTATTATGGCCTCTGAGATCTGACATTGCGATGGCGCCGCAATGTTAGTCTCGCTTAGCGGCTCCACTGGCAAGAACTGATGGTTCGCAATCTCTTTGCCGTGTTTACTGACCAAAGCTTCTAGTGGAGGGTCATTATAATCAAAAGGTTGAAATGCTGGCAAGATTTACGGTGTAACACGTCTGCCGTGGTGCAGTTTACGATCCTCGCGCCTGAAACTGCCAATTTACCAACTTTAGTTCGCGGCAACCTGCCTTCCTTATTTATTCTTATTAGATGTTGGCCGGGATGTGGTGCTCTCTGACGTAAGTGCTAAAAAGTGCTCCGGCACTGATTTCGCTTCTCGGCTCCCGCCAAACATGAATTTTCACTTGATTACCCCGACCTCAAACGGCAATCTCCAACGCATTCGGATTCTTCGATTCCGATTGGCTCCATCTCGAAGCTTGCGCAAATAGGCAATCGGGATCGAGAGGCCCCCCGTGTGACTGCGATGTTATTATTAATTTATGACTTGGCCCTGCTAACTCACGAAGACCGATTCCCGTTTCGTTTCTAATTTCGAGAGGCGTTGCGCGCTGGGCGGTTTGGAAGTTCCGGTTTTCTCGGAGATGTTAAATTATGCTGTTTACAACCTCGCGCTGTCAAATTTGTAACGTTGGTGCTAGTTCATTGTACGTTTCAGTTAACTTGCCTTCCTGGAAAGAAAACTTGTTTGGGAGGTGCTTCGTAACCTAGTCGTAACCTATAACTGACGAGGATGCTTGGACTTCGTCTCGGGGCGGTGTGGTGGGCAATCGTGACTGTGCATGGTAGGCTAGGGGACTCCAGAACCGATGAAGCACGTACGGCGTTCCTTCGCATAAGATACACAGGATGCCGATGCACCACGACGACGCGCTGAAGGCTAGAATCCCTTAAGGCAGGTTAATTCTTTGTAGAAGGCGCCATTGTAACGGATACAAGCAGACAACAGGACAACGCCGCCACTGCTGGTTGTGATGACCTTAGTCTTTGCACATACCCATTCACGGGGATTAGCCAAGAGTGAGGTAAATTTTACATAGGTGCTAAGCAAATAAATATAAATATGTGACGCTCCGAATGCGTTTTTTACAGCTTATCTTCACACGACCGTAGTCTGACCGCCCAAGCCCAAGGGCGCGCATTTGTCTTCATAAGATCCATTACATAATTATTTTATGATTTACCTCTGTTGACGCACCGAAGCCGATTCGTGTTTCATTTCTAATTTCTGAAGATGTTGCACTTGGCATTGCTGTAGAACACGTTATTGGGCCAGTTGGTTCACAGCTTTCAGAAGATGAAGCGACACAGAGACAGGACAGGACGTGCCTTGTACAGTAATTGTAGCTTCTTCATTGCTGTGGTGCCTCTGTTGGCGGTTCATCTTCTGAAAGTTTTGATTGCACTTGAAGTATGCAAGGCATTGTTTTGCCAGAAGTGTTAAATTATGCCGATTGCGAGCAGGCGATCTCCAATCCATGATATATCCAGTTGTTCTTTTCACCTTTCAGTTAACGTGAACCACCCGATAACACACAAGATACTCGAGAATAGCCGCCATAAAAATAAGAAGGCGACCTAATTCAGCCACCTGCACCTCTGAGTTTACGCGGCTTATGTAGAAAGAAGCAGTCCAGGATGTGCTGCCTCCTGCGGTGAACTCGGAAAGACGATGTCTTCACTCTCTTATGGCCTTTAAGATCGGACGTTGTCATGGCGCCACAACGTTGTTCTCTCTTCCAGTCTCCACTGGCAAGAACTGATGGTTCTCAATTGCTTGGTCGTGTTTACTGCCCAAAGATTCTAGTAGAGCTTCATTATGATCAGAAGGCTGAAATACTGGCAAGATCTATTCTGGAACAAGTGTGCAATGCTGCAGTTTAGGACCTGTCGCCTGAAACTGCCATTTTCGAAACTTTAATTCGCGGTAACCTTCCCATTTTAGTTTTTCTAAGTAGATGTAGCTCAAGAGGTGCTACCATCTGATGTAAGCTGCAAAATGTGTTCCGGCGGTGATTTTCCTTATAGGATACCACCAGATATGAATGTTGACTTGTTTCCCCCGGGAATACACAGCAATTTCGAACGCCATCTAATTCCATTAATATAAGAATGAGCACAACCCCAACCACCAGCACATTTGAGTTTACGCGCCTTTTCTAGAAAGAAGCTGTCGAGGACGTACTGCGCCCTGACCTTGATATGAAAACACGATGTATTGACTCTCTTATGGCCTTTGATATCCGAAGTTGCCTTGGACCAAAAGTTTGAATTGTTGGTAAGATTCATTGTGTAACAGGTGTGCAGTTTACGATCTGGCGCCTGATACTGCCATTTTAGAAACATTAGTTGGCGGCAGCCTGCATTTTTTTTCTAAGTAGATATTGCCCAGGAGGTGCTGCCATCTGACGGAAGTTGAATAAAGTGCTCCGGCGCTAGTTTTGTTGATAGGCTCGTGCAAGATATGAATGGTGACTTGGTACCCCCGGCAATACAGAGCAATTCCTAACACCATATGATTTTCCGGTTTCGATTGGCTCCCTTCCCTAGTGCAGCTTGCGCAAACGAGGCAATCGGGATCGAAAGGCCCCCGTGTGACAAGGATATTAGTATTAGTTTATGAATTGGACCTGCTGAACTCACGAAAGCCGAAACCCGTCAGGTTCCTACTTTCCAGAGATGTTGCGCTGTGTGGTTTGGAAGGTCCGGTTTTCTCACACGTGTTAAATTATGCTGTTTACGACCTGGCGCTGTCAAATTCGTAATGTTGGTACTAGCTCATTGTAAGTTTCAGTTAACTTGCCTTTCTGGAAAGAAAACTTGTTTGGGAGGTGCTTCCACGTAAGTCGAGTTGAAATGCTCCATCGCTGGTTTCACGTCCTGTCTCTAGATGTTTTGTGGCCTGGCTGTCGCTAAACTCACTGCATTAGGTTACAGTAATTAGGTGCAGGGGCAGAGTCATTGTCTGGAATTTCTTAATTAAGGCGGCGGGGTTGGGTTGTATCCCATATGAGCGGGAGGTGGAGGAAGCGGGTAGCTTGTCTGGAAAGGCTGTAGACTAAAAAAAAAAGAAAAATTTCGAGGGGAGGGACGTTCCTAGTGTACCACCCCTTAGCTTCAACACTGATTACGTCCGTACCTATGTTCCACTGTGAAAGAATATTACGTGCACACGCCTGGTGCCTTCGGCACTGCTACAAACAACCTATGAGATTCAGTAAGTGCAACAGCTGTTTTGCACGTTACAGCTTCCAGAAGAGAGTGGTGAAGGAGAAATTAAGAAATGCAAGATTGACAACTGTCTACTTGTGAATGGTAACATTCGATGACATATTTATAGGAAGAAGTGTTGATGACGTTAGCAATGAGTTCCATTTTTTGACTGTCTTTGACGTTTTTGAGCACGAAATAACGTACCAAATAAGCGAGAGTTGCCGCCATAGGAATGTGGCACTAGACGCCCTAGCAGAGCAAGATCTGAAGTGAAGACGCGGCAACGACGGTGGACTTCAGATCAAGCTTAACAAACCCGCCCAACTATCCATCCTAAAGCAGAGCGAGGTGCACGTTTGATTGCACATGCCTTTTGAAAGAGAATCAGTCCTGGAGGCGTTGCCGACGTACTTGAACTTCCAAAGAGAAAAAAAAAAGTTTTCACGATGTAATACCCTGCGTGATCTGATATTGACACTGCGTCAAGACGTTATAATTTCGCTTTCCGGCACGTCTCGTAAAAAGTGATAGTTCACATGAACTTGTTTGCTCCCAAAAGTTTTTGTAGTACTGGGTTCTTATGTTGACATGGTTGACAAGCTGCCAGGTTACTTTACATTAAAGTTTTGCAATTGTGCAGTTTACGACATTGCGCGTGATAGGGCCACTTTAGGTTGTTCAGTTTCCGGCAACTTGCTTTTTTTATTTTTTAAAGCAGGATTTGCGCCGAATGTGCGGCCACCTGACGCATCTCTGCCATCTGATGCAACTATGGCAGGCGTGCAACTGCAGTGCACACCTGCCATAGCATTGAAGTTGTATCTCTTAGGAGCGCCGTGCGCAGAATTGCGTTGGTCGGACTCACCGCTGGCCTAAGGAAGCCGGTCAAAAGCAGCTATCAGCTGCAGTGGATGCATTCATACCAGGACCGCTGTTTGACGTCTTCGTAGCTGTGCCATGCCTTTGCCGCAAAGCAAAGTCGTTTTGCTGCAACCAGTCATCTTTTAGAGCAAGGCCAAACAAGACGACCACCCAGGCGTTGATAACGCGAATCGGAAGTATGGCGTCGTCTGGAAAGGCAGGGACGCCAGTATTTAAAAGAAAGCCGATTGCTGTAAGTCTGAGAGCCTCATCTCTACGAGGCTACGGATACAGCTGCAATATGAATCAAAGGTGGAGTCCACGGAGAATGCGATCGTTGTGGCAGTAATGACAGCCGGCTCTAAGACGAAGGAAGTATGGAGGGCATCCCTTGGTACCTTAGAGATCGAAGTAACACCTGGGAGGTTATCCTCGCCAAGGAAAGCGCGGATGGCGTTCCAAGGCTGTACGGGTCCGAGATAGTGGGGCCGAAGCTCCGTCTCTGTTTAAGGTCGAGGTACGGCACAAGTGCTGACGCATGTGAAGGCGCTAGTCATAACATGGAGCTGCTGTGTCAGCTTGGCGGGGGCTAGGAAGAAAGAGATCACCTGTACTGTCGTAACCTATAACTGATGACGATTCTTGGACTTCGTCTAGGGGCGGTGTGGTGGGTTATCGCGACGGTGGTAGGCTTGCGGAGTCCAGAAGCGATGAAGCGTGTGCGGCGTTCCATCGCATAAGGGACACAGCGAGCCGAAGCTCTACGGCGATACGCTGAAGGCTGGAACCCCTAAAGGCAGGTTAATTCATTGTAGGCAGCGCCATTATAAAGGAGAGAGGCAGACGTGGAAGCACACAACAAGACGACGCTGCTGCTGCTAATGATGATGACCTTTGTCTTTACACTTATACCCATTCACGGAGATTAGACAAGAGTCGGGCAGATTTTACATAAATGCTAAGCGATTAAATATAAGATTCCGACGCTCCGAACGCGCTTTTTTACTTCGTATCTTCACGTGACCGCAGTGCGGGCGCCCTAGCCCAAGCGCGCGCATTTGTCTTCATAACATGCATTACAGCATTATTTTATGATTTACCTCTGTCGACGCACGGAAGCCGATTCGTGTATCGTTTCTAATTTCTGAAGATGCTGTACTTGACGGTTTGGAAGGCCTCGTTTCGTCAGAAGTGTTTAATTATGCCGACGGCGACCAGGCGCACTCCAATACGCGATGTGTCGAGTAGTTCTTTTCACGTTTTAGTTTACGCGATTCACGGAATAACACACAAGTGAGAATAGCCGCCTTAAGATTAAGAAGCACCATTAACCCAACCAACTGTACGATTGAGTCGAGGACGTGCTGCCACCTTACGTGGACTCGAAAAGGACGATGTCTTAACTCTGTTATGGCCTCTGTGATCGGACATTGCCATGACGCCACAACGTTGGATTCGCTTTCCGGCTCCGCTGGCAAGAACCGATGGTTCCATTGGCCATCTTCACGTCCAAAAAGCTTCTAGTAGAGCGTCATTACGATTAAAATGTTGAAATGCGGCCAAGATTCTTTGTGTAACAGGTGCGTAATCAAGCAGTTTACGACTTGCTGATACTGCCAATTTAGAAGCTTTAGTTCGCGGTACGTTTCCTTATTTATCTTTTGTTAGCAGATTCGGCCCATGAGGTGCTCCCATCTCACGTAAGTATCAAAACGTGTTCCAGTGCTAATTTCGCTTCTCCGCTCCCGCGAGATATGCATGTTGATTTGGCTCTCCCGGGAACAAACGGCGATTTCTAAAGCCATCTCATTTTTCTATATAGATTGGCTCCCTACTGCAGCTGATGTAAATAGGCTCTACGATCTGGCATTGATATGGCGCCACAACGTGACAAATAGAAAAATTTATTATTTTTCCTTTCGTTACAGAAAGGCTGGGTAGCCGCTAAAAGCTACTTTTGCAAGGAGCTTTTCGAGACGACGGGCCAGCTGTCGGCAACAACTTAGGGCATATCAAAGATCTAAAGTATATATAAAACAACTGTTCATGAGGAACGGACAGACACAAAGGGTGTTTGCTAAGCACAGGAAAAAGCAGTGAAGATAAATCCTAACACTTAAGTCATACGGGGAGTTTCCTTTGCACAGGGTCAGACAAGATGACGCATTTTAACCGAAGCAAATACAGCGTTTAAGGCACCTCAACAAATAATTATGATAGCAAAGAATCAGTATTTTTTTTCGATGAGAGAAATATATCATAACGTTCTCTGTGTAGCTGGGTACGGTCACCGCTTTTCTCTGAACATTTGTTTATAAGATTGCGGAGCGTGTAACTTAGTGATTGCAAAAATGGCTGTGGCTTAGCTAAGGTTAAGCCCAGGATGCGAAGCATACTAGCCTTTATTTTAGTTGTTGAACCACTGTTTAGCCTGGTGAACTGCTGTTGCTTGGCTATATTTGGTTCGGCTAGACGAAGAAACAACTCATGCGTTACTCTGCTTCGCCTTCAAGAGTGGAACGCGACAGCGTTCCCGTCGACCCGCCAAGGGGTGTAAGACAATGGGCTACGGCGCAGCGACTACGCGCCCCGCATTGGACGCGGTGAGCGTCGAGCAACGCAGCGTTCGCAGGGCAACGAAATGTGCGCCTGAGCAAGCGACGCACGCCTGAACCTTAGAAACAGCTCGTTTCTAAGGCAACACCGCATTCACTAGAGGCGCTTTTGTACCGCTTTGAAGCATCGTACTCGTGGCTCAGTGAGACGACTTCCGGCCACCGAGCGTGACGGACGTGTGCTTCATGGGCTCCCAAGGAGCGGCTTTAGCGGCCCAGCCGGGTCGCGGTATCAGGAGCACTGAAATGCCTGCCCAGGATTATGAAATGGTTGTTCCGCATCTGCCATCAGGTTCGAGTGTTTTGAACACAGTATTTTTGCATGGTAATGTCACCGCCAGGCCATATCGCGTCGAGCATTTTCGCGACGCCCTAGCGCGTCTGTCATTGCTGCCGGATGTGGTTGCCCTTGGGGCATATCAGATGAACCACCTGTGGGCCGTTACTTTCAACAGCGAAGGAGCGAAGGCAAAGATTTTGCAGGCCGAAGCTTTCAATGTGAAAGACCACCGCTGCGTGGTTATTGACCCGACCAACCGAGGTGTCAGGCTGAAGCTGTTTTGGCTGCTCCATGGTGTGCAAGACGACGACGTGCGAGTGGCATTAGCAGCGTTCGGAAAAGTGACTGAAATAACCCGCGATAAATGGAGGGTTAAAGGCTGCGTCGACAAGGCTTCAACAACACGGTCGGTTACACTGAAACTGAAGGTGGGTGTTACCATCGAGGACTTGCCCCATCAGTTGCGTGTTGGTGAGGACGTTGCCCTCGTCCATGTTCCTGGTAGGGCTGCGCTCTGCCTTCGGTGCCGTGGAAAAGGACATATCCGCCGTGAGTGTCGGGTGCCACGCTGCGGGCTACGCCGGCGTTTCGGCCACGATGAGAGCCAGTGCGTGCGTAGCTACGCTAATGTTACGGGCCAGGCACGAAGTGATGAAGTGGCCGAACACCTTATGGATGAAGCAGACGCGGTTGAAGCAACCCACGGAAGTGAGGGAGATGATGCCATCAAGGAGTCAACATCCAAGGAAACCGCACCCGCACCCTTTGCAGATACCAGCCAAGCCGGTAAGGACCAAACCCAGCCGGCCGTCGCATCAAAGCCAGCGTTCCTTCCGGAAAAAGCGGATAGCGTGACTGCTGTAAGCCTGGTTACGACTGGGCAGCAGGGCGACAACCGGGAAGACGCCGATAGCCAGATGCCCGCCGCGTCAAGTGTACCAGTGAAGCGGGCTCACGAGGATTCGGATATTCAGGAACCGAGATTGGTCGGTGAACGCGGCGAGGAGCCTCCGCCGAAGGCACCTTCAACGCGCCGCGGACCGTTCAAGCCCAAACCGAAATTGCCACCGGAACGCAGTGCTGCGTCTGCTCTCCCTCCGCCTTAGCGGAGGCTACCTTTGCCACAACGGTTGAAGCCCGGTCTTTGATCGGGTCAGTACTAAGTTCAAACGCCTTAATGGATATAGTTTCACCCTGTTTGATGTGTGAGTAGACTGATCGGCGTCTCCCTCTTTCTTAGATGGCTACCAACCTCACGTCCAGCCTACGTGTTGCTACGCTTAATGTAAGGGGCCTGTCGGCGCGTAGAAGGCAACTGCAACTGAACCGCCTTCTGCTAGAAAACGAAATAGATTTGCTCGCGGTTCAGGAAACTAAAATTGAAGACGAAGAACAAACAGACAGAATGGTAGCGGTCTATCGTAGCAGATACAGCGTTTGCGTATGTCATGCTGTTGGAAGAGCGGGTGGATGCGTTATTTTTTTAAGAAATGGTATTGGGGCTGTTGATACTGTGTTCTCGTGTGAAAGTGGGCGCCTTGTAATGTGTGATTTTGAATCTGATGGAGTGGCTTGGAGAGCTGTGTGTGTATACGCTCCGAATGCAATTGCTGAAAGGGAGAGTTTCTTCCGACAGGTGAAGCCTGTCCTGCTTACTGAAAGGCGGGTGATCTTGCTTGGTGATTTCAATTGCGTCTGTAGACCAGAGGATAGGACAACAAACCGTTCCTTTCGAGATCGGAGCGCCGAGTTACTTTCCGAAATTGTAGGTGAGCACGACCTTGAAGATGTAGGCTTGATATCGACGCATGAAGGCCAGGCAATGTACACTCACTTTCAGGGAGGCAGTCATGCTAGATTGGACCGTATATATGTACCTGTCGAATGTTCGCTGTTATGTTCTGACTACCAGACGATCTATGTCTCTTTTAGTGATCACTGCCTAGTCATGGTTACAATCGGTACGAAGAGAATAGCTGCGAAATTTAATTGGGACTTGTGGAAGTTTAATGATAAATTACTGGAAGATGAAGAGTACGTGACTAAAGTCAAGGATTATATAGCGAACATGCTGCGAAGTAACTCCGGAAGTTTTATGCAAGTATGGGAGCAGCTCAAATGTGATATTAAAATAGCCGCTATTGATAGATCATGTGCACTCCGGCGAAAAGAAAAACAACGAGTTAAAGAGCTGCAGAGTGCCCTAGATTTTATGCTAAGTATGGAATGCTACGAGCCGGGCTTGTTCACAAGGGAAATTAAAGAGACTAAAACTAAGCTCGAGGCAATAGACGAAGAAATGTACCGTGGCGCAGTGATAAGGGCGCGTAACGAGAAACTGTGGTCCGGAGAGACGCCTACCAAACGCGCGCTCAGTGATGAAAAAAGGCACGCTTTGTCGAAAGAGATAGCGGAAATATGCTATCAAAACGAAATCACAAATCGAAGAGAAATAATCAAACAGGCATTCGTCGAACATTACACAGATATTTTCAGCCTTAATACTCCGGACACTGACTACTTCAGAACAGAATTCCTATCGCTGTTGCCGAGATTAGAGGATGACCTTGTGCACGCTCTAGAAGCCAGTATTACGGCTGAGGAAATTGAATCAGCGATTCTGGAGCTCAGTTCACACAAGTCACCTGGGCCAGACGGTCTCGGTGCATCTCTATATAAAGCCTTTAGAACAGAAATGGCAGTCGCACTTGAGACTGATTAGCGAATTCTATGAAACGAAAACAAGTCCTCCTTCCTTCCGAGCGTCCCACGTAGTACTAATTCCTAAAACGACTGATCCGATTAAGTTACAGTCTGTTGAATCATACCGTCCCATCAGTCTAACAAACGTGGACTATAAGACATTCATGAAGATTTTAGCTCGGCGCCTTCAAAGTGTTATTAAGTCACTTGTAGGGCCACATCAGACATGCGGCATAAAAGGCAGGTCAATCTTTACCAATGTTCACACAGCTAGAACTGTCCTTGAATGCTGTGACGGAATGTATGGGCGCGTGGCCATGTTGCAATTAGATCTGCACAAGGCGTTCGATAAAGTCGTACACGAAGTTCTGTTCTCGATCCTAGACCATATCAATGTTGGAACTGTTATTACAGAAGGTGTTAAAATGATGTACAATGGTTGTATAGCGAAGCTGATAATTAATAGGCAGTTAAGTGATGGTATTCCTGTGCTTTCGTCTGTGAGACAAGGCTGCCCTTTATCCCCCCTGCTTTTCGCTCTCTACCTCGAGCCCTTTTGTTTGCGGCTGCTGAAGAGCCCAAACATTCGGGGTTACACTTTTCATAAAACTGAAGTTCGAGTTTTAGCATATGCTGATGATGTAGCAGTGTTTTGTACGGACCATGACAGTGTTAAAGCAGTTGTACAAGAGGCTGTAAAATTTTGTACTGCAAGTGGAAGTGCTATTAACTGGAACAAGTGTCTTGGTTTTTGGCATGGGAATTGGCAATACAAGCCCGAGACTTTTTGTAACATGCAATGGGCGGTAACTCCAGGCACCTACCTAGGTGTCCCCCTCGAACATTATCGAGATAGCAAAGAGTATTGGGATAATGAAGTAGTGCGAATGAAAACCCAGACCGGCAAATGGGGAGGGCATAAATTTTCAATGTTTGCAAGAGCCACAGTGTGTAATTTGTTTTTAGTCGCGAAAATCTTTTATGTGATGCAAGCGTTATGTCTGACAAGGATGTCTGTGCAAAAGCTACATAGAGTATTTGCGATGTTCATTTGGGCCTCAACATGGGAACGTACAAGTCGTAGTAATCTGTTCCATAGAGTGTTGAATGGGGGGCTGGGGTTGTCACATTTGTTCCTCAAACAGATTGTAAGCAGGTTTCTTTTTTTGCGTGATCAAAAGGACGCTTTTCTGAGAACAATGATTCAAGCTAGACTGCGTGATTCATTGCCTGATTATGTAGTGTCGTCCATGTATACGGGGCCAATGCCTTTAAGTGCTTTTTTGCGTGAAGTGGTCGCGTCTTTCCGAATACTAAAAGCAAGATTTTCCAGTGAATATCTGGCCGTTGTTACTAGTAAGAAGTTGTACAAAGATCTCGTTGATGTATTCTTGCCTGTACCGTTGTATCGTACAGTATTTGTTTTAGGTTCAGAACGAGATGTTCTTAAGAGAGTTAAACGAATGCCGGTAAGAGCTTCTGTAAAATCTTTCTTTTTTCAACTACATACAGGCACTCTCCCAGTGAAACCGTGGCTGCAAAGCAAAGGCATTTTTGTACCTTGGTCTGTGAATTGCTTTATATGCAAAAAACCGGAGACGATTGAGCATATCTTTTTGGACTGTCATGACGCAGTGTTTTTGTGGGATATTCTAAAACGTAGCCTTAAAAAGGAATTGCCGTTAAGTGCTTTCGGAATACGCTTCCTGCCATGCGCGGAACCAGAGGGAGTGCCTGTCGATCTGTTAATGCTTTTGTGCATGCACAGTGTGTGGCGAACGCGTATGGATATTAGACATGAGCGCATTGTTCAGGCCCCAGCACATGAATATTTCATTGAAAGTGTGTTATATATACGCGAATTTTTCTGTGCACAGAGTGACCCTCCTGATTGGCTGAGTGCTTTGGACAAAGTGACTAGCCTACATCGTTCTTATCACACCACACTGATCCGGCATTGACTAGTTGTTTTTATGGACATGTAATACTCACATTGTACCTTCTTTTGCCAAGCCGGTAATAAAAAAAAAATACTCGTGGCTCAGTGGTAGCGTCTCCGTCTCACACTCCGGAGACCCTGGTTCGATTCCCACCCAGCCCATCTTGTAAGAGTTGAGCCAAAGCCACCTAGAAACAAGCGCAGCTGCTTATATACCACCGCGACGCCGCGAGCGACGGCGCGAGTTGGAGCCCCGTTTCTCCTCTGTCGTGACGTCACGGTGTCACGTGGTATGGCATGGAATCAAAGGTCATTGAAGGCGACACCGCCGCGCCTGAGGAGCTGGGTTGAGCTCTCGTAATATGCTTCGCATAATAGTAATTGTTCACTGGTGTTGGAATAATTCATTTCTCTAGACAGCGGAGGTTGCAGATGTAGTGCTGCCTTTTCTTCAGCACTGACATGTCGACCTAGAATGTGATAATGTTTCTATTAGCTATTGAGTTTGAGTACGCTATGCGGTAGTTACAAAGGTGATTAATTTTCCTTATTCGATGCCGATAAAACATCTCTTGCTTGTGTTAATTGAAAGAAGCATTTGGTATTATCCTCATTGATTTCGTCTGTAAAATTAATAAACGATTTAACTGTTTCTTTGTAGTCATTCCCCAAACCAAGTGAACCTAATTAGATTTAGCCAAGATTAAGGATTTGTACAGCAAAATCTTTATGCGTTCAGATAAGAGATATATATTTCTATTTATAACTCAATAATATCGCACACTTTCTTGTGTACTTCAGCTTCCCCGAGCACGCTATTTTAATGCTTTCGTAGACGCTTGAATTCTTTCAGTACGTTAGAGCTATTGCAAATAAATCGTTTCGCTTACCCGCTCCGCCCGCAAGAATTCACGGTTCGCTTGGGCTGCTTTTCTCGCAAAAGCTCCTAGTAGAGTGTCATTATAATTAAAAGGTTGAAATTATGTTAAGCCTCGTTGTGTAACAGGTGTGCAATCACGCATTTCACGACTTGGCGCATGATAGTACAACTTCAGGAGCTTTAGTTGGCTTCAACCTGCCTTTAGGCTGAGATAGCCCAGGAGGTGCTGCCATCTGACGGAAGTTTTAAAAAGTGCTCCGGCGCTCGCTTCACTTCTCGGCTCCCGCCAGATATGAATGTCCACGTGGTTCCCCCGGTCTCAAACTGCGATCTCCAACGCATTCGAATTTTTCGATTTCGATTGGCTCCCTAGCGCAGCTTGCGCAAATGAGGCAGTCGTGATCGCAAGGCCCCCGTGTGATTGGGATATTAGTATTATTTGATGACTTGGCTCTGATAACTCACGAAAGCCGATTCCTGTCTCGCTTCTAATTTCTAAAGGTGTTGCGCTGGGCGGTTTGGAAGGCCTCGTTTTTTCACAGCTTTTGAATTGTGGTGTTTACGAACTGGCGTTATCATATTCATTCTTTGTCACTAGCTCCTTGCAGGTTTCAGTTGACGTGCCTTTCTGGAAAGAACAGTTGTCTGGGAGGTGGAGCCACATAACGCGAGTTGAAATGCGCCGTCACTGGTTGCGCTTACTGACTGTGCGTTCTGTGCCCTGGCTCTGGCTAAATTGACTGGTGACTTTGGGAGAGTGGCTGCTTAGGAGGCGTTCTAGAATGAAGAAATTTAGGGCGGGGTGGAACGAGCATAAGAGATTGCTCTCATTTATACTGGAATGCGTCCGTGTGCTTTTACACATTTTATTCAAGCTGTATTACACAGTAGCCGGGGAATAGAAGACAATATGAAGTTTGGAAAGTGTTGCATGACCACAAATGACTTGCTTGTACAGCAGCAGCGACAGTCGGTTTAATGCACATTTTGCAAGCCCTCGACGTCCCCTCATGGGAGGCTTAGGCCCGGTCATCATAAAATGCTGGTTCTACAATAAAAGTTTATACCCCCCCTGACGTAGTTCTTGTCCGTTAGATTCAAAGCAATGTTTGTCATCAGAGGGTGGAAAACTAGCTCAAGATCGTCAAGTGCTACTTCCCTTTATGGTTGGTTGGTGGCCGAATATCAAACAGGGGCCATACATGCTGTCTAAGAGATGTTCAGTTGGCACACTTCTGCCTACCGAACACTAAGTTTTATAATCGTATCTTGAACCATGATTTTCTAGTCCTTTTATTTTGTTTGAGGAGCTCGGCTAACGTTAACTGGGACACGCTCGAATACCTTGTACCCTTGCGATGAGCAAAACGTGAACAAGGTGAATGCAGGAGCCAACGTTTCGACAAGTGGACTTGTCTTCTTCAAGGCGACATAAGCTTTCCTCGACACAGTATGCGTCACGCTTAGCGTCAAGCATCACGTATGCGTGACGCTTGCGTCACTCTGAACTATGGTGAGGGCTCGTTCATGGAAGTGGCAGAAAGGACCTGTACGGAAGTGAGGTGCTGCTTAAGGGCTTTAAAAACCGACTCGCAGTCGTCATACCATGCGAAAGAGGCGCCGGGAACCCACAGCTTGCGCGGAGGAGCTGCTATTAATTGTGGTAGAGTTCTGTATAACGCGAGCCTCCAGGCCCAGGAGGCTGCGCACTTTCAGATGCACTGGGCGAGGGAATCGACCAACAGCATCGACCCTCTCAGGGTCTACCCGGATGTCATCCTTCGAGACGATGTGACCCAGGACATTGATGGTTTTGCTTGCTAACGTGATTTTTTTGTATTGATCTATATACCAGCGTTAGGTCAGTTGCGGGCTTTGTCTAATCTTTGGAGATGTTGGCTGAAGCTATAGGGGGAAAAAATCGACGTCATCCAAGTAAGAGAGGCAGGTCTTCCATTTTAGTCCACTGCCTATATTGCGCTCACATGTGGCTATAGAGTTAGAAAGGGCGGTATCACGTTAAATTCATAAAGTCTTCCCGGTCCAGCGAATGCGTTTGTCGGCTCTAGAACGCAAGGATGGCGAGACTCGGCAGCTGTTCATTCCAAACCATAGATTCACTTTGAAACGCTGTCGCGATTGAAAACATTGAAACATTGCCGCATGTTACGAGGTCTTGGCCGACGAAAACATCTCGAGGGGTCTCTCACCGTGGCAGAAGGGTGGGGATGGGAGAAAAGCAGCGCCGAAGATCAGCGGCGTAGCCTTTACGGTCTGTTGGAAAATCTGGTGACAACGGAGAGAAAAAGAAAAGAAATTGCGGCTGAACCCATTTCGCGGTGAATGTAGACGTTGATTCATTCAGCATTCAAGCGATATGGCGACACAACGCATGGCCATCGTGGAACTTGACGCCTTATGCTTGAGGCGTGTACTGCAGCGAGGCTCCTCTATCACGCTTCCCTACGAACACTCTCCGCCATCTCAACATGGGTACACATACCAACTGACCCAGGTTGGTCCAATGATCGGTTTCGAACCGTGTTCCTTCAGCACAGCAGCACGATGTGCCACCCTTTCGACCACGCACTGCCCATTGGCCCATGCGGCGGGAAGACGCATAGAGACATTAGATTACATAGACAGATAACTAGATTGATAGATATAGAGTTAGCCAGGTCCTGATAAAATGCTTGAAGTGACCACAAGGACACTAATCTTATTTAAAAAGTATTGACCCCGGGAGTGGTGACTTCTATACGTTTCAGGAACTATATCTTTGTGCACCATTGGTGGAATAATATTCTGAGAAAATAAACGGGGAACAGTGGAAAGCCCTCTCCTTCCGTGTATTTCGAGACAGCCTTCATGCTCGATTCGGTCACAATTTGCGACCTAGCCTATCTTGGGACATAGGCTGTCTTGCCACCTAGGCTGCCTTGCAACTCGGCCTTTCCTGCGTAGAATAGAAGGCTTGGCAATGCGACCGCCCGGCAAGTCCCAGAACATGGGAGCATTGTCCGGAAAGCCACCACATAACCGGAAAACATGTCTCTCCGGTCTCGCTAAGCACAGTGCGACGTTTGAAGCGGCCCAGTTGTTGCTCGTGTGAAAATAACACGGCACTTGTCTGACGACAAGTGCCGTCTCTGTGTCCCCGGACACAGAGACGCACAATGAAATCACTAAATTCTTTTACTTAGAGAGAAGGGTTTTCCCGCCGCCTCACTCCAAGCTAAGCAGGCCGCAGGCGGTCACACTCAGACTCCTGCAAACGAACTCCTACCCAAATCCGGCGTCCCTTGATAGCATATATCCCGAGATTTACCCGAATTGTTCTTGCGTGGCCTGTGGTGAGGTTGCTACTTTGGCTCATATGCTCTGGGAGTGCGGGTCGCTGGGCCCATAGTTCACCAAGGAAGAGTGGGACGCGCTCCTGCGAAGTTCCGTCTTTGAGGACCAAATCCTGGCCGTCCAGCGCGCCCACGATCGGGCCGGCAGGCTAGATCTGTCAGTCCCGTCGTGGGATTAGCCGGGTGCGCGCTTTATCGCGTTTTGCTGGACCAAATACAAGTTTATTCACTCACTCACTCATTCACTCACTTGTCTGAGAAGTGCAGCGAACTCGACCTGCACGATGCCTGCACGAAGTGAAACGAATGGAGATGTGCAGATGCCACCTTGTTGAACCGGTGAAACGAATAGCGAAGAACAGCGTCTCGTGAACTAGTTCAGAAAGTACAGGCGATACCAGTTGCCTTGATAACTGTCGGACGATGGGTCTTGCTTTCTTTCGAGTTACTGCCACTGCGTGTTGATGGAAAGGAAGATTTCGAAAATGGCGCGACCACCGAAGTTGCACCATCGGCCCGTGCGATCTCTGAGGCCACAAATGCGATTTCGCTTCACACAGGCAGGCAGGCAGGCCGGCAGGATTGTTGTGTCGCTAAAGGAATCATTTCCCGACATGAAAGTTTTCCATAACTTCTTCTGAAGTTGTTTCGTTGCTTCTACCCTGAATCTTAACATCGTAAAAGCGAGGTTCACACTTGCAAGCCGTGCAGTTAGCAGGTGGATAGGCAGTACAATGCATCCGGGCATTGGTGTTCTGTCACATAGGACCGCCCATGTCAGACGATATAGTCGCTCCCTTACGACAGCAGCATCAAGCAAACGTCCGGTGCGCATTTCACATAGGGCCTTGCGTGATTGTGGCACCAATGCCTATGCTTTTGCATAAAAGGAAGATAAGAGGGTGGCAGAGGCCAGCGAGTTTTCTCTGCGCTTAAAATCACAGGTGCGCCACACCTGCTTATTACAACTTCACGCTACGAGGCATCTTATGGACATGGCGCAATACTTTAAGAAGGTTCTTCGAGACCGCTTCCAATATTCAACATGGAAAGCCGACTGCAAAGGTACTCGGCTATTGCTTATCAAAAGTAGCCTGTATCACATGGGCATAATATTTCATGAGGGCGGATATTAGGCTGAGGGCGGCGATTTCTTTCTTGAATGTAGTCAAGAGAGCAGAATCGTAGGGCATAAGCGCTTTTTATGAACGCGGGGACTGTATGACCAACAGACGAGGCTTTCGCTGAAAGACGATGAGTCTAAAATCGGAGTGGCCCGCGGGGATATATTCCATCTGTGAAGGTCAAGCCATTACCATGCTTTTCTAAAACACCATAACCAATTCTTAAAATTCATCTAAAATCGAGATTACTCATGAAAAGAACTCGGCATATCTGCAATACCAAACCACTATTGCAGTGATGCCGGGGCGCGTTCTTATAACGATCCAGAAATCGAACCGTTTGAAGTGTCGCAATATTGCCCCAGGGCGAGACACGAACCAATACATATGCATTTGCTTTGCCAATGCAGATCAATATCAAAATGTAGATTTAAGTTTACATTCAAGTAGATATGAGTAGATTTAAGTTGAAACTTCAATAGCGACAAAAATATCAGTCGACATACTTACTGAATTTCGGAATACCAACGAACCGTTATGCTTAATGCACACCTTTACGGGAGCACACATTTCGCTCTGTGCAGAAAGCGGCACAAATAGCCTCATTTGTACTCAGTGATTCCAGTCTGAACGTAATGTCACTCATGTTTACCTTAGTGTACGGCCGCGTATTTAGGCCCTTTAAGTTTAACAGAAAAAGAATGTTCTCTCGCAGGGAGGATATACATGCTCTGCGCTTCTGGTAGCGAGAAGGTCACCTACGCGTAATGATTTAGTTGCTTCAAAAGAAGCAACTTCTATGCCCAGTGTAACGTCATTTGTGTTTGCTTTATTCGCGCTGCCATGGGTTCACCAAGTATCAACCAACTTGCCAAGAACAAGCGATCTCGAGGAACATTTACTTCTCTCCCTGCGTTTTCATTAGGGCAATCGAAAGGACTGCGTGGTAAACTTGCAATAAAAACAATCAGTTTTTTTCTTCTGCAAAAGAAGTTGCAACACGTTCCACGAAGACAGATTTGTCGGCTGAACCTTGACGCCAGCCCACAATATAGGAGGCCGTGGCGTCTACGTCGCACGCATAGTTGAAATGCCACGTATACGATGGTATCCGCGTACATCCGAAATCCAAATGCAGGAATCAAGTATACCGCGGCCTTTGACACGCCATCTTTGGGCCTTCCCCTGACTGCAGGCACTTTATTTGAGGTTTGTTAAACGTCATTAAAACACGAAATACATATAAAAAAGATAAATATTCATGCAACCACTTCGCATCGACGACATCCACACCGTTGCGTCCATCACGTCCCACCGTTGCACCAGCAATCCTAGTGTCGCGTCACACACCGCGCCTTCATCGCTTGTTGCACTTCACACGGAATTCACTCGCGAGAACAGAAAGGTGGATCACGCAGCTGGGAGAGACGAGACACACTCACGAGAGGTCCCTCACGGTCGACTTGATGCGCAGTATGCCGTCGCAGACCTGCACCTGATCGTTGCTTATCTCGAAATGGAGGCAGTCGCCGTTGTCCATGGCAACCTCGACGCTGTCCTCGATGGCGAGCGGCATGCCCTCGTGGGCGCAACCGCCGTCGAGCCCGTTGTAGGCGATGTGGTAGGCGAACCTGTCCGACGCGTCGGCCGGGCCGAGCGCCTGCATGACGGCGCAGAACTGCCACAGCTCGTCGCCTATCGACGTTCGGCGCAGGACGACCATGAACTCGCGGCCGAAGCAGAGCTGAAGCCGGACCCAGTAGGCGATGGCGTCGGCGCCATTGGCGTTCACGCGCAGCATCATCTCCTCGCCTGCGCATAATCGTGAGACACACTCGTCGAGAACACTCTAAAAACAGTTTGCACCCTTTGGGGTGTATACCGTATGAACGCGTGTAAGGGCCGCACCCGTGTATGGGCCGCACCCCCAACTTCCCGAAGCAAATATTTAAAAAAAAAATATCCGTGTAAGGGCCGCACCCCGAACTTTCCACGACCCACGTGTGATTAGCCTTCAAAATGCGCGCGCACGGAAGCTTCCAGATGCCGCCCACGGATGGCGCCGATGTCGCGGGTCATCATCATCATCATATTTTCTTTCTGCCGCGAGTTTCCGCAATCCATATCGTCATCGGTATCATCAGCCCTGGCCACCATGCTGGCCACCCCGGCTTTGTTTTGCGACTGTCGAAGGCACGCGAGTTGTAGCAGCGTTGTTGGCGTGGGCGCACGCTGTTGTTGCGGCTCTCGTGTGTGCTTTGCTTTATTTTTCACGAATTGCCATCGAGCGTTGCCATTCTAGCACGATGGGCAAACATATCAATAGCTACACGGCAGGCTTTAAATTGAAGGTAGTGGAGTTTGCCCTCGACCATGGCAAGCGTGCGGCGGGTAGAAAATTTGACGTGGATGAGAAGTGCGTCCGAAGGTGGTGCAACCAGAAGGATGCGTTGAAGACCACCAGCTCCAAAAGGCGTGCTTTTCGAGGCAAGCCATGCAAATATCCTGAGCTCGAAGAAGAGCTGTTCCGCTACGCAATGGAAGTGCGGAACAATGGATATGCGCTGACGACGGACATGCTGCGCGTGAAGACGCAAGCTTTGGCGCGTGCGAGAAGCATACCCCGCGAGGAGTTCAAAGGTAGCGTCGGCTGGTTGCGGAGATTTTTAAAGAGGAAGGGCCTATCCTTTCGGCGAAGGACCACGCTGTGCCAGAGGCTGCCCCCCGACTACACCGACAAGGTGCTGAACTTTCAAAGGTACGTGATCGGGATGCGCCATGAGCACAACTACATGTTGTCGGAAATAGCAAACGCCGACCAGACCCCCGTGTGGTTCGACTGTCCTGGGAACTGCACAGTTGAGCTTAAAGGAAAGAAGAGCGTTTCTGTGCGGACAACTGGCGCGGAGCGCCAACGGTGCACAGTTATGCTGTGCGTCACTGCAGACGGGCGGAAGCTGCCCCCGTATGTGATTTTGAAAAGGAAGAGGATTCCGAATGAGGCTTTCCCCAAGGGAATTGTAGTTCGAGCCCAAGAAAAGGGCTGGATGGATGATGAGCTCGTCCTCGATTGGATCAAGAGCGTTTGGCAGAATCGCCCAGGCGCGATGTTGGCCAAACGATCGCTGCTCGTCTTGGATAGCTTCCGCGGTCATTTGACGGATAGAGTCAAAAAACAACTGGGCAGTATCCGCACAGACATGGCCGTTATTCCGGGCGGCCTCACCGGCGTGCTGCAACCACTGGACGTGAGCATTAACCGGCCTTTTAAGGTTGAGTTCCGGAGGCAATACTCGGAATGGATTGCAAACGGCGATCACGATGAGACTCCGACCGGGCGGCTCAAGAGGGCACCGCTCGCGACTGTGCTGGGCTGGATTTTGACCGCGTGGAATTCGGTGTCTACGGACATTGTATCCCGCAGCTTCAAAGTGACCGGGATTTCCAACGATTTGGACGGAACTGAAGACGACGACTTGTGGGGTGATGAGCCAGAAGAATGCAGCACCAGCTCGGAGTCTGAGGACTCCGCGAGTGATGATGACTGATTGTAAATAGTGATGATTGATGAGGATTATTGTAAATAAACGCGCATTCACTTATTGGTCTGTTTTTACTTGAAAAAAAAAATTTTTTTTTCGTATGTCGCGTGTATGGGCCGCACCCCGAAAATAGGCCCTCGAATTTGTAAAAAAAAGTGCGGCCCTTACACGCGTTTATACGGTATTTGTCCCACAACAATAATCGCCATCTGCTTTGCTTGCGTTTCCTTTCTTGAAAACTCGGCGCTCGCTACTTTCCTGTCGAGAATGCTGCGTAACGCTGATAACGCGCATGCCGTTCGTGACTGGGAAGTACCGGGCTCGCAGCGTTAAAGAAAGGAAACGCGGGCAAGACAGATGACGATTATTGTTGTGGGACAAATATACACCCCAAAGGGTGCAACTGTTTTTAGAGTGAAGGAAATAAATGCACGGGTATCCAATGTCCAATAGTGCCACTTGAACGTATCGAGGTTCTGTATGTAACACCCGGCATGTCCCCCTTATATATCGTAAGGGGCCTCTTCCATGTGATCCCCAGAACTAACATTTGGGGGTCTGTATAAAAACCTGGGATTTCCCATAGATCATAGAAGGGAATTATTTATTTATTTACATGTTCCTCACAGGCTGCAGGTTGAAGTATTGCATGAGGGGGACGGTACATTGATAGTGTAAAGACATATGGCATATGACACCAAACAAAAAAGAGAGGCGTCATACAAAGACTGAATGGAATAACAAACCACTCTCTACTTCTTACAGAAGTTATCATGCATGTTATCATGTTATGAATTTTTTTAGACGGACTTTAAATTTGACGTTACGCAGTAGCGAAGGTATTAGCATGTCGCATACGATACCCGTATGGACATATGGCGTCCGTATCAAAACCTGTGGGTCCCCAGGTGTCATATGGGGAAAGTCCCATAAGACATGAACCTATTGGCACACAACATAAACATCTATGTTCCTACGTATCACATGGGTATGCCCCCATATGACATACGGCAAAATGCGGGTTTTGATATGGAACCCACGCGCGTTCATATGGCGTTCACGGGTTTTTCTTTACAGACACTTCGCGAAGAAACCATTCGTGCAAAGGTGAGCATTATGGTATATAGGGTCTAAACGTAAAGTTCGTACCATGAAGTACATTGACCCTTAAGGAGTACTGCAATTTTGCGGTGAGTGATGGTCCTAACACTCTAAACAGCAGAAAAAGGTAACGGCAAGCGTAAGAACGTCCTCAACAATCTACCTTAATATTCACTCCTACAATCAGCTTCACTACACTGGAAGTGAATTTCATTCGCCTCACATTTCGTTTTGCCTCATGGCGATACAATAATGCCGATGACGCCAGGTATGCGGTATTTCGAGTCTAATTTTAGTGTCAAATTGAAATTGAACTCAAACGGAATCTGCGATGTTAAGTAAAACTCTTGCTTGGGCTAGTTGGTTCATGCTTGAATTAGTAAAGGCAAGGCGCAGAAGACCATGGAGGCGCCGGTCCTGTCATTTGTGTTCTTCTTGAGTCCTGGTCTTCTGCGCCTTGCCTTTACTAATTACTACTACTTTACTACTAAGCGGTTATTTAAATGCTATGAACTATTAGTGTTCTGCAACGCGCTTTGCAGCGCAGTGATTGCGTTCCTGTCTGGAACGCAATCAAGTTTGGAAAAGGCTGAGTCAAGGCGTTGTCTTGGGTAACCAAGCTGTGTTTTTTGTGTTTACTTCCTGTGGCAGCCTTTAACAGCTGTTTAGATCAATCCATGGTTCGCGATTACAAACCATCGAGACAGAAAGTAGTGGCCCTGAAAAGTAACGCATTCGTTCTGCGGGTTCCCTTACCATTACGCCAACAATACTCTAGCTGTCTCTTACTATTCTTCACAGCACGTTCGTTCACGGTTCCTCGATTACCATTAAAACACAAGGCGTCACTACTACTGTAGCCTCAGGCTGGAGGGCTATATTGTGGACGCTAGCGACATTTACTTCGATATGTTGAAGTAGGGTCGAGTCGGCTTGCCGGATTCGTGTAAGCGCCAGAGGGTTGGGCCGAGTGAGCGTCGAGGCGTTTTCGGCCAGCCCCGCCCTGCAAGTCGTGCAAGCTGCTTGGAAAGACGCGCGTAAACGCTCAGTCGGGTAGAAAAAAAAAATTAAATTATTGGGTTTTACGTGCCGAAACCACTTTCTGATTATGAGGCATGCCGTAGTGGAGGACTCCGGAAATTTCGACCACCTGGGGTTCTTTAACGTGCACCTAAATATAAGTACACGGGTGTTTTCGCATTTCGCCCCCATCGAAATGCGGCCGCCGTGGCCGGGATTCGATCCCGCGACCTCGAGTCATCTCTGCTTTTTGACACGACCTGCGCTCACGTCGCGTTATTGTAAGCGAAGCTAACCCCAAAGTCCACCATATCTTCAAGTTCTGCAATTGCGGCACGTTCAGCCTATCGGAGACGCCGTAGCAGGCCTCAGGGCCAATCAGAGTTGACAGGATGGCGAATTGGACAAAGTATGGCGTGCTTCGAGATGAAATCCGGAATAGCATCGCAGGATTGACTACGTCCTTGATCAATTACTTCTGTATGAATACTGCGACTCGCTGACAGTCCCTTGTGTGGACACACACACACACGCGCACGCGCACGCGCACGCACACGCACACGCACACGCACACGCACACGCACACGCACACGCACACGCACACGCACACGCACACACACACGCACACGCACACACACACACACACAAAGCATTTTCATCGGGCGGCTGTGTGTAGACATTCGGTCGCTCGTTTGACTGCGGATTCAATCGAAAGGGTGTATGACACTGGAAGTGCTCAGCGTATTCACTGGCTCGGTTGGGCGCGATGTTTTTAAAGCGAAGTTTTCTAGGAGAACCATGCCGCGTTTGCGGGTCGTGGCAGCTGCTGCCGTCTCGCCTAGTAGCGCGCACACGAGATCACTTAAATAACAAATCGGATAATACGTAACCTATCTTATCTGCTCTACCCCTACAGATATGCCAGTAGCTAGCTCTGCTCTCTACGCAATTACGCAGTGAAACAGCAAATGGTGCCTAGTTGTCCTGATTGCAACAAACATACGCCTGCCAGCGCACAATTCGTTTATAAGATGCACAGCTTTCTGTGCCTTATTTTGCGTGCTTTGGGACGTCTGTTCGAGCGGCTTCTTGCTTAGTAAAGTGGGCTTGATCCTGGAGGCAGCGCAATAGTAAACGCGGCTGATCACGGAGATGATGCAATTCAAAAAATAATGTGGGGGGGGGGGGAGGCGATCAGTAATTCGGTCGATTACGCGGGTCGCATGAGGAGCGGGTGTTCCGCGTCTAGCTTCGTTTGCCGGGTGGGCACGTAATCAACGCAGCTGCAAAGCGCATTGCAGAAGATGAACAGTTTTATATCCCCCTGAGATGTGAATAGACGTATGAGACATAATCGCTTCCCGAGCCGATTTTCATTGACCACTGGTACGCTACCGACGCAAAAGCAAGTTTTCGTATTTAAACACCATGCTTAGATGCGAAAATATATGCATCTGTAGGTACGCGGGAGAAGTAACCGCATGCGCATGTTTGCCACGGTAAAAACTGCCTTTCACTGCCTAAAAGCAGAGACGACGAGAGGAATATATTCGTGTAGTACATTGTCATACTGCCGCGTTCTCCATTTTCACACAGTCTCAAGGAATCGGAAACACCGCCGTCTGCGGCAACACAGTTCTAGATCAATGTTGTGTAAAATTTCTAGAAAACGGACGAACAGAATGTAACTAAATGAGTTCTTTACAGTTACACTTCCACGAAGCTATGTCCAGGATGAATATTTTGAGTAATAGTTTCAGAGATAATTTTGAGAAATTGAACGCAATGTGCAGTATATTATACGAGGGTTCTTAGGAGAGCGTATCATTTAATTACCCGGTTCACGAAAGCTTCGCGTCCCATTTATTCCAAAATGTGCGTTTGACCTGCATGACATTCCACCTCCTGCACCCCCCCCCCCCACCACATTTTCCCCTTATATACGCAGTACTTGAGTGGCGCGATATCTTACCTTGGAACGTCGAAACATGTTGGTGCGAACTGACAAGGTGCATCCTTACTTCGTGCGGCCATCCGTGCCACTCGCATTGGCGGCTTGGGTACGGGCACCGAAACGGCCTGAATAAATATATAAAAGAGAACACGGATCATGTCAAGGTAAAGAGATTATTAGCGCTTTAGGATATCCAGAGCATCCAACTGTACCGAGATGAGATGTGCGAGAAGATTCCGCAAACGGAACACAGGGCTGTCTGCCTCCATTGTATAAAATCCGGGATCAACTCTCACGACCATAATGCCGTTCCTTTTCAAATAGTTGCCAATTTGAAGGGGCACACGAATTTTCAAGCTGCGCAAATCACTTATATGGTACTTCACACAAAGTTTTCGGAACCATGGATCCGGGATGGATGGACGGACGCTTATATGCGGCCTTTTTGTAACTGCCCACGTCGTTAACCTAATTTTTTACTCGTATTTGCAGGATTGCAGCATCCTCTGTGCGCAAGAAACAGGCACAAGTCCCCGGATTTCACACGTAAGTAAATGATCCCGTTTCTTCACGGGAGATTTGAGTTGCAGAATATTTGTGCCGTGCCTAAAATCGGCGATTTTCTTCGCGAGTCAGTGATCTCTACGCCTTAGAGTAAACATGGTCAACTTAATGGACAGGCACAACGCAACGTCTAGCTTAATGGAGCGTCGCTTGTTAGCGTTCATTTAAAACAGGTTCAGCAACGTTGCCTTTACCATTTCGTGCGTCACAGTCCTTAGTAACATTTCGTTGACAAATTGAAAATGTTCCCGCCAGTGTGTGCAAGCGGTTTGAGAAAACAACCCCTAACACACGTTCCCTCTGCAGTGGAGTAATACATGGGTCTGCTTTTCCTGAGGACATTGAGGTAATGTTCATAATTGTCGCAAGGCTAATGCGAATTTTGTCCTCTGGTTTACTTTTAGAGGTAAATAAATACCACGTCCTACAAGAAGAAACAACAGCAACGAAAAACTGACCTGAAATGGCAGTTCTCTTGGTGTCTGAGCTTGTCAACTGCAGATAGCCTCAACGGGCAACCCATGACCTTGAACTTGCACGGGAACCTGACCTTCTCAGAGAGTTTTTCCAAGCTGAGGTTGCGGATATCGCCTGCGCATGAACGCCGCGGATACACACACTATAGCGAAGGTTTCATCGCAGCAATAGTTTCGTTCTAGAGGTACATGCAGAAAGCCGAGTAAGTTACGGCTGCAGAATGAACAATTTGTACTTTCGATAATTTTCAATTATATGCGTACTCCAGGCGCATTTCCGCAGTCTCCGTGGCCACGATAAAGTCCGAAGTGCCGTATGACGTCCAACTATGATAACATCGCGGCCGAGCGCCGTACACTGTGGGTGCGAGTGAAAGCGTGCAAGGATCATCAGAGACGGATGGTGGCTCGGTCTCGCGTGCGCAAGGGTGGTGGTGGTGACAAACTTTATTGAAAGGGGGAAGGGTAATGGGGGACGTGGCTCACGGATCGGGCTCAAGTAAGGCCCTGGGCCTGCTTGGCCTACTCCGCCCATTCCACTAGTTCAAGCTGTCGGTCGACGTCCCCGGAACTGAGCCAGGCTGTCCAGTCAGTCTCGCTGCTGACGGTGGGATGAGAAAACAGGAGCGAGGTGGATTCCCACATTATTTGTGTGCGTGTTCCTGTTTGTGAACAGAGCCTACATTGGTCGCTTTCCTTGCCCCCTGTGATTTTGTTAGTGTACTTTGGGTGCAGGTATGTGTTTGTCTGGACTCGCCTAAACGCTACCGCTTGCGTTTTATCGAGTTGCTTGGCCGGTGGTGGGAGCGCGCGACGCCTCAAGCGATACCTATGGGCTATTTCATGATAAGTCTCGCAGGGTTCCTTGTGTCTCTCCTCCTCATTCACACCGCCCGCATCCGCGGACGAGACTCGGCCCGCGAGATATCGAGCCAAACTGTGAGCCGACGCGGAGGAAGGGGGGAAGGAAGCGCGCTGTCTTCTACCGCGCGCAAGGTAGCAGGAGGACCCATCTTGAAAGCGATCTGCTGTAGGTGTCAGAGTCTAGGCGCGCCTAGGGCTGATGCATTCGTGTGCGCTGTGTTCGCACCGCTTCGCTCGCGCTGAAGCGAGAGGCAGCACGGAAGGAAATTCGCTCGCTGCTGCTGCCGCACTTCCTCACGTCAGCGTTCTGACTGCGGGTGTTCGCGCTCATCGAGTGACATGTGTTCACGTTTGCCTGTGTTCTCCTGACACCGTTCTTGTTCATTTAGTCGGTAAGGGAACATTTGCACGTTTATACGGCAGATAAAACTGCTATCCTTACTTAGTATCGCTATCTTATAAATGACGGTTCGCCTTTCGGGCGAAACTACGACATATTTCAGTCTGCCTGGTGAGTTCTTGCTTATCTAGCAAAGTCTGAAAACGTGGGGATTATTGTGCTCGATTCGCATCGAGCTGAAGCCTCCGTAGAAAGCTTTGCGGGCGCCTTTGTAAGCCTGCTCCCAATACAGCCCGCTACTAAACACGGAAACCGCCGCGTATCTGTGCGGCTGTGCCTTGCAGTTCAGACCTCGTCTAAAGGTACGGTCAAGAGTGCGCGTCCACTAGCATTTGCGCAAGTGTAAAGTGCACACAACGTGCGATTATTCAGCACACTTTGGCTGGCACCTCCGGGACACCAATGGTTCTCCGTGGACAGCAAGGTTGGAACCTGTACTAATCCGTGGGTTGGAGGCTCATCGAGGGCCTCAGCGGGCTGGGAGTGTAACGATAGACTATATTTGTGGTAGCGCACAGCCGATTTTGTACGCAAACATTTCGCGGTATGCTGCAGCCTCGGTGGTCCTTAACCATTCTGGTTCCAGCAAGTAATTCGAGCGTTTTTTTTGACTGAGCTTATTGCTGCACGTTTTTGCAGTGCACAAGACGTGAAAGAGAGTGAAATCTTTCGCATTTCTCGCAGTACATTAGATTACTTGCTGCTAGATAGTTGGTTCAGATTGGACAGACAAGTAATTAATGATCGTGAAATGAAGACGAGTTCCGTTTACACGTTACTAGCTCTGTCCTAGCCTTGATTTCGCACTCGATATTTGCTAGGTTTATGACAGTGAAAACGAAATTTTGAGCCGCACGTTACAGGCAGAACAATCAAGCGAGCGCCTAGCGAACTGTCGTAGTATGTTGGCATAGCGGGTGCACTACCTGGTCGCGCTCGCGCGTAATCTGATACTGTCTACTGCCAAACCGTGATGAATGCGCATGAGATCGCATATGCTTCGTCAATCTCCGATGCCACGGGATATTGCGAGGACGTTTAGACCTAGCACGGCAGCCATGGCAGCAGACGACTATGAAGTGTACAAGCTGTACCTACGCATACAGCTTTTCTACGAATTACGAGAGTGCTCCAGCCTCTCTTTCGGGCTGAAATAGTTTTTAGTGTGTCCGGTATTCCGCTAAATATCAGGTATTCCACGTGAGTGTAGGTGCAAACGTGAGTGGTCTGCACGGTGCAGCCCACTCATGTTTGAGCCTGCGCCCATCCGGCAAAACGCCAAGTTCCCCCGCGTTTACCAAAATACCGGACGTGCCTGATCTGTCTAATGTCAGCGGGACCACAGTCGACGCAATCCACTCACCCAGCGGACTTCGGCAGACGGGACAACTTGTGACGTTTTTTCGGCAGTTTGAGCATAGCAGGTGGCCGTTGTGACACTGCAGGATGGGCGGCAGTACGGTGTCCGAGCACACGGGACACTCGAACAGGCTGTCCACGCTGTCCGGAGTGAACGTAGTTCCGTCCTGCGCCGCCATCACGGCGTCCGGAAGGCTTGCGGCTGTCGCAGCTCTTGGCCTCCGGATGGATGGATGGATTGTTGCTATGAGTGTCCCCTTTGAAACGGAGTTGTGAGGCTACACGACCAACCTATTTTGCCTAATGTCCTACCTACCTCCGTTGGTGTCCGCTGGCACCGACTGGCTCTCGACCTCCTGCTCCCTTTTACTCGTGCTCACACTTCCGATCGGTCTTCGTGACGGTGGGTGGGATACCTTTTAGATCAAAGAAAGACTGAAATGAAATTTACTAGGGTTACACATTACACTCTAAGCCAAAAAGGACTAAAACGGGTATGGCTGTTAGTCTCTTGGGGGACTAAATGACCTGCCACAGATTTTGAACCAATTTTGGACTAACTGCGGGAGCAAATGCAGCGGCCTAACTGGGGGAGCAACTACTGCAGACTAAAAGTGAGGGCAACTTTTAGACCCTCCCAGTTAGTCCCTAGAGAATCAACGGTTAGTCTGTTAAGGTTAGTCCACAGGGAGTAACTGCAGGAGCAACTTTTAGTCCTTCCCGTTAGTTCCTAGAGGACCAACAGTTAGTCTGTTAAGGTTAGTCCACAGGGAGTAACTGCAGGAGCAACTTTTAGTCCTTCCCAGTTAGTCCGAAATCACTTTTCCAATGATTCCAGGTTGCCATAGCTTTTCAAGCAAAAACAATGATCGAACTCAAGTAACCCATGTTTATTTTTGATTACATATTGCCACCATCATCTTGAGCCACAATTAACAAAACAAATAAAGGAATACTAGCATACAAATGCCAAGTCCTTGGTATACAGTAATGACATATAGATACAGAAGATAAAAAAAATTGACTGGAAATATGCAGCAGTTCAAACAAAATAAAACAACTCCAAAGTATACAGCAGATGGAACGTGTCATAGCCAGAGTAAAATCATGAAAATGAAATTAAGTCAGGAGCAGTCACAGTCAAATATAAGTTAGAAGCACTCTACAACCCCCCAATGCAGTGATCTAACTTGGCTCGAACTTGACTTCTGGCAGTCTCAAGACAGCTTCGCCGCGCGTCGTAAATCGTGCTTGATCTTGCGGACGACTTGGGAACGACTTGGCTGCGTCGAAGTCCGCTCAAGTTTGAAGTCTGCTCCCGGGCTAGCTTGAAACTGACTTCGTGTGTTATTCAACATGGCAGCCTCCCGAACGGACGTCGCGCGGAGGTTAGCTGCTTTCGAGTTTGCTTGCTACGCCATGGATACAGCATTTTCAGAGGCGCAGCCTTGCCGAAAATTCGCGACCCACCCTACGTGACCGAGGGAATTCGATGAGCTGTACGACGACGAACAATTCCTCGGTCGCTACAGATTCACGAAGAACGCCGTGCGACTTCTCGCTACGTTGCCTATCCGGGTAAGCTGGGACAATAGAGGACCGACTGTGTGCCTCCTATGCTGCAGTTGCTGATGGCTGTGATGTTTTACGGCGCTGGCACGTTTCAAACAGTCACCGGAGGTCCGGTCCGCATTCCTCAGTTACAGTGTGCCGCGCAGTAGGAAAGGTGACTCTGCTCATCGCGAAGCACCCGCGCTGGTACTGGTGCGCATCCCGCAGTCGCGGAAAGATTGATTGCGAGCATATTTTCTTATCTCCTGTGACTACACATAATAAAAAGTAGCCCAAATAAGTCAGTCATGCAGAACATGTCCGCTTACCAGTTTTGTGGCGCTTTCCCTGTTCTTCCGCAGCTTCCTCTTTCCGCTTTTGCTTCAGGTTGGTCCAGCATTTTTTCAGTTGCAGGTGATCGCGCCGCGTAATCCCGTGGTTGGCATTCAAATGTTTTGCTATTTCTTTCCATGTCTTATTCTTCTTGGTCAACGACGCGACGTAAGTTTTCTTGCATTCCACAATATGCTTGTAGCCGTTCAGGAGTGTCGTCGGCAGGCTCCTTTCGTCTTCTTTAAAACGGGCTGCCGTGTTGCGTTGCGGTGCATTCTCTTGGGAGCAGACCGTACGTGAGTGCGACATTTCAGCGTCAAAGCCTGTTGACAGAACAGCAATTTCGTACCAAATGCGGCGCGCGGCCGTCGCGCGAGCCCCACAACTTGTTTTCCTAACAGACGACACTTTCCTAGCGGACGACACGCACTGCCGATTTGCGATGTCTACGACGGTGCCGCACTCTCCCTCTCGTTGTTCTCGACAAACCCTCCATGCGAAGCAGGCAAATCGTTTGCACGTGTCATTTTATTTATTTATTTTGTTTTCTATCGGGTGTTGTCACCCATATGGGTCCGGGCAGGGGACTCAACGGCGCTCGGTACTCTTTGTTCACAGCACATGTTGCAGTTTTTTTTTCTTGTTTGTGACTCCGGCCTAGTGCGTTCGAATAGGTTGGCTTTTTCTTCAAAGGGTCACGTAGCCCGAGCAGAACACGGGCCGTCGCCTTCGTTCTGGAATGCCTAGAGGCGAAAAGGGACGCGCGAGCTCCCTCAGAAACCGACCGTATGCCTCGTCTCGGCCTCTTGTATCCGGTTGCCGGCCCAGACGGCGCATGAACGCCTTGCGGCAATCGAGAACAAAAGCCGAGAAAGAAATGACAGACGAACAGACGGGGGCATGATCGGCAGACGCTGCCTCAGGATATCGAGACGACGGAAGAGTGCGCGCGCGCCCGCCGGGACCCCGACGAGCCGAAGTAGCCATCGGCCGGCGGCGGACAAAGGGGGCCGCCGCCGGCAGAGAAAAACACGTACGCACCTTCAGACGCCCCGATGTGGTCTCCCCGGGACCCGACTTGCGCGCGCTTACCCGGAGTGCACGCAAGCAGGGCCCGATTCCCGCCAAAATGTTAGCCAATGGCGAAAGCCTGTTGACCTTCGTGTGGGCGGGATGACAGCAGAGCGACAGTGTTTTATGACCCGCTGCCACCCCGTCCAGGCAGGGAGGAGAGGGACACGGAGCTCCCCTCTCTAAAGGGACTAAAGTCAGAGGACTAAATTGTACCGTTGATCCCCACCGTCGACCGTTACCTTGCAAGGACGAATATTTAGTCCCACAAATTTGCGCACGACACTTCGCCTCTGCACACGGCACGCACGGTGGATTAACCGTTGATCCAAAGGTCCAACGGCTGCCGTTAGTCCCCTTTTCCCCGTTTTCGGCTTAGAGTGTAGGCTTGTTGGCATGACATAGTGAGGGCCTTAGGCGTAGCACCACTGACACTGAACAAAAAAGTGACACAGAGTGCACACATGCATGGCGGTAACTCTCAAGTTTACCTGCGGGATGAAAACGCGCATATAAGCTCCACTAGGTGCGTAGAAGAACGCGTGCTGGGAGCACACTTACAACGTGTATCGCGCCATAGTTGGGACCTATCTCGTGATAAGAACACAGGCCATGCACACAAAT
This sequence comes from Dermacentor albipictus, assembly GCF_038994185.2. Taxonomy (NCBI): domain Eukaryota; kingdom Metazoa; phylum Arthropoda; class Arachnida; order Ixodida; family Ixodidae; genus Dermacentor; species Dermacentor albipictus. The sequence goes on along the minus strand of NC_091829.1, from coordinate 40,427,350 downwards.
TGAAACTGTTTTCTAGATAATGAGCTGAATGCTTTGCTGATGCAAGCGTCACCATAGATGGTGACGCTTGGCATAGATGGCATAGATGGTGACGCATGGTTGACATAGATGGTGACGCATAGATGGTGACGCTATGTGCTGTGCTTCAATGATAAGCCCGGTCAACTCGTTCACGTTTTTACAGAGAACCACTGTATCGCTGAAGGTACTGTCTACCGTGTTTGTGGCGGTGCGCGATTGTTTGGTCGCGGAAAACAAAAGCACGCCTGAAGAGAACGGCGGATGTAGCACAAGAAATTAAGATCTTGACACGCTCTGCGGTAGACGCCTGCTCAAGTTTAATAAAAATGTTGCAAGGGCATACACAAATATATTCCGAGACAACAATCGGAAAGACGGCCGTTGCCGTAGCTCAGTTGCTTTACCATCGCACACATCATGAGAGGGTTGCGGGTTCGGCTCCCGTTGGCGTCAAGTTGTCTTTCACTTATCTTGTCTGTTAGGAACAGGAGGGTGACAATAAACTTTACCCGTCATCCACGATGAATTCTATACCTCAATAAAACAAAGAGACGCTTTTCCTATGCTTGTGCTGGTCCTCAGTGAAAAAAAAAGAAGATCGAGTCCCTCGGTTCTGAATTTCGTTTCGTTAGAGTGTGACACAGTAGCATTCCAACACACTATCTCTCTTCCCGGACTTGAATAGAAAAGCCAGGTAAGTGTCTGTGATGGCTATCGGCTCTTTTGTGAAACGTAGCGTCGAGTTTCAGGATTTTATTTTTCTTCTCTTTATCGACGACAGCACAGACGAGGAACCGATTGTACGTACGATAAGGAAAGATGCGAGAAGTCCACGCTGCCGTATCGTTTTCGTGCTATCGACAGCGTTACGAACCGCTTAGGCGAACCTCGCTCATCTCTAAAATAAACAAAATGTTGACGTGGCATTGATAAATACATGACGACGAAGAACTTTTTCGTTGCTGAAACGGGTACTTCAGAAATGCTGACATATCCTCTAATGCTAACAAAGAAAGAAAAGAAACGATAACGTCAGTAGGTGTGGCTACATTTAGCACTCTCCTAATGACGTGTGGCTTGCATTTAGTTAAAAGGTATTCTACGATCTATACAAGTGCACAACGTTGAGAGTTAAAAAAAATTATGAGCTTATCAGTGCTCTTCAAGTGATAGTACGGCAGTGCGTACGAAGCTGGCATTTGGATTGCGAATATTAAATCTCGTTAGGGGAAACCATCGAACACTTCAGAAATGATGGCACCACACAGCTTTTTTTCATAAACTAGTTCAGATGTGCGCACAGTCTAATTCAGACGGTAGCACAGAGAAACAAAACCACGACCAACGTTTCAAGCGGGCTGCCACTGGCATGACACGCTGCCAGAAAAGGCAAGGAACAAAATGAGCAAAAAGGAATCACGTGCAACAGAAAAGTAGCTTAAGTTGAAAGATGCCTGCAAGGTGCCGGGGAAAGTGCGAACAAGATAATAAATGTGAACTACAGGAAAACCGCTATCAGAACGCAGCAAGGTCATTAAATTCACAATTTCGTCGCTGGCAAAGTCGGTTTTCCTTGCTGCGCACTACTGAACTACAGACGTCTACCGTTCTATCTAGAACACTCCAGAGCAGCACTGTGGGGCGAAAAAAAAAACAGTTCTAGTTGAGGGCACGCAAGCAGTTTGCGCACCCAAGAACACAGTTTGCTTGGGCTTTGCAGAGACTCAAGCATCTTGCGCCCTCGCAAACGAAACTCTCTAATATCGCAGAGGCTGCGAGTTACGATGTGTCGGGATGTGGCTTCCACATCCGCTGTGGCAGCAAGCTTCTCGCTATCCTTCTTTTACACCGATTCACAAGCATTCGAGCAGCGCAACGCTCAAAGTGCTCAGGGCGGAAATGTGTACTACGTCTGCATACATTGAATAAAGGGAAAATGAGACATCCACCTGTTCGTAGCAATTGCTACAAAGGAAACCCATACGGGTTCCTCGAAAGAAAAGCCTCATAGTTGAAGAAAAATTCGTCCTGGTCCGGGACTCGAACCCGGGACCACCGCCTTTCCGGGGCAGCCGCTCTACCATCTGAGCTAACCAGGCGGCTAGCAGATGGCAGGGCGAAGTCGAATTTGTCGACAACAAGAAGCAAAGGCAAGAGTTTGGCGTAGTAGTTCTGCGGAAGCCCGCAAGGTGGACTGAAGTAATGAATCAAGGGAAAATGAGACATCCACCTGTTCGTAGCTGTTGCTACAAAGGAAACCCATACGGGTTCCTCGAAAGAAAAGCCTCATAGTTGAAGAAAAATTCGTCCTGGTCCGGGACTCGAACCCGGGACCACCGCCTTTCCGGGGCAGCCTAATAGCCGTCTGCATACATTATATCTCAACAGCGCGAAAACAGACCGCACCCTATAGAGGGGAATACATGCAGTTCGGGTGTCTGTCCCGTTATTCTTCTGCTGCCTGTTTCGCGTCGTTCGAAAAACTAGGCTATACGCGAGAAACTTGTAAAGGACTTACCGCTTTCGGCTGATCAGAGGTGCTCGCTTTACGAGTACGGTCGCTGTCTTTGGGAGGGTGTCACCGATGCGTTTGCAGCGGCCCCAGGTTCAAACTGCCTGCTGTGGGCTTCTGCTCGCACACACACAACAATCGAATCACGAGCGCTATATCCGGCGCGGTCGGGCCGTGGAACCTAGCCAAGGCGGCAACAGGGGCGCTACACTTTCCGTCGCTGACGCAAGCACGCGGAACTTCCCGCACACTGGTCGACAGATAAGCGGCAGGCGTCGCCGCGCTACGGTTTGATAGCGCGCGGATGGACGGATGATGTCAGAGGGGTGCCACTCGCATCGTGAGTGGCGACCTCTGTCGCCTTTTTCCCCGGTGAGCAGGAACGTTACTCTAGTAGTAGTAGTAGTAGTAGTAGTAGTAGCAACCAAAGTGGCGCTACTACTACTACTACTACTACTACTACTACTACTACTACGACTACTACTACTACTAGTAATAGTAGTAGTAGTAGTAGTAGTAGTAGTAGTAGTAGTAGTACTAGTAGTAGTAGTAGTAGTAGAAGTAGTAGTAGTAGTAGAAGTAGTAGTAGTAGTAGTAGTAGTAGTAGTAGTAGTAGTAGTAGTACTAGTAGCTAATGTAAGTTCGTGTTCTGTGCGATGCTGCGTGTGAAGTTGCAGTAACAGTTTGCAGAAATCCTTCTCCAGGATATACTCTCTTGAAATGTTGCCTTCTCTAACTGAGACACGTGCTGCGTTAACGAGCACCTTTCAACGCCTTTTCAAGCAGGGATGAGGCGTTATGTTCTAATGCTGTTGCTTAGCCCCGGAATTCAGTGTGCTGCTAAAATTACCAACGTCTGTGCTTATACTATTACTAAATATCATGTGTGCAATATATTCAACGTTGCTAGTTCTCTTATCGCAGTTTTCATTCTGTGGGCCGCCGCCCTAGCGGATTGCTTCGGCGCAGAGTTCATCGGCCACTCCGAATCTGAAATTGGAATTCACTCTAAATATAAGAATGCGCATTTCATCAATGAAAATCTTCCTCTTAAACTAATTGACTGCATCCAGCTTCCTCATTCTATGTCCACTCCTTAAGGAACCTGAAGAAACGTTGCAGTACGAATATGGTTAAGCACAACTATCGCTTTACCGCTAAACTTTTATGATAATTTATTAAGTAATTAATATTCCGACTTGTATTTCTCGTGTTACTTGACCACGAAAGCCACACTGAATGTATATACTTAAGTCCGGACTTATCACAGATCCCTCCTTCAGCCTCTGACTTCGTGTGGGACCTCCTCCTGTCGATACGTATCGAATGGCCGCGATTTGTAACGTGTGCAACAAAGCAACAACATAAACAAACTAAGATTATAATAACGTCGCTGGCTGTTGGTTGCGTGTTGAATGTGACGGGGCATTCGAGCTGTTCACGAGCTACGTCAGTAGACGTTGGCTGCCGAGCGCTTGTCGCGGGCTAGAGCCAGAGGTCCAGAAACGATCGTCGAGAAACGAGAAACGTAACTTCAAGCACTACAAGCGTGTAACATCGGTGTCGATTTCGTGCGGACGCAAGCGGCGACTCCTGTTTCAGAAAAGACAGCTCTTGGCATAATCCCAGCGTGGCGTCCGAGATCGGACGACTGAAAACATGGCCTCCGAAATCTTCACCGATCGCTAGCGCCGGCTGCGCTCCAAGCTATATACGCTACAGGGAAATATGGCCCGAGTGTGCGCGCGCTGCCCGTTTGGCGTTTCAGCTACGGCATTGCATTCCGAGTACCGTCAAAATTTCGTGACGTCATCGAACTCTGTTGCGTTAAGTAGTCTGGAGCAATCAGAGAGGGCGCGGCTGCCCTTTGAGCCAATCACAGCCCACGAGATTGCGAATTCGACAGTATGGCGAAATTTGACAGTCTCCAGAATGGGGATCCCTGCCGTAGCAAGGATGGGCGGGCAGTACACGCGGTCTATTCAATTCGCCTACACTCTCTGATATAGTTCACGAGGAGCCGCACTTCATCAATTCAACATGGCGGCACCTGCACGTCGCCATGCGTTTCACTGAGTGCAGACAACGCGCGCGGCAAGTTCACAGCATTCGCTGCGCTCGTCAGCAAGGTAGTTCAGCGCTCGCGCAGCGATTGTTGTGCTGGTTCCGCGCGAGCAAGAACTGGCATTGAACTCGCGAGTGAACTAGTTGACTAAGTGCAAGGCTTATCGAATGAAACGGTGGATATGATTTAACTTTGCACCGCTCCCCCCTCCATCCGGCTTCGAAATTAAGGGGAAACAGTGCGCAAGACGAGGTGTAAGAAAGATCGACAACGGAATAATGTGTTAGTCTTTGTGTACGCGCTGTTTTGCCTTTCCTAATGGAACACCAACTATCCCACGTCGATTTCTTATGCAGCTCGAAAGAAAGCTGTGGGATCTAGTATCAAATGCCGAATCTTTTTGATTGATAACGTCTATTACTACTACTACCGATACTACACAAGAATCGATAATGCTTTCCTTGACGCTCTGTTCTGTTCCTTATGTCACAACAAATAAACAAGTAATCATCTACTCCGTAATAAACATTTCCCGGCTCGCAACTTGCTTTGAATTGTTCTTCAGTAAGAGTTGGATTGATCAGGGTTTCGGATTGGGGCTGTCAATTATATATGTATATAGGCATGCGCGTTTGTTTTCCTGGAATGATGTAGAGGCCTAATTCTCATTCCTTCGAATGCCGCGCAGTTGAAAGTCCGAGCTGATTTCCCATTTCGAAATAACTACCCATTACGATTCCTTTCTCTCAGTTTGGGCAAGGAAGAGTGGCTGACGCCACGGTTGCCGAGTATGGCTTTCAATGCCGCTTCAAACCCTTTTCACGAAATGATCTGACCGAATAATTCCATTCCTTTCGATTCCCCGGAATTGAAAGTCCGATATACTTCCCATTCCAGGAATAGAGAGTTTTAGCAGTGCCAAGTTACCGTACGGTAAGTGCGGTAATACCGTACCGGTCGAGGATTGCGCATGTGCGAACATTACCGTACGTAACAACTTTCCGTACGGCATACTAGACGATAAGGAGTCGGTAAGGCTCGGCTGGCACCGTGTTTCGCGAGCCGAGCTGCACCAAGCCAAAAACAGTGAGAAGCAGGTGTCGGCCACAGAGTCCACGCCGTGAATGTTCAAGTCTCGTGTGCGTTTTTCACGATGCTAGGACCAAGGCACGAGTTAACACTTATTCACCTGCTGCGACACGACGAAGTAGTAGTAAGACAGCCCTACTAACAGGGAGGAAACTTTGGCTTGTAGCCGTACCTTTCTAATAAGCGTTTAGTATACTCTGGCCGAATGAGCAGAAAAAGAATATTAAGAAAACCGAAAATCATCTAAAAGAAAAACTGAAAGTAAAAAGTGGCATAAAAAAGCAATTTCAGGTTGGTGGCGCCGTCTAGTGACGCAGAGTTTACTAAGAAGGGACGCGGAGTTTTTATAGCAGTAACTGACTACATTCTGCTTGTCTGCTGGTGTAAAGTGCCGGCAGCGGTGCAACTGACAACAAACACCCTATTTTTATATGTTGCTCAGACAAAAACACCTATGTAACAAAAATATATTTCACGAGTTGTAGGACAAAGCTTCACAAGAGGTCGCTACCGGCCTTGTGACTGGTGTCTACGTTTGCAATAACCCGGCACTTCCGTAAAGAATAATGCGTGTGTGGACAAGCTAGACCTTTCTAGTAATTGCCAAAATGAATATTTCGCACTCAGCACATAGTTATTGTAGTCTGCAATGCCCCAACGTTATCCGCTATCATCATTATCACATTACCGTACACTTAGAGCAGCACACGCCGTTAAAACGTCCTTCGGTCATCGTGGTAGGTATGTACGGAACGGTGATACCGTACCGTATACTGCACTTACCGTGCCGTAATACGGCGCTGTTAAAACTCTCTCATGACAGCGCGTCACCGTTGCTTTCATTCATTTACAGCGAGGCGCCAACAACGTAACAAACTTGGCAACGCGCTTTTGTATTCTAGACAGCATGAACGAAATGCTTGTGTACAGATGCGTTCCAGAACACGTGGTGTTTCGCGTGCCAAAGTGCAATAGCATTCACGGATACGATGCCCTTGAGTTCCCATTCCATTGCGACAAATGTAGGCGCAATCCCATTTCCATTACGTTTGTTAACACACAGTCGGTAACGATTCCAATCCTGCTAACTTACGTGCCTAAAAAAAAAAAAAGAAAGCCTCAATAATTCAATAATGTACCCGATTCTCGAATGGAACTCCGCAACAGTTGTACCCAAAGTATACACCTCTTTGTGTAGAGTATGTTGTATGGTCGACTTGTGAGTAGAGAAACAATTTATTCAGTGTCGATTATTTGTTTAGTTATGAACTCATGGGCTTATCTTATTTACAATAATTTTTATGTCACAATGAGAGCGCACGAAATATGACTTGGAGTATACAGCTGGGTACATTCTTAGGTTTCAGCTAAGAGGAGATCGAAGCATTTACAGACATTTGCAAGTCATCTCACAAAACCGTAGAGAGAGACAGAGATAATTTAATTGAAAGAAGGCAGCGAGGTCGGCCTGAGCTAAGATGCTCTAGCCTGCAGTTAATGATATGACTATGTCAACATGGCGAAAATAAACGAACATAAATTACCAACCAGACATAGTACACAAGTTATTACTGTGGCACTCATTAGGAAACAAACTCAACTCAGTGACAATACGACTCACGAGAACGTGCGATACACAAGGCTCAGCAAGAGAAATGAAGAAAAAAAGAAAGAATAACGCGGATATCCTTAGCAAATGGTTACGGATGTCCTAAGCGTCAACGATTGGAGATAACACTGAACGACGGTGCGGCCATAAACATATAGAATATTCCCTTTTATTCCGCGCGCAAAAGTAACACATATTAATGCTTTCTGCTAGCTGCATACTTGCAACGGAAACATAACACACAAAACACGAGTATCACGAAATTCAATTTCGCTCCGCTGGCTCGACTGACACCGCCCCCGGCTTCACGCGGCCAAAACCGGAGAGTAGTGCGGGCAGTGAACCTCCGAGCGCAGCGCGTACTGCAGCGTCAACTTGAGGAGCAACACCACGTGTTCGATGCCCACCAGAAAGAGCACAAACTCCATGTCCGTGAAGAGCCGGGAGAGGGCGCTCAGCGAGTCCGGGTTCTCGACGCAGATGAGCGCGATGTTGGACGGCACGGCCAGGAAGCCTATGGCGCGGAACGCGGGCTCCCAGATGCCGATGCCCTCGTGGCCGATCTTCAGGGGCCGCTGGAAGACCACGGTCAGCTTGTAGCCCACGATGAGCATCTCCATCAGGTTGCCGAAGAAGGCGATGAGCGGCGCCAGCGGCACGACGGGCCCGAAGAGGAAGACGAAGGCGAACTGCGAGAACATCTTGTAGTAGTCGACGTACGTGCTGGTGTACCTGACCATGTCCGCCTCGCTGAGGATGCTGTGGACGCCCGGCAGGTAGGTGGACTCGCGCCGCATCATGTGACGCACCAGGCTGCTGAAGTGACGCACCGCCCGCGGCATGACGGTCTCGACGAGGTTGTCCTTGGTGAAGGACAGCAGGAGCTGGATGTAGACCTGCTTGCGCAGCAGCTGGATGTCCTGGAAAGGAAGGCCTCGGTGTAGGCTCTTTTCGGCAGCACTTACGGGCTTCGCTAGAGCGAATAAGGCGGAGTACCGGAAGACGAAGGAGCACACAGAACGGAAAGGATCGTCATCATCATTAAAATGTAGTGTTACATTTGAACAGGGATAGCCTAGTTGAATAATCGTACGCCGGGCTCGTGTTACAAACATGCCCGGCCTGCGGTGCGCTATGCGGGACAAACTTAAAACTCGACAACTGTATCATATAGCTTTAGCCAACTGCGAGCGGAAGTGAGCAACACAGCTACGATCCTGTGAGCAACACAGGATCGTAGCTGTTCCTACGTGCACTAGGAAAAGTCCTGCACGCTTGTTGGCTTTAAGAAAACTCTGGTCACTGCAGCTATGCTAAAAGGCTGACCTAAAGTCCATTCGAAATGTCAGACCAGCCACTCTTCCGGAGTCTCAGAGGCCCTGCACTAATACAATGTGTATAATACCATGTCTTCCTGTGAAAAGGCACGGTTTTCCACAACAATTGGCCGCCAAACCGCTCTATGTTCCATTAGTTCAACCTCTTTCACCGGAACAAAAAAAAGCGTCTTCGAGGGTGATGTCCATAACAAACGTCAATCTGGACAAAAAGCGCAGTATTGGGGACATTCACGAAAAAGACGAGGCACAGACGTTCTTGCCATTGTGTTCTTAACGCTGGTTGACAAGGTGGATTTTGCAACTTGCCCAAATCTATGTGCTTGTCCAAGTCTCGTCCGTGTCTTTATCACTGCACTGTTTGTCAGGACGAATTAGCAATCCGTTCTAATCTACAAGTTAAGGAATTGGGCTAGCTGCTTATGCATGACTTGAACATTGCAGTACACAGACGGACTAGGTCCTCAACTCGGGCAGGGACAAGGGGTTTGCATCAGAACTTCGGAATGGGGCTATCAATTATCAAGACGATTACTGTTCATTCTTACAGAATGGTGTAGCGGCATATCTCTACGTCGATTCCGTGGCGTTGAAGGCCTGGGATAAATATCCGATTCCCCAAGTGGCTGTGTATTAAACATTCCTTTTCTCATTCGGGCAAGGAGGAATGGTTCACATGAGCTGCGGAGTGAGACTGTCAGTTCTATTCCCGTTCCTTTTCATGGGAATGAAGTCTTTAAGCGAAGCCTACACACTTTGGAAAGCATCTTGTATAATAGATATATGGAAGCTTACTATGCTTACCATTTAGTGAGGACTTGTCTCGGCTTGCAAGCGGAACGCTTGCAAGCCGAGACAAGTGTCGCTGTAGGGCAATGTGTCGCATGTAGTGTCGCTGTAGGGCATAATATGCCAGCTGGCAGTAGGAGCAGGCATATGCCCTACAGCGACACGACCAGCTATGATCGCGGAGCACACGACAACAGGTACTACAATACACTGCTTGAAATCATACACCACACGGACCTTACAGTACACATTTGATACGCAGCATGCATTATGTCTTGGGGGAAGTCCCGATCAGCCCTGCCCCCTCCGCCCCCCACACCCAAATAAAAGGTCAGTGGAAATTGAGCGCTAAATGCGAAACAAATGTGTTAGTATTAGGTCCCATCTCTTTAGTCCCGGATCCATGATTTAAATTCCATTAGCCACATTGCGAAGTGGTGGTCAGGAGCTCGCTCGACACAATCCTGCCTCTGCTAGGAGCGATGTGCAACTGGCGGTGGCCAGACAACCGCAATTCACATTATCTGTATCTTAGGCGCAACGTTAAAACACAGGAACAGAGAGGTGTGGATCAGAGAGCAAACGGTGATAGTCGATATTCTAGCTGACATTAGGAAAAAGAGGGAACTGGGCAGGCCGTATAAAGCGCAGGGCAAATAACCGGTGGATATTTAGATGTACACTGTGGGTGTAGGGGAAGGGAAGTGCTGTCGAGGACGACAGAAAATTAGGTGGGGTAATGAAATTAGTAAATTCGCAGGCGCAAGTTCGAACGAGTTAGCGCCAGATATGGGCAAGTGGAGGTTGCTGGAAGAGGCCTTCGTCTGCAGTGGACATAAAAATAAACTGCTGCTGCTGCTGATGCTATACATACATACATACATACATACATACATACATACATACATACATACATACATACATACATACATACATACATACATACATACATACATACATACATACATACATACATACATACATACATACATGCGTTTCTCCGCTCTGCCGTCTACTTTCTGCCTCTACCATGTCACTTACTTCCCACACTTCACATACATGCACTTTCTTGTTTTTTTCACTTTGACACGCCTAACGCTACCGCATTAAAAAGAGAAAGGAAGAAAAGAAGCATGCCTGCAGGTAGAAGGCGGTGTAGAAGAGGCTCCCGAAGCGGCCGAAGAAGTCGAACACGATGAGCTTGTAGGTGAGGTGCTGCAGGTACTCGGCCTGCGTCTGGTGGTTCTCCCACTCGGTCATCCGCTGGCTGATGGCCCGGTACACGTCCGAGAAGGCCATGCCCACCAGCGTGTTCATCACGCCCGGAACGACGCGCGCCACGACGTCGCACAGCGCCGAGCTCGGGAACGCGCCGGTCACGAACGCCTCGAACGTCAGGTACTGATACTGCTGCAGGACGCACAGCAACACGCAGAACAGCACCACCACCTGCGCTGGAGCCGGGGGGAAGTGACTGGCTGACGCGTTCGCTGGCCGCGTGTTGGGGAACGTGCGTTTTCTACATTATGAGCTGTTTCCACCTACTTTGGACGTATGTAACGGAAAATATGGGGCGATCCTGATGGCAGTGCCGTCTCAGCGTCTCAAAACGCAAGTATTCACGAGGGTGGAGCCAAGGAGGCTTAAAGAAATGCAGCAGATTCAACGTCGTCGTCATCATCATCATCATCATCATCATCATCATAATCATCATCATCAGCCCGGTTACGCCCACTGCAGGGCAAAGGCCTCTCCCATACTTCTCCGACAACCCCAGTCATGTACTAATTGTGGCCATGCCGTCCCTGCAAACTTCTTAATCTCATCCGCCCACCTAACTTTCTGCCGCCCCCTGCTACGCTTCCCTTCCCTTGGAATCCAGTCCGTAACCCTTAATGACCATCGGTTATCTTCCCTCCTCATTACATGTCCTGCCCATGCCCATTTCTTTTTCTTGATTTCAACTAAGATGTCATTAACTCGCGTTTGTTGCCTCACCCAATCTGCTCTTTTCCTATCCCGTAACGTTACACCTATCATCCTTCTTTCCATAGCTCGTTGCGTCGTCCTCAATTTGAGTAGAACCCTTTTCGTAAGCCTCCAGGTTTCTGCCCCGTAGGTTAGTACTGGTAAGACACAGCTATTATATACTTTTCTCTTGAGGGATAATGTATCCAACGTGCCCTGTTAAAATCCACATACAGCGAAGGCTTCCCCTTGGAGGCGCAGATGGGACCGTCCACGCAATCGCCAGACGGCGCAACGCATGCGCAACGTAAAGCCATCGCCTCCGGTTCCCTCCCTGCCGTCTCATCACGGCCCCTTCGCCCTCTCCCCCAGCGGCCAACGACCCGCATGCGCGGGTCAGTGTCCCATGGCTGGCCGCCGCTGCATGCGTCCGTGGCGTAATGGTTTCGATATCGGGCTTCGGTGCAAGAGATCCTGGGCTCAAATCCTGCCGTCGGATAACCTTGATATTGCTAGTCAGTTATTTATTGCGCAGAACTTTCGCGAAAATGACGAGTCTACGAAGGCCTATGAAGCCAGAAGAAGGAACAAGCTTAGGCCATCTCGTGGTTTAGGCAAATCCATGTGCCACTCATGCTGGCTGAAACCACCTCACTTGCAGCTCCCGTAGACACTAGCGCCAGAGTTCCATGTGGGAAACTCCATGGTGCGAGCCATCGCTTCTAGAAGGAGCCGTCGTCCCGCAGCGATGTGTGAGCTATTTGGCGAAAACGCAGTAGCAGAATCAGGTGGCAGACGCGGTCAGCAAAACATGTTCGCAAAGAAAGCCCTTAACCATGAGATGGCTAAAAGATTAACACTAGAGCTGACGCTGTGGATTCCTTTAAGTCTATAACTAAACTAAAAAAAGGACATCAGTATGAAAAGTCACGATATAAATTCCAAAGCAGAAATACGCTCGGTAAAAATAAATAAATAAATAAAGCTTAAATTTTTAGACGACCAGTCAGCAGTCTTTAAACTTCAGGGTGATTCAGTTTAGGAGACCCTTTTCATAATTAACAAGTGTGCTTTTCTGCAGTGCACGTATGCTCAAATGATGGCGGCACTGGTCATTGTTTAAATGAAGACGAAGTGCTCGCTCCCCGTTCCTTCGTTACCAGCGCCACGTCTACATTTTCCATATCTTAATACAAGAAAACTGTGCGTCCGCACACGCTGTTTGCAAAGAATGATTACGCCGCCACTAGTGGGCCTAATTGGGCCTAAGTGGGTCTGGCAGGAAAGCTAGCTCTACAACTGTGAAAAGTGTCAGCCAAAAACTCGATGCACGAGTGGCTTTCACATCCTAGACCGCCCTAGAAAAGTCCGGCCGGCAATTGACGAACCCGCGACCTCCGCACTCTGCAGCCGGACGCCACGTAAGTCGTCACCGCGAAGCAGCCGAATGTATCCTGCTAGTAACAGCGCAAAATGTAGACAAGAGACGAGATAAGGAGACACCACAAGCGCTGACTTTCAACCGGGGAGGTCCGGGAGATAATTGAGGCAGCCGAGATTACCAGACTTCGTGACCAATGCGTTAGCACGCCGTCCTTGTTACTGACAAAAAAAGAACTTGAGCTTTTGCACATGCAACCACTATCTTGAGTGCAAAAAAAGAAAGAAAGTGCATGTTTCGCATGATGTGCGATCACGTGACTGCGACACGTGTGGTCAATGGTTATGAGAAGCCGTGTTTCTTTCGGAATAAACGTTGTTGAAAGTCGGCGCTTGTGGTGTCTTCTTGTCTCGTCTCTTATTTACATTTTGCGCTGTTACTAGCAGGATGGAAAACCAACAAGCCCAAGCTGCTGTTCTAGCCGAACGTATGCAGGTATACGCGAAAGCGCCGCGAGCGCGCACCTGCGAGATGAGCATGCGGAACGCCCTCTGGGCGAGCATGTTTTCGCCGTAGGCGAAGAGCAGCCGGTTCTTGAGCGGCGCCACGTGCTCGTGCAGGCCCCAGAAGCAGGACAGGTGGTCGGCCCGCTTGCGCCACACCTCGAGGATGACCGTGTTCCACAGCAGGTTGAAGAAGACGCCCGAGATGCGCCACGTGAGAGAGTCCCTGTGCACCATCACCAGGACGCCGACCGTCATCGGCACCTGCGCAGAACGCGCCGCCGTTTACATACACCAGTAGGCGATGTCTAAAAACATGGCGGTCATGAGCCTACGAGATTTGTTTTTATTACTCGGAGGAAAACGTCACTGGAAGCGTGCCCTCCGAGAAGCGTGCCCTCCGAGCGTGCCCTCCGAGACCTTTCGGAGGCCATATTGAAAGCATAGAGTGTAATAATAAAAAGGTAGTGACTACAGTGACGGGGCCCGGCACTTTAACATCTGTACTACAGTGACGGGGTCCGGTACTTTAACATATGCACTACAGTGACGGGGCCCGGCGCTTTAACCTCAGCCCTGCAGTGACGGGGCCCGTCTCCTTAACCAGAGCATGTGTTCTAAAGTGCAGAATGGATCTCCGCAATCCGGACACCTGCCCCGCACGTACGCGGCGTTAGGTTGCCCCTGTGATCCACCACGGCCGCCGCGAACCGGTCGGACGAACCGTATTGGGCGACGTCGACGAACGCGACCGATCGTGGATCGTCGGCGACGGATCCGAGAAGTGCGGCCGCTCGGGCCCGGCGTGTGCCTACATTGCGCTGCGGGTGCACGTTGCGCGGGAACGGCGAGACCGTGACGGCCTCCCGCGACCACGCGTCGAGCACGCACCGCCTTTCCCTGACGGGTTAAAGTCCAGCGCCTCCAGGATCCGCCTCCCCGCAGGCGAGGAAGCGAGCCTGACAACCTGGACTAACTTCTGTGACCCAACGTCATCGAAGGTGTTGTGGACCCCCAGCTGCATGAGCTTCTCGGTGCTGCCGCCTATGGGGATGCCAAGCACTTCACGGACTGCGGTATTTTATTCCAGTACTGTCCACAACACCACGTGAATTTCACGATGTCAGCAACTTCCGTGCAGTAATGGAATACATTAATTGCACACATACGGATCGAACGACCGCAATGGGTACTTGTCCACGAATGTACAATCTATTGCGTATGCACTGTAACACCTATGATGATTATAATAAAGAAAGAAAGTTCACTCTAATGGAAGGGGAACGGTAAAAACACTATAAAAAAGGCACGGCACATGTTCCTGCTTGTGTAGCACCAGACAATGAATATTCTACTGAATTAAGAAAAAGAAGCAGCGGGTAATTGCTCGCTTAGAAGACCGATAAACATGCAGTTCGATGAAATTTGAGAAATAATGATATTGAAGCTTCCAAGACTTTAGAAGAAAAGAAAAAGAAAATTAAGACTGAATCATCGCGACGGAACATATAACAAATCGCTGTAGGCGTCGAAGACCCTAGCTATAACGAAATTATTTTTGAACAGCTCCGATAGTGTCCGTGCAACAATGGTTGCTTGCGTACTGTCAAATGTTCATATGCTGCGGCATAAAGCTCACGGCATGGTGCGAAAACGTGCTCGGAGCGAAAGCGATCGACATGCATGCAGACGCGAAGTCGGTCACCGCGAACCCGCACGTGCGATCGCTGCATTGCAGCTTCATTCTGTTATGCTATATTTAGTTACACAGACAGCCATCCCACTATAAGAACATATTTCACATAGTTTTCTCAGCGATTGCTTACGTTTCACGCAAACCGGTTCGGTGGAATCGATTGCGGCGACCGCTCGCAGTGTCCCAGCTTACTGTACGTAGTAGGCAAAGAGATAGCGTTTGTAAACCATTGTGTGCTTTCTGTTTGTCCAACATGATTATTTTAAAGGTAAAATACTGCCATTTCGAGAGTACTTGCAACATTGTTCAGGAGGGCTGCCGCCTAGTATGTTTATTTAGCCTTTATTTAACGCCGACGCATGTGAGGCGCTTCCGACAGATGGCGACTCCGTAAGTCGTCCTCGCCATAGAGTTTCCTACAAGAATTTTGTAACCCGCCGTGGTTGCTCAGTGGCTATGATGTTAGGCTGCTGAGCACGAGGTCGCGGGATCGAATCCCGGCCACGGCGGCCGCATTTCGATGGGGGCGAAATGAGAAAGCACCCGTGTACTTAGATTTAGGTGCACGTTAAAGAACCCCAGGTGGTCAAAATTTCCGGAGTCCCCCACTACGGCGTGCCTCATAATCAGAAAGTGGTTTTGACGCGTAAAACCCCATATATTAAAAATTCAAAAGAATTTTGTAGGAAACTCTATGGTCCTCGCCCCCAATACCGACATCTTTATAGTGACGGCCCCGTCGGTGTAGTGTTGCTGTTAAAGCGACGGGCCCCGTCACCGTAGTGTGGATGTTAAAGTACCGGGCCCCGTCACTGTAGTGCAGATGTTAATGTGCCGGGCCCCGTCGCTGTAGTCACTACCTAATAAAAATCACTAGAGGTAACGCCAGCGCTAGCGTCTACGCAACCTGCCAGTGTGGCGGTTCAGCCAACATGGGAGTGATAAACAGTACGTGGATTTGCCTCGAATTGGTGGTTATGGTTACAAACGGCATGGCGACTTCGAAATTCATCATGTTTCAACAAAATGACACCTCATAAATTTACAAATACAGCAGTTCGCAGTGATTATGCGCGTGCTAAACGACTTTTGTCACCCTCCCGTGTTTACCAGCGTACGATTGTGTGAAAATTCAAAAAGAATAAATAAAGCGTATGGTATAACCCCCAAGAGCGTCAAAACCAAGCACAATGATTGAAGTAGTTCACACACTACCATGCTTTAACAAGTCGCTTTCAGCACTGCGGAAGCTGCAGGGCTCCTCAACCAATAAGAAGGCCGAATTACCCTCAAGATGTGTTCCTCCGCGCCCCGTCGTCTGCTCACAGTAACAGTACTTCGGTTTATACGATGCACAAGCGCAATGGTTCTAGCGTGTTATATATCGTTGTAAAGTATCATATCTGCCAAGAAAAAAGATAAGCAATCGAATTCCGCCAATAATCGGACAGTTACGTCCACAACTATATTCTGCTGCGCAAGGTACGCCTCGCACCTTCGGCGTACTGAAAATTACTTGTGTAGGAAACTGTGGTTGAAAGGGTGTTCTGTATTCACAGCCATGGCCCCGAGTGGCACAGGCAAACACTCGCAGGGCTAACCGTGTACACATATACAAATATCCACGAAAGCTGACAGAACTCCGGCCGCCGCGCTAGCCTACCACACGCGTATATAGTCCGGAAGGTGCGCGTGTGGCCTTCACCTGTGGCAACTCGTCTTTTCGTCCACTTTCGTTTTGCTCGTTTCTTGCTCGATTGTGCGCGGTGAAGGAAGGTTAGGTAGCGATGAGTTTTCATTCACATAGAGTTGATAAAACTAACTAAAGAGCAAAAGCTTCCCATGGCGCCTAGACACTGAAATCGGCAACCGCAAGGGCGCGGCCATGTTGCCCCTCTGCGGACGACGAGATGCGATTCAGGCAAGACGCACAATCAAGGCGATTCCGAGCCTCCCTCAGTATGGTGGCGCCATCTATTTCAGGCGCCTGCAGAGGCATTCTTTCAAGGGTCGAAAATGTAACGTCGAAATTTTTCAAATAGCGACAGGATCTTTACAAAAGCAAATATTCGAATTGAACTTGACACACTGTTATACACACGTGCTACGTGTAAACAGTTGCTTTTGCATTGTATTTTTATTATGTTTAGCGTTACAAATGTGAGAAGTAGCAACATGGCGGAGTCCTTTCGGTTCCCACATTTTTCGCCCAGCTATTCGACTAAGTATAGCAACTTCGCGCTTTTTTTTCGTTGTTAACGCGTTCGGAGCAACGCAATAAGCTTTTCAAAACGGCGCTGATGCAGCTTTACCTCAGACTTCCTATGCAAATAAATAGGAAAGGCGAAAATTTCAATCGTCATTGGCTGCATCAATTCTTTGGTGAGATTTGTCGCATTTAGAAAAGTAATGTAAAGACTCAGTAAAGGTCTTTAAACTTTCGAAGTTACGTCTTTCGAGTCTTTTAAAATACGATTCAGTTCCATCTTCAGCGACAACGCAATAGTAACTAGGACCACACAGGCGCTCTCAGAATCTATGACATCAGTGAAAGATGGCGCGTGAACTTTAAGACGGCGTCAACATCGTCTTTCTTTCTGGCTTTCAATCATTCTCTCGCGGTAGGAGCGGCATTTCTTTTATATTGCGCCAAGATAACTCCCTAATAAAGCGTAAATGATTTTTCTAATTTAGCAGACGTGCTTGAATTCCGTGCTTCATTTCGCCCCCATCGACTACGCTGGCGCCGCGGCATGGAAACGGATCCGCCACAACATCCGGTAATCCGGCAAGCTCGGGTGGTTTGCCGGATTAGCGGGGGGGCGTAAACTTGAGCGTGCACATTGGTGGCGCCACCTGGTGGGCAAATCCCAATTACATTAACACAGAGCCAGTTACTATATTGTTCTTATCTGCTGGTGCAAATTTTTGACAGCGACATAATCGTGTTCACAACTACGCCGTTGCCGAAAATTTGCACCAGCAACGAAGCAGAATATAGTTGGTTACTGCAGTTTTAGCTCTGTCTTTGTCTGGTAGAGCGCTACACCACCAGGCGGCTGCACCACCCCGGCCGCTCACGTTTACGGCCCCGACCATCCGGCAATCCGCCCAAACTACCCCCGTTTGCCGGAATAGCGGACACGCTAAAGGTATCTAATAATAGAACGCCACGTCGAGCCACCGCGGCCCGGCGGACAGTTGCCAGCGCTCACCATGAGCGACCAGGTGTAGAAGCTGAGGAAGGCGTAGTAGAAGGCGATGCGGATGCCGAAGTACACCTTGATCATGTGCACCGGTATGGTCAAGTGCGAGAGCCACTGGCGCCGTATGGCACTCAGCAACTCGTAGTCGTGCGGTGGGAACAGCGCCGTCAGGATGCCTGCCCGCTGGCACACGGCGAACACGCTCTGGCCGGGGTGGACGAGCACGCAGCGCTGCTCGAGTCCCACCACCTCGGTGAGCTGCTCGGCGCGGATGCTGTCGATGACGTTCTGCACGATCTCCTGGCGCTCGGCGAGCGAGAAGAGCTCCTCCGGGCGGGCCTCCTCGCCGCGCCCGAAGTCGCGCCAGTGCGCCAGCACGAACGGCTTCTCGGAGCCCGTGCGGTGCATCTTGAAGACTCCCACCTGGGGCGCGCGTCGCAGTCGTGGAAACAACGTTAATTCGTCAGTCGGGAATTTTACGTCCCATGGGGGGAAACATGGAGAGAAACAGAGAACAAGAAACTATAGACCGTTTTATCGGCGAGGAGAAGCCTCAAACCAGAGCGCCGCGCTGCTTCTCCTGCTCGCACGGGTATGTGTGGAGCCCAGCGTCAGCTTGGAACGGTAGCGGGTTCATTGCGAATTAGCGGGATTCCAACGTGCTCCGTCTGTGATTGCTGCAGTGTCAGATGACTCAAGGTGTGCCTTGAGTCATCTTGCGTCTTGTGTGTGCCATCGCTTTGTGTCCGTGTCCTTTACGAGCAACACTGTACATACTTGTGGCATACCAACAGGCCCAGGTATGTCAGTGGTGAGCGAAAGTATGTTGAAACCTGAGTTTACTGCCGTGAACAGCCCTATGTCGTGTCAGTTAGTGAAGATAGCAGCAATTAGTAACGTCGCCAGAGTCAAGTCCTACCTGTTTCCAAGCGGTCAAGAACTGGACGACGCAGCGTCAAAGGCAGCCAGCGATGCTTGGGATTGGCCCTTGGAAAATGAACAGCCAGCAGAAGCAAAGTCAGCCAAGGAGGAGGTCAGGCGGCTGCAAGATTGTGTTGTCGCGCTGTCATCGACGACCGATGTTCTGGCACTGGCGAGGGAAAATACAGTCGCCTTTCTCACGGCCAAGCATGGTATATCTGAGAGGAATGACTGGAAGTATGAGGTGTCATTCCACAGACAGCTGCGTGCATCAAACGGTGACTCTGTCTGTGCCATGCTGTGCTTGCCAATGAGCTCCCAGAGGAGGAGCTACCAGGGAGGACCTGACTGGACGTGCATCGTGGTCGGCTTCAAATCCGGCTATGTCCGCACATACACTGAGGACGGGCGCCTTCTTCTGAACCATGGCTCCTTCACGAAGAGCCCGTGCTCTCACTGAAGTGCCAGACGTACGTGGCGCGTCGTTTCAGCGCGTTCGGAGAGCAGCAAGATGAAGTGCGGCTCACTTACCCCCATGCCATCGTGTGTCTCGAGGGCTTCGGCTTATTCCAGACACTTCGAGCTTGTCGGAATCAGCTGGCTAGAGGTGGCGCTGGCAACCAGGGTCCCACGGTGACTCCCCCGCCGTTGAGCTACAAAAAGTGGGGGCCCCAGGACATACATCATGTGGGAGACGGTGAGGCCGTAGGAACCGCGGCTCCGCGGCTGTTCGACCAGATGTGAAGCATTCAAGGTCAACGGGCTATCACTGTACTATATTCGGCTTCAAGATAACTTTTGTAACGAATGTAAAGGGCACTCTCAGCCGCGGCGGCCCCGTGGACTCCGCCGCTGCGGTTGCAGACGAGTGTCGGCTTTGGGTTGCCAGCATACACAGAAGTGGCTTAACGGCATCAGCTTCGTCGTGTGTATGCTCCGAAGATTTCGTTCTCCGTGAGCGCACGGCGACGAACTCGACACCCACGATCAAACTGGGAATATGAACGAAAGGTACCCATTTGAGTAGGCAGACTAGTGCCAATGGACGAAGTCAACTATTTCTTCGTGCACGTAGAATAAATATATTCTGTTCAAATTTGTTCAAAGATTATCACGCCTGACAAACAATGTCCTAGCGGAAGTTTACTGGGGGACGTATTATGGAAACAGTACGCGCCGTCAAAGATAACGAAGGTGTGTTCTTTTTAGCTCTGTAACCTACCAAACGCGTGCCTATGGTGTACCGGCCATACCTAGTTCACATAGGCTCTCCCGTGCTTCCGAATCTCTCCGGCAAGCGGTCTGGCCGAAGCCGCGGTGCCGCGTGCTTTAGTACTTCACAAAATAAAGTTGATGTTGCAGAAAGTCTAGTTGCTCATTTTTTCGGCTCTCTCGAGTCAGTGAAGTGGCATGGCACGGGCGCCACTCGAGACTAAAGAGTGCGCATATTCTCCAAGCGCGTTGCGTGCGTCAAGTTGGTCGTGGCATACTCTCGGGCCACTGTCATCAGGTCGTTTTGTCCGTGTTAACAGCCCTTCCGGTGGACTTATTTTGCATGTGACTATTTCGCACAGATTGATACCGAATGCCAGGTAAACAATTTCTAGAAAATCGTATCGAGAAAAAAATTTTAGGAGCACGAAAGCTAGCAAAACGTGCTTCCTCCGAGCTTCGCGGTTACCTGCATTGGGATGTGCGCTGGTGCGGCATACCGCATCACACTCGTAGACACCTGATTGTTGTCACTTGAGTGGTACCTCAATGTAGTTCGAGGCGAGACATGCAATAATAACACGTTGCGAGTGTGTTACGTATCGACAACGTTGAGGCTTGACTCGCCTCCTATTTCGATCGCAGGCAGAGCTGTGGCAGCGCGCCTATGCCCGTCGGCGTTCGATATCGCGGCTATATTGAAGCTCAAAGCTTAGTGACGACGCGATAAGAAGTTTCCCAACCCCAAAACTTGACAACTCCCAGGAAAGCGCGATAACGTGCTACTAGTCTTCCAGAGCACGTCTGCCGTGCACCCTCCAGCGCGATCCCACATACCAGCATGGCGCCGGACGGTAGACGGCGCTGTGATCGCAATATGGCGGCGCCCTCAATAATATGTTCTGTACTGTATAGAACGCGCAACTGGCGATGGGAACAAAGACAGCGGACTGAGCGAAGTGGAAGAAATTCGCGATTTACAGAAAAAAAGAAAAAAAAAAGACGCGTTCATATCTTGTTACTTTTTTGGGCGTTTCATTTAGGTCACAGAAAGCGTTCATGTCGACCTTGCATTTCCCTGTCAGTGTCTGTTCCGTGCTATATATTGTCACGTGGTAGTGACGGTGAAGAAAGAAGCAATAACACAGTAGCAATACTGTGAACGAGAAAACTAACTTTTATTGGGCGAACCTGTGCCCACAAAAACAGGCTACACTTATAGCACAACGATAGCGGCGAACACGGTCGGCGATCGTCGGAAAAACTGATCAGCGGGTCAAGCGCGTCGGCTTTTATAGATCAGTCGTCGAATGTTCCAGATTACCTGATGGGACCCGCGTGTCTTCCACAAAGTTCTACACCATTCATGTCACGCGATGAAATCTGATAACACAAGGTTCGGCGACAACAGACACGCGGATAGAAGCATCGATAACTTTCCAGAAACTTCGGATACATGCAAGCGCGTCCCGCGCTGCGCGATAAGATTTGTTCGGCGGTAAAACCTGGTCGCCCGATAAATATAAATACACGTGTCAATATTATGTAAGAAATATGGTAGGTGTAACTTCAAATAAGGAGACAAGAAGATGGCAGTGGCGTATCCAGGAATTCTTTGTGTGTGTGTGTGTGTGTGTGCGGGAGGGGGAAGGTGCTTTCGCATGTTGTTTTATGTCCAGGTATCTTTGATACTCAAACCTATCTCCGAGGGCTGGTAGGGAGGCACGTTCCCGGTGCCACCATCAACCCTGCTCTTGTAAATCGAATTACGTGATTTAGCGTCCGAAAAGCGACCCACGGGTTTCGACAGCCGCCGTAGTGGATGGCTCCGATACGTATTAACGCGATAGCGTTAAGGAGCTCGTGTCGCAGAAAAGCCGGTGTCGTCGGCGTCGGTGTCGGCGTCCGCGGCGTTGACCGTGAGCGATAAATCACGGCAGGCACTTCATAAATAAAAAGCAACTTCCAAGATGGGCTGGGTGGGAATCGAACCAGGGTCTCCGGAGTGTGAGGCGGAGACGCTACCACTCAGCCACGAGTTCGATGCTTCCAAGCGGTACAAACGCGCCTCTAGTGAATGCGCTGTTGCCTTCGAAACGAGCCGTGGAAAGTTATACTGCGGTGTATATCGGTAATTATGAACATGTAACTTACAGAAGTCGCAATTACACGAGTAGCGAAGTGCGTTTCCGCTGCATTTCTTCTGCACTTTCCGCACACGCAGAGCCATCTTGCGGCAAACACGGAATACCCCCTCCTCTCCATGTACGGTGCTGCCCCGACAGATGGCGCGCCACGCTCGCATTGGAGCTGTGCGAGGCGGGTTGCGGCACGGACTCTCTCTCCCCTGACAACGCTTCGCCTTGCTCCCTCCGCAGAATCAAGCGTCCTTCCTTTCTTTAGATCACTATCTGTCTATCTCTCTGCCCGTGCCGATCACGACGTTTGGCTGGGGTGCATCATTTCCCCCTCCGAGATACCGAGTTCTTTGGTTCGTTCCGCTTGCTCAGGCGCACGTTTCGTTGCTGCGCCGGACGCCGCGTTGCTCGACCATATGGCTCGACGCTCACCGCGTCCGATGCGGGGCGTCTCGTAAGTGATGGCTGCCCTGTGGCCCATTGTCTTACACCCCTTGGCGGGTCGACGGGAACGCTGTCGCGTTCCACTCTAACCCCCGTATTCAGAAATGCAACTTAAGTCGAAGCACATGCTTGACTTGATTTAGATGACGCCTGGCGTTAACGTGCCCATAGACGCTCACTGCGTTTCTTTCGGCGCGTTCCCCATAGGCGTCACTCGGATCAAGGCAAACATGGGCTTCAACTTAAGTTGCATTTCTGAATACGGGGGTTAAAGGCGAAGCTTAAGCGTCCTCCAATTTTTTTGACTACCTGGGGTTCACTAACGCCCGACTAAATTTAAATGCACAAACATTTCCGCATACCGCTCCCGTCTGGATGCCGCCACCGAGGTCTAGAGTCGAACCCTTGTCCGGAGGTCAAGACACTCAAGTCCAGAACGCGCGAAGTACGCCTGCTTCGGACTGTGCATGACAACATTAGCGATAACACGTGGCCCGAAACAGGCTCGACGTGACCATTCGCGGCTGCATTTACAGGATACTTTGTCTCATCTTGCTCAGCTGGTCGGCCAATGCTCTGGCAGTTGCTCTGGCCGTCAGGAGCGCCTTCTGGACGAGTGTCTCGACCTCCCTGCACTTGGGCGTTCTGCGCCTTTCACACCGAGCACGTAGGGCATCGCGCACAGATTTCGATCGGTCGCGCGCGCACCTTCTCGGCGATTGCCGGCGCGTCCTCGGGCTTGAGTCGCACGAGCAGGAGCCACTGGGAGTTGCGGCGCACGGAGACGGTCTCGACCAGCAGTCGCTCGCCGCGAAGCAGGTCGGCCAGCCAGTACGCCGTGTCCTCGGTGCCCCGCACGATCATGGCGAACTCGACGCGGGACCCCGACCCGTCGGCCCCCACGGCGGCCGCGCCGCCTGGACCGGCGGCAGGCCTGGCCGCCATGGGCGTTCTACGCGACGCCGCCTGCTGCCGCCATCTTTGTTCTCTTCTTTGCGCAGGTGTCAGTTCGTTGGTCGTTCCTCAGGGAAATGATGAAAGCGATGATGATGATGATGATAACACACAGTGGCACATACCAGCAACTGGGATGTGTGTAATAATAAAATGAAATAATACGGTGTAAAGCTAGAAATGAATCACCATCGTAATCGTCAACCTGTTTCTAAGTCCACTGCAGGGCGAAGGCCTCTCCAAGCGATCTCCAATTCGAATTACAGCTGTTTTGCGCTACCTGATTCCAACTTGCTCCTGCTGATTTTCTAATTTCATCACGCCGACCAGTCTTCCGTCCTTGACTGCGCGTCCCTTCCCTTGCACTATAATTGTCCACCAGTTATTTGTCTTATACATTGCATGGCCTGCTCAGCTCGATTTTTTTGCCCCTTCATGCCCACTAGAACCTACACTATCCTCGTTCTCTGTTCGCTCTCTGATGCTGTCTCTTAACATTACGCCGAGCATCTTTCGTTCCGCCGCTACTTGCGCAGTCCTTGTTTGTTCGTCTCCACGAGTGGTTCATACCGGTTCTCCAGCTTCTTTGTTAACTTCCAAGGAAGTATTATTAGTATTTTACTCTATGTGAATATTTACGTAAGAATGTGCTATACCTAAGAAATGTACTATGAATACAGAAGGAATTCAAAACTGAAAAAAAAAGAGATGAAGAAAAGAAAGAAACGAGGATGCCTTGGGGATGAATGAAGCAGAACTGGGAGTTTCCTTAAGGATTTCAGAGACAGAGAGAGAGAAAAACGAAAAAAAGCACCGATGATTACGATACTCTTAAATGCAAAATTTGAGCGCAGCTCAATATGTCCATTTCGCGATGTACTGGCTATATATATATATATATATATATATATATATATATATATATATATATATATATATATATATATATAGAAGCAGCGTGCAGGTTGAGTGAGTGAGTGAGTGAGTGAATAAACTTTATTGTAGGTCCGGCGAAGACGCGAACTCGTCGCGCACCCGGCTAGTCCCACGTCGGGACCGGCAGGTCTAGCCCACCGGCCCGGTCGCGGGCACGCCGGACAGCCAGGATTTGCTTTTCTAGAGCGGGGCTACGCAGAAGCGAGTCCCACTCCTCCTTGATGAACTTGGGGTATGTCGACCCGCACTCCCAGAGCATGTGGGGTAGAGTGGAGGTCTGGCCGCAGGACGGGCAGGCGTCGTCGCGATACACGTCGGGGTAAGCCTCGTGGAGAGCGGACAGACACGGATATGTGCTGGTCTGTAGGAGCCTAAGCGAAACATCTTGCGCCCTATTCAACTTGGGGTGAGGGGGTGGAAAGACCCTTCTGCACATGTAGAAATATTTAATAATCTCGTTGTGAGTAGCAGGAGCGTCCCTGTGACCGTAGATAGGAGGGGAGTCAGTGCTCCTTATAGAGGAAGCGCGGTCGGTGAAGTCACGCGCAGCCTCGTGGGCAGACTCATTGAGGTTCGGGGGAGCACCCTCGACCGATCCTACGTGTGCGGGAAACCAGTGAATTCAATGGTTTGCGAGAGCATGTGGACTCGAGCCGCTAAGAAGACGAAGAGCTTCCTTGGCGATGCAACCCTTTTGAAAAGCCCTAACTGCCGTTTTGGAGTCACTATGTATTTCGGACCCACGACCGTCTAGCAGGGCGAGGGCGATGGCGACTTGCTTGGCGACTCCGGGGTCTGAAGTGCGAATCGAGGCGCTATTGGAAATGTTTCCGCTCGAGTCGACCACAACGACGGCAAAGGTCTTCCCGTCACTGTACTCCGCAGCGTCGACGAAGCTTGCGCTAATGTCGTGTCGCTTGATCTGTTTGAGGATGGCGGCTGCTCTGGCCTTGCGTCGGCCCTCGTTGTGGACGGGATGGACGTTTCGGGGCATAGGGGCCACTACGAACTTGTCTCGAATGCACCTAGGGATCGGGGTACTGACCATCGAGAATTCCGCAGGGTGGTAACCCAGCTCTTCGAGGATGCGTTTACCTGTCGCTGTGGTGGCCAGGCGACTGAGCGTGCAGGTTACGCGGGATCAAATCCCAACCGCGGCGGCCGCATATCAATGGCGGGCGAAATGAAAAAAAAAAAAAGAAAACGCTCGTCTAGTGCGCATTGAGTGCAAGTTAAAGAACCCCAGCTTGTCCAAATTATTACAGAGTCCTTTCCTATGGCGTGCCTCATAATCAGATCATGATTTTCGTACGTAAAATCCTAGAATTTTATTACATCGTATTTCTTTTAAATTTTGCCACGTGCTCAGGGTATTGTCCAAAATAAATTGGTGTTCCTGCGATTAATTTAAAACAAATTAAAAAAAAGTCGCCTGTGGCAGACAGCACAATTCTAGTCCTTGGGCTGGCCTACTCGAAGAGGCGGATCGACGTATTTTGCACGATAAATCGAACTGCATAATCAAGTAATTAACAAATTCTTAAATTAAGCTTGGAACTAATTATATTACGGCACGTATCGCAGCTGGTGAGAATGCATAGTATGTACATTTGAAACTAATTCTGTGGATGACGCCGTTTGCGGTATATGCGCTGGCAAACTTGCAGTAGAAGAGCACGTTTTTCTTTTTTAAACAGAACATCTCTTGGTGCATTGCAGCATAAGCGTAACTTGACCGCCAGTGTAATCGCAAAGTGCGGGATTTAATATCTCGGAACTGGTGTCACCCTGAGAATTCGTTTTAAGTGGATCCGCCTTGTGAACTCCTCGGCTACAATAATAATAAAAAAAACTTAGAGCGCTAAAAACATGAATGATGTAGAAAAAGAAACACACCACACGCGCTTGTGGTGTGTATTTCTTTTTCTACGTCCTTCGTGTTTTTAGCGCTCTAAGTTCGTTTTTTATTATTATGCGTTACCATATAGCCCGCCTATCAACCCTCGGCTACAATTCGTAAATTTCAATTTGTGCCATATGATAATGAGTTTGTGCCTTATTAGTACATTTTGGTTAATTATTATGCATTTTGATTTGTCGTGGAACTAATGTCCACCGCTTCTAGTTGACCAGCTCAAGGACTAAAATTGTGCAATCCAGATAGCGCAATTATAGTCCTTGAGCTGGTGTGCCACAGGCGAGATTTAAAAATTTCCTTATGTCTTCGCAGAAACATCTGGCATGACTGTAAACTACAGCATGAGTGTATGTGATATAATAGCAAAATACTTGTAATATAGCTAAAATGTCCAATTTGCACGGTGTGTGACCACACGCTAGATTATTCAAAGGCCGAACATTCGACGCCGGGCGTGTCTCCAAGGTATTCTGAGTCCCCGAAGAAGGCGTCTTTTCATTATATCGCTTTTACTGCAGTAAGCAGATTATTAATGCACTTGCGCCGCTACAGAAGACGTCCTTGCGCGGAGCATACAGAAAACGTCATAAATGTTCCTCCTCATCTGTGGGTCATGTTACTAAGGGAACCATGAAATTTTATACACTGAATATTACAATGGTAGCAAGAATCAACAATCTACTGAGGTAAACCACCACTCCGGGATAAATTCAATTTGATCATGTACAGTCAACAGCAAAAGCTTGCGGGATGCGGTTTCCACTTCAAATGTGAATTCCTGCACTGTTAAAGCATGACACTTCGTATTTAATGAATCACTGTGTAGGTGGCGAAGGCTACTACATGCTGGAACATTTAATTCGAGGCTGTGTGACCATGCTTCGCGAGAATTCAGCTTCTTGGCAGATCCTGCGTCCCGTAAACTTTTGCGGTTAACTGTACATACCTTACCTGACCATGCGCATACCTTACACTGAAATGCGTTACGCCACAGCACATGAGTTCTTCATAGGTCGTGCGTCCCTACTCCTAAATACGTAGTCAAAACTATGCATCACAACAATTTGGCTCCAGATACCGCTCGCGATAAGGATTTAGATGGAAAGCTTTCAAGAGTTCATTGAATGAAGTGCACTCTAGAACAAAACTATACCTCTTATTGTCAACGGCTTCGGACGAGTCGCAAGGAAACGTCATCTCAACGCCTCGGGGCATTCGCCATGCGGGCAGTAGCACTGCAGCGCCGCCTTTTCCCCCTAGTGTTCAGCGGGAGAAACAAAGGAGCGACGCAAAGCGTGGCGAGCCAGACGGGGGGGCACCGAGTTCGCGACTGCTGGGTGCGACGACGTGACAGCGCAGTCTCAAGCAGTTCAGGCTCAAGCCTGCAACATTAATAAACAGCTAGAGATGCTGAGACGAGATAGCGACCCGTACCACCGAAGATCGCGGAAGCGCCGGCGGAAAGCCAGCGGAACCGAGCAGACGGCGCAGCAGACGTTTTGTCGTTTTCTTGCCTTCGAATTGGGGGCACATTCCTATGCGGCTGTGCAAGGAAGTACTTTCCACAGTTCGCTTCAAACGTTGACATTATTACAGTAGTGATGCTTATGTGTAGAAATCTTCTGGGTGTTAGTGCAGCAGTCTCCGCGTTGTTGCGTTCGCCTTGCTTTTCACGCATACGTTGCGAAACATTCATCCTGACGGCGGCAAACACATTTTTAAAGATTGCCATCGAATCGTCGTTTTCGCGGTGAACGCTGCCTCTTTTCGGTGTTGCTCGTTAGATCAGTTTTAATTGCAAACGCTTCCCCAGTGACGCTCATTAGCGTCACGTGTGTTAGCCATAAACGCATTATAAGAAGCGCATTTGTGTATCGGGAAGTCGTTTCACATTTCTGCCGAGAAAGTGCTGCTGAAAAGGACGTTGCAGCTTCCTTTTGCGATTTGTTTATCACGTACTTCAGTATCTGTACTTGAGCAAAACGAGAACAACTCCGGATTAACCTGTACTACCTGTCTTTTTTTTTCATAACTCGCACCAAAGACATGGTGCACGCGCGTTTTTTTCATTCAATCGCCGCCGGAATGCGGGCACCATGAACCGAACCCGCGACCTTATGTCGTCACGTGTTCCATTCCAGGCAGCAGGCAGGTCGTGACAGCAGACACAACAGTGGTGGTGGTGGTGATAACTTTATTGTACACAGGGGAGTTGCGGACACCCAGGTCCTTTGGCCGCCGCAAGGCTCCCCAGCACACAAACGTTCATGTCCCGGAGGCTCATGACGCTGGCAGCCCGGCCTGTGGCGATGGCTTGCTTGGCCGGGTCCTCGGAGCGCAGTAAGGTCTCCCAAGCCTCCCAAGTAGTAAGGTGCTCCAGGCCCCGCGGGGGAGGATCCGCCGGGCAGAGGAAAAGGATGTGATCGCGAGTGGCTTTGGGGTGGTGGCAGAGGGTACAGGAGGGGTCGGTGTGGACGTAGTGATAGCGCGAGCGTATATAAGGGGAGGGTAAGGTGCGTGTTTGCAGCCGCCTCCAAAGTGTCTGGTGATAATTGTCGAGGGAGGGATGGGGTGGGGGGTAGAGCCGACATTCGGCTTTGCAGGCTTCCGTCAGTTCAGTGAATGAATGCATGCGCTCCCGTGAGAACCCTGGATCGGAGGCCGCCGGTGCCCGGTTGAGAGAACCTCGGGCTAAAGCGTTGGCAGCCTCGTTTCCAGGATTCCCAGAGTGGGCAGGCCACAACGGCACAATCCATTGCGCAAACCGTGATTGGGCTGTAGAGGTTCAACATACCAGCGTCACCAGAAAAAAAAATCATTTTCAGGCTTGAGCTTTGCTAGTGTTTCACACTTTTAATATTTAAGTCTGATAATATTTAAGATAAAAGGCATGTGCTGTCGGTGTTTTGCATCGTGACATTTGCTAATGGACTGCCATCCTCCTTAACTCCGTCAGGAATGCAAGACTCGTGGTACGAGAAACTTTACTGACAAAATGGTGTGGCAATATAAGCTGAATATACCACACGTCATTGTCACGCAGTAGTTACGGTGAATAATACAGCTGTAAAACTGTGAATGACTAAACTGACTTTTTATTGGGCGACCTTGTGCTCACAAAAGCAAATTGCACTCAAAGCACAGCAAAAGCGGCGAACACGGTCGGCGATCGTCCAAAATCTGATCTGCCGGTCAAGCGCGTCGGCTTTTATACATGAGCCATCGAAGATTCCAGAGTTATCGCTGGTGCCCGCATGTCTTCCAAAACGTTCTACACAATTCGCGTCGGACGTGCAATTAGATTGCACAAGCTTCGGCGACAAGAGACAGCGGAAATAACCATCGATAACATTCGAGATACATGCGGGCGCGTCCCGCGCTGAGCGATAACACTTGTAAGATCCTCGTCTACACATCTCCATATTCAGTCGGTGGCGGCCCTCCCTTTCTTTTTTTACGATCCTGTCGAGCGCTCCAATGACACACACACACACACACACACACACAGACACACACACACACACACACACACACACACACACACACGCACACACACACACACACACACACACACACACACACACACACACACACACACACACGCGCGCGCGCACGCACTGGTTCAGCGGCTATGATGTCCTGCTTCTGAGCACAAGGTCGCAGCCTCATATAGATGGAGTCAAGATACAGGCGGGGAAACCACTGGGTGGAGAGGTGGGCTATAGTTTAGGTACCTGGCCAATAGCGCCGCCATGTTTCTGGTGGCCAACGGAAAATTAAATACATTTTGTATATTTGGCTCCTTCTTTGGAACCTACGAATAATTAAAGTTGAGGAATACGTACGGTAAACGCATTGCAAGCCAGTGACGGCTGTGCAGAGTTCCTGCTTCTGACAGTGTATACGATGCATTTGCGGCACGCAACACAGCCATGCGGAAGGATGGGAAAGAAGCGACTGCTGTGAGTAATTAGTAATTAACGGACGAACCCTGCTTACTGCAGACATCTATGGGGCAAGGAAGTGAAAGTTGGCGGATGCGGGTGCAAGAGTGAACAAGGCTCGACAGAAGAACTTACGCCTGCGCGCACTTCAAACGGCTGACGGTCGCTCGTCGGCCCCGGTCAACGGGCTACCCGCACACATACGCGCGTACTTTTCGGCACCGCGCGGGGGATACCACAGAACTTTGTTTCCGCGATGCTTCACTTACAGTGAGAACAATGTGCATCTGGTCGCAGTCAGTGCATTTAAACGCGTAATGAAGTTCGCTTCTGTTGACCTCTTCGTCGGCGCGCTGTGGCTCGTCACATCTCTGCGCGGTCGCCAGAAACTTGTACAAAGCAGCAAAACGATTACTGTAAAGCCATGACCATCATACGTGTTTGTTCCCATAAACAGCAGATAGTCTTGCATATAGAGTAGCTCTAAGCAAGCCATAGCTAGATGTGCCGTGGTGTGCGTAAAGTGTGCTGCCCCTCATCACCTGTGCATTCTTGCCGCACTGGAAATGCGCTGATTTATTTTTCACAAAAGCCGGCAAAAAACAGCCGCGACCGTCTTCATGAACTAATTTGCGGAGTTTGGTGTATGAGCTTCTTCCAACGCTATTGTCGTCTCCAGGATCTGTTACTTGTGCTGGCAACGCTGTCCGAATAAATAAAAATGGCTGCCCCATCCAGGTTAACGGAGTCGTGACGGCGGCTCTTTCGCTTGTTGCTGTGCTCAAATTTTTCGCTTGTGGCGTATAGGATGTAGCTGTGCGTACAAATGTCCGGCATTTCAAGCGAGCCGCATCAGTCTTATACTTAAAGACAAAGAGCCTTTCAAGCGAGCCATATGTTAAACAAAAGGAAGTGCTTGTGCGCAGCGAGCCTCTGAAAGGTACAAGCACATGCTCGTGGCATTGGTTCACTGCTAGGGGTACGATAGTTGACTGTTTTCGATGTCAACAGGCAACTCCGCACGGTGGCTCGTGTTGCAGTGTATCACGTAGCATCCCACAATGTATAGGCAGTGACGTCTGTCGTGATTTCGGAAGGCAAATACTGATATTTTGCGCTGATAGAACGTGCTAGAGACTGTCAACTTACCTGGTCAGCGTGTCTTGGGTTGAAAACGTATGAAAGTTCCGGTTGTGAGTCGGAGTGCTCATTTCTCTTTAGAGTTGGCTGATCAGTGTGATGAGGCAGTCAGCGTCAGATGACAGGCGCTTGTTTGTGCTGGCAGTACACAGTGCTCGACGTAGAGTCCAGGCTTGACAGCACAGTAGGCAGCTACCGGCCGCAAGAATTCTCAAACCCCGGTGAAACGTGAGAATAACAGCCAATCGGACCTAGTTGCGTTTCTTCCGATAGATTTTCGAAATTTAGCTAGGGCATTCTTTTGAGCAGTTGCACTTGTATTAGTGTAAATGCGTGACCTCGAATTGAATCGAATCAGTTGTAATTTGGATGTGTGCACAGTGTCGGAAAGCAAGCTAACGGCGCTGTGGCCACGGCGGGTGCTCCAAATCTGGAGCAAGCGCTGTGTGCAGTTGCTTCTAAATTTCTCGCGAGCAAATCGATAACACACCGCGCTGAATGAGAAAAGGCAATCTTCTGCTTACGCCGCTAAACTAAAGCATGCTATCAAAACGATGTATCGGTTCGCGGCTTAGTATGCGTCTTGATCAACCACAGACCCTTTGAGTGATAGCTACCGTTCCTGCTACCATGACTGCGGACAAAAATAAATTAGCAAGACTATTTCTTGCGGCTTAATGCATTAGTACCACTAATGCTGGGGCAGAAAACTAAACTAGCCATACCGAATGAAGCTTAAGCGTAAAAGAGTAATTTGTTGAAGTTCCTGCCTAAACGACGTACACTACGCGATTTGAGACGCCAGCAACATATTTAAAATATATAGAAAGAAAGGAATTGTCTACCCGCCGCGAATAAAGAAGTAGTCCCGCGTGAAGTGTTTCGAAGCGACTACAACAGTGTCAGTCTGTTTGCCAACGCGAAAGTTTCTTATCCATGTCGCTCTCCATTTACTGGACATGCCGCTCAGGCAACGGTCAAAGTCCACATTCCATTTCATATTACATTGAATGCTAAAATGGTGCCAAAGATAAACAACCTGCTTAGGTAAAAAATCATTACGGGCTAAATTGAATTTGATCGTGCGTATCCTTTAGTTGGAAAAATGTTTGACTGAAATGCGTTACTGAAGAGATTGAAGATTTGGCGTTTCACTCTAACACACGTGTCCTCCAAAGTTACGTATTCTTGTAAAAAAATGTATTCAAAGGTATACATCATCGTGACTAATTGGCATCAGGTAGCGCACGCAATGCTGACTTAAAACGAGGTCTTTATGCTGAATTCCAATGGTAGATCTGCAGCATTCCCGCATCAAACGTTCGGTTCTTTTTGAAGCAAGTATGTTCCAAGGGAACATCAGGAGCGCGGATCGCCTATTGAAATGACAAATCGATAGCGGATCTGGATTGTAGATCGCCCCGCCGAGCAGTCCAAACCGCTCCACCGAAATGGGCGAACTTGACAGGAAGTCTGCGTGACGTAGTTTCTCCAGTAGCCACTGATCGGATCGTCTGTGTAGCAGAGGGCGTAAAGTAGACAGGGAAGACGATTCCATGCAGCATGCGAGCGATTTCTTGTTTTTCCCTAGCGACGGGTGGATGTGCAAAATAAGCTGCTTGAAAAAAAAAAGAAAGCATTCCCACCGTACTATCGACATAATTTTCTTTCTTGAGAAAATGGGAAGTGAGGAAACAATGCTGCGCCGCTTACGCTTGGGCGTCGCATTCACCAGTGCATATACGTGTCTAATTGGAATGTCTGGTAGCTCCGAGTGCAATCCCTGCGGTGTCGAGGATGCTATAGAACATCTATACTCTGCTACTGTCCATTTTTTGACAATGAAAGACATGACCTGTGCACAGCTCTAAATCGGTTAGATAGAAAACGTTCACCTTGAACAAGATCTTGGGACCGTGGCCTCGCATATCGCAGCTACAAAAGACCACAAAAGCGCTGCTGCGGTATTTGAAAGCTATCGGATTGAATCACCGTCTGTGATCCGGACTGAGTGACCGATCGATATCCCCAATAGTCTTTATCTTCTTTTAATCTTTCCGTCCCCTTTTCTTTCCCATTTGTAGGGTAGCCAATCGGGCTCAGTCCTAGTTAACCTCCCTGCTTTTCATTTATCATTTGCTCTCTCTCTTGAGAAAATCGCAGCTCAGAAAGCAGTTTCCCAGTTGAAGAGGTGAAATAATTGCGTGATTGCCTCACGCAGACTACGACAAAGTAGCGCTGTCAAACACGCTTTAGACGATTTGTTCAGCTCGCCGAACCAACTCCAAACGAGTGACCCTTACGGCGGATGCCACCGCTTTAGACGAAAGGGCAAAAGAGACATAGCGTTTAGTAAACGCAAAGTTTTCCGAGTTACCATTTGAGTTTTATGCATGTATCAAAATTGCTGACGTTCGCAAGCAAACATTCCAAGAGAATGCGGCAGCTACCTTTGTTGTTCGCAAAAAGAAAGAAAGAAAGAAGAAAGAGTGTTAGTTTGACTTGAGCAACGCCGGTACTGCGTTGGATCGCTAGGCTTCCGAACGCGGATTCGGAGCGAGTGCTTTCCGCCGGCGGACAGCACCCTGTCAGAGCTTGCGGACCGCACGGGATCTGCCATTGGAAGTCATCATACGGGTTGATGAAGTACACACATCCTAAAACAAAACGGTAATAAACTCAATGGCTTCGGGCACATCGGACAGAAATAGATCATACCAAAGTTTCTCGCCATTCGCCATGCATGCGACAACACCGCGGCTGATACGCCGATTCCCTCTCGCAGGCCACGGCGGCGCAAATCGTGACGAAGCAGTCCGCGGCACCGAGTTCGCGGTGGCTCGGGCGGCGCGCGTGCCCAAGTCTAGGCCATCGTGACTCAAGCCCGCGGCATGACCAGACAGCCAGAGCTGCCCAGACTAAGATAACGGCCCGAACCGCCTGGACGTCGCTCAAGCGGCGGCGGGAAGCCAGCGTAACCGGGGCGACATTTCGTTCTTTTCGTGGTTGCAAGCTGCGCTCCTTCAGATGCGACTGAAGGTAAGCATATGCCACAGCTTTCACTTGAAACGTGAGAAAATTATATTAGTGATGTCCGCGTCCACAAATGTTTCTTCTGGATCTCTTTGATGCAGTCCACGTGTTCTTGCATTCGCCTTGCTTTTTTTTTCAGCGCTTCCCGAAGCATATTCGTTGGCGGCGTCTAGCACATTTTTTAAGCTTGCCTGTTTTTACAGGCGCCGTTTTCCTTCTGCTCTCTGTCTGCCAGTTTTCGGTAGTTCGTGTGTTTTTGTTAATTACGGACGTTTTCGCAGTGACGTTCATAGGCGTGTGTTAGCTCTAGGCGTTGTATAAATATTTGTGTACAGAGGAGTCTCTGCATGTCTGCCGACAAACTAAATGGTGCTGAAAGGGAAGTTGCCGCTTGTTTGGCGATGTTTTACGTGCTGCTCCTCAAGTTTCTAATAATTCCAAGGCAACAAAAGCATCGCTTTAATAGTTCTGATGAGTCCAAGGTGCACCTCTCTCACACTCGTTTCGTAACTGTGTGTGTACTTCATTCAGGTATATCAATGGCCGATGAACACATACATGAGTGAATAGTGGGGAGCATAACAGTCGATCTAAACAAGTGCTCTCTCGCTAGACACACAAATAACACGCGTGAACGCTAGTTGACGTATAAAATCTACTGGGCTCGAGTGGATATGGGTAAACGGGAGTGCGACTGCAAGTGTAGAAATGAATAAGACGGTAGCAGGCGATGCCTTGTTTAGGCCGATAGGTGCATGGAGACAAAGCAACGAAACACCGCCCTGACAGCACAGTAATATATGGCCAATGAAGGCTTGACCATGGATAGCATGGTCGTATATAAAACAACGTTGGTGCATCATGTGGCCAATATCGGCACCACTTCATGCTCCTTTAGTGCAGTTTCGTGTTGTAATTGCTGAAGGCGAATTAAGGAATTTTTTCGGTGGTGCTCACACCGACTCAGATTTTCTGGAGCTCACTTGGTTTCGGACTCGCTGGTAATTCGCTGAGACGTGAATGTGTACGCCAAGCTTACCGATGAACATTCAGTCTCATTGAACACATTTGCTCAGGAATCTGTGCCTATTAGCCAGTGGGGTCTGTGGAAACCTATTTGGCTGTGCCTATTTATATTGATCTAGGCGAAATTATGCGATTCTCTCTACTGTGATATGCCTTTAGGCGCTCAAGACGCCGCGATCAGAATCAGAGCGCCATGACCTCTGGGCTGGCGCAGCGGGTTTAAAAAAACCTGCCGGCTGCAAGCAAGCAATAAGCGAAAAAAAAAGGTACGATCAATACCCAAACGCCTCTCTACCCGGAACTTGCCGGTCTAGTTAGGTAACATAAATCTTTCGCAGAAAGCGTGACCTGGTTTCGTCAGTTGACTGGACAGTCCATCAGTTCTGTTTCCGACGACGCTAAAGCCTGCTCGGACGACAGTGTACTTTCTCCGTTCCCCAGTTATCCCCGTGACCCAGTCGAAGGGACCGGGTAACTTCCGGGATGCACGATTTCTGGCGAAGGAACATTGTCCCGCTTTTCACTTAATTTCATTTTTTTTTTGCAGCGAATGCTTGGCTTTGTGAAGTTCCATCGCGTTTCGCAGGCATTTTGAACGCTGCGGAGGCTCTCGCAGCATTATCGTTCACCCGGAATCTTTCGATTTCTGGCAAATTCAGTGCTACACACGTTTCCTGCTGTTATTCCTACGCGCGGCTACAGACAGGCTGTTATTGAGGGGAAATGGAGTTAGCGAGGGATTCTGCCGCGTTACGAGAAAGGGGGTCGTCGTCGACCTGCCTATACAGAGTATCATATTATTGTTGCATTGCTCGAATCTGAGGCGGCCATACGTAAAACGATGGAGTCGTTCAACTCGCAAAGCGTGTGCACTTGGAACGAATTCTCAGGACGATAAAAGTTTCAAGATATTCATTCTAAAAGTGTTCAGGAAAAGACATCGCGTCCCACATGTTTTTGTACTTTAATGCATAACACAGCGTTTCGTTAAGGAAAGTAAGGATAACAATAGTGAATTCTTACCGCAAGTGTGATAAATTACAACGTGTGACGTAGTGTGTTGAAAACTTAATTAGTAAAACCTTTTATTTACTGTCTTGTTCGTTATGAATTATTGTGGAATTAATTCCCATCTCTTCGTGCAATACTGTTCAAGGATTATAATTTGCCTCATCAGCCACAGAAAATTTGGAAGAAATTCTGCATAGTCTTGAAGAAAGGCACCTGGTATTGATATTGACGGTGTTAAACCGTTCATCTGTCACTACATCTGGCATTCTACTGGCGTACTTGGGAGCACACGTGCACATTTGGCTGAGTTGGTACAAGAACATCGTGAAAAAAATCCAGAGCCAGGTGCATCCCGGAAGTTACTCTGTGAAGGTGGATAACTAGCGAAGCTGTTTAGCACACGACACAGAGGTGACAGAGAATTGTGAACAAAGGTACGAACACATTTATTAATGCGCGAACATTCTTTGGTGAGCTCCCCAGCTCTGTCACGCGTAAAGTTCCACGGCATGTCTTGCCGTGGAGCTTCACGGGCGGCGCTCTTGCGGTGTGCCAGAACTTCGCCTCGCCCCTCCTCCGACCGGCTTACGCGAGATAATCAAGCAAGAGATCTCCTCTGCGTCGCGTCTACCGTGCTCCCCCCCTACGCTCGACAGGTGCCCAACATAAGCCGACGTCGTGGCGCTCCCTCCGGTCACCGCGGAGGGAGCGGTGACCGGAGGGAGCGCTACGACAAACGTGCATCTACAAACGGACCACTGTGGCTTCATTGTGGCCACAAGTGAGTGTACAGCCTTACCGCTCCGCTCCGCTTCCTGCTTGATCCATTTGCTGCTACTGTGGCTACCGCGGACATATCTCCCGGTTCTGTCGACGGCGTCGACAGGATGAGCAACGTGGTTATACATCCGAAGAACGGTGTCCGTCCCGCAACGGGCTACCAGAGAACCTCCTACCACTCTTCATTTCAGTGATCCCCCTCTCCTCCGTACCCTACCAACACGCCTCTGAATTCTCGAGAATCTCGCCGCAGGTCACCGTATCCACGTCGTCGTTCCGTATTACCTCTCCCACCTGCTTATCATGTCTCCAACGCTCACCGGGAAAACTCTCCGATGCAGCTTTAGGAGGGGAAACTGCATCTACCGGACAGCCTACAGTGTAACAAACAAACGTATTCTACTTCCCTACTAATGTTAATTTTCGGCAGCGAAGTAGAATAGACGTGGTTACTGCAATAATAGCTTCTGTGTTCGCGTGGTTGAATTCTGCGCGCCAGCAGTTGGCGCCACAACTTCGGCTGCTCACGTTTACCCCTCCGCCCATCCGGCAAAACGCCCAGTCCACCATTCCGTTTACCGGAATGCCGACCGCGCAAAAACTCTCTATCGACGCTCACCAGTGCCCCGCCCCGTTATTCGAGGTCTTCTCGTTTCTTTCGGCCTGTTCCTTCCGTTCATGAGCCACAGACGGGGCGTGATGAGCTTGTGTTCGCGAGAAGACGTTGTCCCCAGTCGCCCGGATATCGCCGCCGCACTTAGCGTCTTTGCGGCCGTCGCAGTTCCGCTTCCGGCTGCGCCGGAAGACCCCCCGGCGACCGGAACCAGCGGTGTGCACATTCATTTGAGCTATATCTACATCCCCCTTAGCCTCGTTGTCGCCGCCTCCTCCTCCTAGGGAACCGACCACCACGAAAAGAAGGCCAGAATAAGTAGTAGGCAAAACTCGCTTAGCGGCTCGCTCATATATGAAAGTGAGCCAGGGGCAGGAACAGTGGAAGCCCAGCCGAGACGGTAATGCGAGGAAGTGCACCGGAAGCGCCTACCGCCACTTTCCGTAAGCAGATTTCCCCGAGTCACCACGGAAAACAGCGACGCGGTAGTTTAACGCGTGCTAGAAAGTGCTATGTTTCTGCACCTCCTATATTGGTGGTGTTTTTCTTTCCGTCGATACGGGCTGCCCTAAGCGTTCGTTTTCTTTACCCGTTCGCGTGCTCCAGCTCGTGCTGTGACCTTAGTTAAGGCAATTACTGGCGCGACGGCCTCGTGGGTAGATGAGTATGGAAGTAAACGACTTCCATACTCCGCGCTTGGCCGTCCATGAACGGCGGATAAGGAAGGAACGGAACTGTGCGAAATGAGTGTTTACGCTATGCTGGCCCTCAGTGCTGACAGATTTGGGTCTTATTTGTGCTGTATTCACACACCTCTCTAATGTGTTGTGGCATGCGAGAAGGCTAATGCAATAGTGAAAAAACAACATAAAGACGGATGGAAAGAAACCAGGAATAAATAAGCAAAACATACATTCTCAAAGGTGTTCTTTAACTCGGTTAAGTGGTTTACGTTTGCCATGGCAAACATTGCAGACGACAGGGGCTGGTGAAAGAGACAAGACAGGGGGAATTTAGCATGCGTAACGAGTGTGCTTTAAGGCATGAACGTTTTGTAAAAAAAAAAAAATGAGCCACAAAAAAAGACGTGCTTATGAAATTGGCTTTCCAGGATGAAATGTGCTTCTTAAACGGAAGGTGAAGCACTTTAAGATGTGACCTTGCAGCGAGCTACAATTATTCACCCCCTGAAAACGCAGATCGCTATTTAACCGACCATAAAGCAACGCAAAGTTGCTTTAAACGCGTGAAAAAAACGTGCAACCGCGACTGCGGCAAACGCCGCGGTGTGGATATGCGGCTCTGATTGGCGAATACGATCGTGACGTCATCGCCGAGGCTCCTGACTGGAATGTGGCGCTGAAAAACTTGGCCTGTGTGTCCTGCGCAATCAAGACTGCGAAAAATTTTTTGTTCGTTGAAGTGGAATTTCTATTTCGTCTGGAACTTGTTGCTGCTGTTTCTGCAATCTAATCGGTGAACTATGAACATAGTTGTATGGTTGGGCAATCGCAGTGCCGAAGCATGGGACAAGAGCAGGGCAGAGTATTAGGTCAAGTCCACCTTTCGGAAATGCCGATACTTCGTCATTCCTAGGTATGTGGTGAAGACAAAAGCGGGCAGCAAATGGCTACACGGAGGCGAAGCTGAGATTTCCCTGCGTTTAACGGCAATTGGTACTGGTCCTTTCGTTGGTTTTGTGAAGAACTTTAGTATGTCCCTTTAAGAAAAGCAGTGCCCTTCCTTCTTGGAAAATTTAGGATTTCCTTATTCTCGCATTCCATTTTTGGTTGAGGCAGAGCTTGTCTTGTCTTGCGTTCGTATGCTTCCACGCCCGCTTTATCGCGCTGCGCAGTGTTTGCTCAAGAACCGTTTGCTCTAAACTCAGGGCTGTAAGCCACATTCGAAAGATAAGTACACAAAACCAGCAGTGAGGTGCATTGCTCATCCAGTTTAAAATATTTCTGTTCTGTGGAATGGCTGCAGCAGGGTAGACTGCTAACCGGAAGGCAAATGAATTTTAAGAATCATCTCGAGTCCAGATTTTGCGAAACTTTCCAGCATTTTTCCAGGGAAAAATGTTAACTATTTTTTGAGTGCCGGCTGGCTTGTATTTTACTATAGCAAGTTCCCT
Source organism: Dermacentor albipictus (assembly GCF_038994185.2). NCBI lineage: Eukaryota > Metazoa > Arthropoda > Arachnida > Ixodida > Ixodidae > Dermacentor > Dermacentor albipictus. Next base: position 40,386,970 of record NC_091829.1, on the reverse strand, counting down.
CGTATCATTAATGTTTTTAACTTAAAGAGGGCAGTCAGTGAGAACGCTAAATATTTTTCGTATTGACAACTATTGCGCCAGTTCTGATGTGCACCAGCACTGTAAAGCTTGGTTTGTAAAACAATGATCGTTTTGTCTCGTATAGCATATTGCCATGTGTACTTGTAATCTTTCTAGGCTGACCGCTTTTTCACCGGCTAACAAAGGTTAAACATTATTGCTCAGCGCAGGCCGCGCTTACATGCATCAGATGTCACGTTGTACTGACGACGAGGAAAATAGTCGCAAAACTGTGAATGACGAACCTAACTTTTTTGGGGGCGAACATGTGCCCACAAAAGCAAGTTACACTCAAAGCACAACGATAGCGGCGAATACAGTCGGCGATCGTCGGAATCTGATCTGTGGGGTACGCGCGTCGGCTTTTATACATCAGTCATCGCAGGTTCCAGAATAATCGCTGGTGCCCGCATCTCTTCCAGAAAGTACTATACAATTGGCGTCGTGCATACCTTCAGATTACACGAGGTTCAGTGACAAATAAGGAGCGAATAGGACCATCGATGAGATTCGAGAAAGTTCCGATACATACAGGCGCGCCCTGCAACCGCCGTGGTTGGTTAGTGGCTATGGTGTTAAGTGCAAGGTCGCGGGATCGGATCCCGGCCACGGAGACTGCATATAGAAGGGAATGAAACGCGACAACATCCATCTACTTAGATTTACCTGCGCGTTAAAGAACCCCAGGTGGTCAAAATTAATCCGAAGTCTTCCACTACGGCGTGCCTCACTACCAGATCGTGGTTTTTTCACGTAAAACCCCATAATTTTATTTTGAAGCGTAAGCCACGATATAATGTGAGGCACGCCGTAGTGGGCGAATCCACATTAATCTTGACCACCTGGGGTTCTTTAACGTGCGCGCCAATATAAGTACGCGCACTTTGTATTCAGCCCTCATCGGAATGCGCGGACCTTGAACTCAGCAGACCAAGATTGCCGAGCAGTCTTCGTTCATCGCAGTTTCATTAGCATCGCTCGAAATGTTCATCCGCGTTCTCAATAAACCTGATTTCTTTCTTCCTTCCTGTCTTTATTTATATGTAGTAGAGATTGCTTGAGACGGCATCGGGTTAATCTCGTTAATGGGGAGGACCCAGATTTCACGCTCTCATTTTCACCGGCGATGCCATCCACGAAGGCCGCTGACCATGGTAATGCTTCTTGAATTTTATATATACACCCCGGCTTCTGTGCAGTATGTCAGGCGTGATAAATTACTGGAGCAATTAAGAAAAGTGAGTTGCGGCGGCGTACTAGACTTTGGCCGGGTATGCGCATGTCGGGCGAGAGGACGAAAACGGTTTTAATTTCACCGTGGAGCTGTCTCACGGTCTGCCACGCACAGATGCCGTGCAAGCATGTCGTTGGTGCGAGCGGGGCAAGTGCGGTTCAAGAGCGAGCGAGCGAGCGAGCGAGCGAGAGAGAGAGAGAGAGAGAGAGAGAGAGAGAGTGAGTGAGTGAGTGAGTGAGAGAGACAGACAGACAGACAGACAGACAGACAGATAGATAGATAGATAGATAGATAGATAGATAGATAGATAGATAGATAGATAGATAGAGAGAGAGAGAGAGAGAAAGAGAGAGAGAGTTAGAGAGAGAGAGAGAGAGAGAGAGAGAGAGAGAGAGAGAGAGATGAGAGAGAGAGAGAGTAACTTTATTGAATTGGGGCGAGAGTTCCATGGCGAAGAAAAAAACTAGACACGTTCGCGTTTCGCTCAGTGGTTGGGCGCGTACCTGGCGTGTGACGTGCAGCGACATGTTCGACCTCTGACGTTCGGTACGTCTTTAATGGTAAGTTAGGAAACAGTAAGGACCACATACCTTCAAGAGTTATGCGCGTTTTTAATTAAAAAAATATACCTATATGCATGATCCAACGCGCATACCCTAGAATCTATGTGAAGCGAAGCTTTCGTGAAGTTATCAATTCATTGTTGTGCAACTGTTCATGTTCTCAACAGCGTTTTGCAGCCTCGCGATTCTGTGCCTGCCTCAGCAGGGATCGGCCCACTTTATTCACTCGGTGAGAAATCAACCGAGAACATGCGCCAAATCCCGAAAATAAATTTAAGAGAGAGAGAGAGAGAGAGAGAGAGAGAGAGAGAGCAGAAAGCTTGGCTTTTATGAAGGAGCTATGCGCTTGAAGGCGGATATTGGTAGAATCGATGGCAATCGGGTGCAGTTCGTTTTTCCGCTGCGTAATTCAGTAGCGAACGAAGGCGGGTGACCGGGACACATGTCGTGGTATAATACACAGGGGGACACATACGTAGCAGTTTCGCTACGGGTGCTGTTCGACGAGCTGCTCGGCAAGGCGACGACAACAGCGACCGCCACTGCAAAATAAAGCTAACATTTAAATAAGCATGGCTGTTAGAGATCGGTAGGCAAGTTTAGTGGTGCGCTCGAACTCGTCGGACGGTGTTGGAAGAATACTCTTTTTTGCGCAAAACGACAGACACAAGAAAGACGACAGAACAAGGCGCCGTGTCCTGTCGTCTTTCTTGTGTCTGTCGTTTTGCGCTAAACAAAGTATTCATGGATTCGCACCAACTAGCTCGCCAACGCATTGTGTTGGAAGAATACGCGAGGGCGGCGTATCGGCATGACGCAGCAGGCGAGGCGACTACTGCTGGACAGCCTAGATGGCGCGCTGGTCGGGATGCGAGCAGCATTGAACAAACTGGCTGATGTTGTGCAGTCGATGTTAAAAGAGAGAGCACGCAGTGGGACAATTCACGCATTAAGCGAATAACCAGTAGCTCTGTGGGTGAACCTCGATGGCAGCCGGTGTCATAATCAGTGCGGCCTAACACGATCAGAAATGTATAATTATTCGTTGCAAAAATATTTGTTCTGTAGAGAAGTAGTGCAACAATATATTGGGTCGTCCTCTCCAGCGCCTTCTAGTGGGCCGTCCTCTTCAGCGCTTTCGCTCGTGAATTCCGCTCGCGCTCGGAGTCTGTGCTCTGCCTAGACATGTTGTCGCTGCGCTGCTCCCAGTGCGATCAAATAAACACCTTAGTAGTTCAAATATTAGCCCAAATAGTGTGTTTATATTCGTACTCTTACGGCAATTTAGTAAATTGCTATACGTCCACATGCATGGGTCTTGACAACGCAGCCATTCGTCCGTTCAGAGCAAATATTCACTTACTCGTTAACCGCCACGTATATATTGATTCGTCAGCCATCACACCAGCTGCCGAGTTGCGACGAGAGGAGTACGGCTCGTGTGCTTCGGGCTTCGCGGAGCTCTGCAGCCGGACCGGAACGCTCGCTGTACAGCGCTGACCGCAGCTCAGGGTGCGTCATGCGGAGGGCAGTGGTGGCGCCTTCAGGCGACGTTTCATGGTAAAGGAACGATTTAGTCTTCGGTTACGTCTAGGTTCCTTCGCTGAACACGCTAATTCGTAGCAGTGAATATTCGACTATGCAGGCGTTCGCTATACACATTAAACGTAGGAATTAAATAGATGAAATTAGGGGGACACGACGTTCCGGAACTTGGCAGTAGGTTATAAGAGGCAACGTGGTCGAGGGCTCCAAGAATATTTTTTTTTAACCATCTTGGGGGTTCTTTACTGTGCACCATATGTACCGAACACGAGCGTTCTTGCATTCTGCCTCCTTTGGAATGTGGCAGCTGCGGCTAGGATAGTACCCGGAACCTCGTGCTCAGCAGCGCATCCACTGAGCCACCGTGGCTGATTAAAATAGAAATTTGGTCGGCACATACACGATTACTCGTTATACAGGTAATTTCGTTGTAGAAGCGCTCGTTGTCGAGACATTCAACTGTAATCGGCTGACAGCCGTGCAGGGAAGGAAGATCATGCGTCTCGCATTGATGATGGCTACCAGTGGTAGAGAGGTGGGGATGTTGATTAGGACGTATATGACGCTGGGAATATGTCGTGGGAGTTAAGAGACATGTTGAATGTATATGAACGGGGATAAAGTGCCTCGGGAAGGGTAGCCAAAGCTTCGATAGGTGGACCTATTCTTGACAAAGATAGGTCCACTTAGCGAAACGCTGGCCACCGTTTCTCCGGCACTTCATCGCTGCTTATATAACTTCTGTACCACAGCGCGCTACTCCATCTGTAGCCCTCATTCTTGGTATTGTTGATGTAGGCCTCAATCCTTGGTATTATTGATGTATATAGGTAGTTTTTAGTGCGTGAAAACATTAGCGCGTGATGATTGTGTTGCAGCAGATTGTAATAGTGAAAGAATGAGAGACCGTGAGAGCGAAGCACGAAAGCTTTTGGAGCATTCATGTCGTGTTATTTCATTTTCCGAGGGCTGAAACTAGGCGCAACACAATCGTGTACGTGCACCAACTAGCCCCGTCAATCGCTTAACTTAGCGCGTGAGCTTGCATGGTGTCCCTCCCGACTGAAGCAGTACAGCCACGAGCTTGCATAGTTCGTCCCGCGTACTGAATTTTACATATCAAAAAATAGTCCCAATGATGTGAGCAACGTTATTGAGACTAAACGCAGCAATGACGAAAATTTGAACTCCTTCATTCTGTAGCACTATGCCACAATATAAGCTACTCACTAATGAAACAGTACGCAAACGGAGTGAATTCAGCTTTATTGATTGTTCATGCAGATTTTTAAAATTTTACTTAGTTTGTCTTTTATTTTCATCACCTGGAGAGTCATGTTACGGATATCGCCAAATCAGTATCTCTGGCTCTAATTAAAGTCTGTACGTTCTGCGTCTCCAGTGGAAAGAAAATGTTTTGGTCAAGTTTATTTCAGCGGACTCTACTTGAACTGGGTATGCACTTGGCTCACGTCGTGTGATCACTTGAGAGCAGACGACGTGACCTTGATCGTTGTGCAGAACTTGAAAGTTTTCCCAGAGCACTTTCATCTCATTGGCTGACCCACTTGCTTGCTTGCTTTGGCGGGGTTTCGGCACTTCGCAGAAGCCATACACGCACTCTTAAGAAAACAACACGCACACACAAAACATTGCAAGCATACACAAAGCGAGCTTGCTCTGGAGAAGGCAAAATGGCGACAGAAACTCGGAAGTGCAGTTCTGCGAAGTTACGGCCCGACATAACTTACAAAGGCAAATGCCGTGAGAAGAAAGACTGAAGTTCGCAGAAAGGCGAGTTGCTCGAATAAAAAGTACGAGTGCTACACTTTCTGCAAAGATGGAGTTGACCGGAAGTACATTGAAGGCCAGGGTCGTCTACAACGAAGGAGGAGCTCGTAAAACTTGCCTTTCAAGGACTGCCTCACACCAGTATGACATGCCGGATATTAATGCCCAACTCCACCTTTTTTTTTCCCTTTTCGGGTGCGCGGGGAAGTTACTGTGTACTTCCTCTTCCTGCGTTTACGAGAGTGCATCGTAACTTTGGCCACGGCCTGCAACAGCTAATTTGTTTGCGCTCTTCTCGATGATATGATGCCTTTACGAACTTCTCTGCTCAGTCAGCGTCGCCGGAATAGTGAGGTTTTGCGCTCGCTTTCTGTCAGCTACGCGTCCCCGGCCTCTTCGCTTGGTGTGCTGTTCTTAAAATAGATGTATCTTTCCCTTCTCCCGTTCGGATGGTTTGGGCATAACATTTTATAGCTGCTGGCGGCAAAGGAAAACCAGTTATTAGAGCTCGTAAAGATAAAATTCCTCGCCCTAGGAGCCAGCGGAAGAATTTTCAAGCTTGGTTTGACGCTGTAACAAGAAAGTTTTTTGCCGCACATGAAGTGGAAGTGGTTGTAAATTGGTGAGGACATCAAAGCAGTCGATAGGGACAGGGAATATATGGTTGTTCAGTCGACATTTACGCCGCGACTCTTGTGAGGCCCCGGCCCCTTTTATGTTTGTTGCTTTCTGAGCACAACTCAACGTAATTACGCAAGACCTCCTCCTGCAGCCTAGGTTTCACACGTGACACTTGTCGAGCTGCAATGTTGTGCATGTTCCCTGTATACGGGGTGACGTTTGTATTCGCAACGTTGCCCCATGAACAAATGTTAATCATCAGCCGCCGAATCATCATTATCGATATTATCAGTGTACCGCCGAATCATCGTTATCGTAATCGATGTCATCAGTGTACTGCAGGACGAAAGTCTCCCTTAGCAGTTAGTCCTGTACTTACTCCTGTTTTTTTAAGGACGACGGGTTTGTGCGACCACCTGTGACTATTAAGGCAATTTTTGTAAAACCACACGCGTGAGCGAACTTGCCGCAATTTCCTTCGTTCCTTCCCTCCTCTCTCTCCCTGTGATCATTGCTTTCCCCTTTCCCATTCCCCCGGTGTAGGGTAGCCAACCGGACGTTATTCTGGTTAACCTCCCTGCCTTCTTTTCTCTTTTCTCCTCCTCCTACTCCTGTCTTTTGTCAAGTTGACTCTAACTTAACGCCTACAAACTTTGTAATCAGATCACAGTATTCACTGCTTTTCTTGACGTCGTTTCTCTTGCATTGCCAGCCATTCTGTTAGTCTTATAGGTTAGGTTAAGTCTCGTGATAGGCTGGATTTTTATCTGCTCCAGGCATTTTATAGTCTGCCGAACTCCGTTTATTCGTCTCTAATATCAGTCAGAATATTAGCTACCTCTCGTCACCTAATTCAACTTCGGCAGTTTTCGGCAACTTTCGACAAACATGCCGAATTTCTGGTTGCAATGCAATATGACTTGGCAATCCATCGGAGCGTGTCGATTGGCGACTTCCCTCCCATGACGCTTTGAAGCACCTTGGACTACCGCCTGGCCTATTCCGATGCGACGGAAGTTTGTCCCTCGTAGGCCAGGTGATGCTCTTACAAACTCATACTGTTTTCGCATCGGCGTGATGTTACCTTTCCTCGTAAGCGTTTGAGATTGCGGTGAGACCGCGAAACACAACCTCATCAACTGCACTTCTATTGATGACGAAAGACTGTGTTAGTCTGTACTATACAGTGTCCACTCTGTCGGACCGTCATACAAGCAGAGAGCCTCGAACAATTGCCAGATATCCTCGCTGCATTTACTAACGATGACTAAGCTCTCAGGCTGCCTTTGAAGCCATGGTGAGCGCTGTCGCATGTGCCTTTATTCTGTACTTTCTAAGTTTCTTCACACTTTCCGAGGATAGGGTAGTAAACAGTGTTCAACCTAGCTAACCTCTCGGCCTTTCCTTTTCTTTCTGTTTCAGCTACACCTATTTTCTCTCTAGGATGCGTACTGCTGCGTTCCGGTCTATTACTGTTATTCCTGAAATTTTTCATTTCGTGTAAAAATAAAACACATCTAAGATTTCTAAACGGCGCTTCAAAGTTATACGCAACAACTGGGCATGATGACGCGGCATCTTGGCCTGGGTTGAGGTGTGTGCCGCTTGTAGGCGTTTCGATTGCGGAGTAGCCACCGGGTGGCGTCGTGGAGAATAACACCAGTTATTCTGTCGCGTTTTATTCAAGCAAGGACCCTCCCCATTCTCCCAAGGTCCACCGTACGCTTAACTTCCCTAAACGAAGAAAAACCTCCCCCCAGAATCTTGTCTTCCCATCCCGACGGCAGACGAAAATTTTTGTGCCTAAGCGCAGTAATTGCGAAGTTGCGCAAACTCCCCATGCGCGAAAAGGGAACTCGCTCACTGTCGCAGATTGCTAACATTGGCGGGCCGCTGAAATTTCAGAGAAAAAAAATAGATGTCATACGTTGCGCTAGTCGTTCCCGCAACTCATGTGTGCTCGCGTTTCGTACGAAGATCATGCGTTATTCGAGCCCCCTCTATCTCGTAACAAACGTACAAGGGTTACAAACGGTGTCCACCGACGGAAACGACGTTTTGCAAACGGTAATCGCAGGAGGAACGTGTACTGAACCGGCTTTCCATTTCAGGCAATCGGTGTGCCAGTCTAGACAGGCCAACCCGAAGGAGGCCGTCTCAGAAATAGGTGGCCGGTAGCGTTACCCGTATAAGCGCGCTCAGAAACAACAGAATCCCCATAAATGACGCCGCGGGAACCCGTGTTTACGAAAGCGGATACGGCCCGCGGTCCCCATGGAAACGGAGAATTTGTGGTCTCCCTATTCTCCCTTCTACTCCACTCCCGATTCCCACACTTCCTTTCTCGTCTTCTTCCTGCAGCCTCACTGAATAAGCCAAGAGAGCCACATCGCTACCTCCGGCTGAACGGTTGGTTCGTTCGCGATGGCATTTCGCGCACAGGTTGAAATTCGCGGTCCGTTTATCTTTATCATCCCTCTTTGTCCGCCACAACCGCGTCTTTTGTCTGCAATAAACCGCAAGTGCACAACGTTTGTGACGATGCGTGAATTGTCTCAGTGAAAGCAGCGATGGCTCCGTCAATCACATTTACGCAGCGGGATGCGCCATAACTCTGACAGATGGAGCGTAACGTTCGAAGGGTTCAATTCGCCCTCGGATATAATACTTCATACAAGATACTCCAGGGCGCAATTTCTTTTTAACTGCGGGAAAGTTGACTTTGCCTGCACATAGTTTTGCTGTCACTTATATATTTCAGTACTGCATTTTATTACACTGACAATGGCGTATCCAGTTATCTCCAGTTATTTCAGTTGATTTCTTGGAATTACTAATCCGCTTCTAATTCCATCCGAATCTCGGCCAGTCCCCCATAGGGGGTATGTGCCATTGACAATAGGAAAATAAACAAACAGTAAAGCTGTTCACTGCCCATTTTGTCACTGCACTTGCAGACATCCTGTAAATAGGCTTGAATGCATTTCCATTTACCTTCCCCCTTTATCACAATATTCAGGGCGCAGCAGCAAAACGCAGCGTCCGGGAACGATTTTCAACAAAATGCACCGCAAACCGGCATCCCTTCTCAGAATACGAGCGCAAACAAGCCAGCGGTTCGGCCGGGAAAGCTATTCCCACCTTGTTCTATTATTTGAGCGACCTGTTACCACATGCCTGCCGTCTTCCCAAGCAGTACTTATTCGTTGTTACCTGTCACAACGGCGGCGTCTTTGCCGCCAGCTTGCGCGCTAAGTGACATTCTCTTGTCTCGTGACATGTCTTCGCTGCCTCTGCGACGTCAGCGCGCATTTCCTATGCACGGTGGTGCCTTCCGCGTCACCGCGGACTCTCAGCGACTCGAATAGGCGGAAGGTTGATCGCGTTCTCTCTTATTAATGCATAGTGTTTCCGGCGTGTCGTCCTCGGGCTATGTCGCGTCTCTTCCACGAGTGGCTTCACTTTGTTACCACCAACGAAGGACGCATCGAGAAAAAAAAGGCCTCAGAGATCCGCTATCCTGTCCACAAGTCACGTTCTCGGAGACAGCAGGAGTGGTGACAGAACTCTAGGGAAAAGGTGCTTTTGTTTGTCTTTGTCTTTTTGCGTGTCCGCACCATTCCGCGCTACTGCTTGTTGTATGCAGTTGCGACCTGGATTTTCGCACTCGCCACTGTTTTCCGGAGGAGATCCGCGATGAATAACGGTCGAGCACCTTCACAACGAATTGCTTGGTGCCTCCGAAATCGTTCGTTATACAAGTAACGTCGTTGTAAACGTTGCGCCCCGCACGACACGCAGTGTATCTGGGGCAGAATCACTACTTCGTTCTACCGGTAATTTCGCTGTGCTGGCGTTAGATTGTACACGGCAAATGAGAAATGTAAACAGAAAGAGAATGCGCCGCTTGCAGCTGTCGCATTCCAAAGCAGCCAGCAAGTGTTTGGGTCATCTTTACAGACTGACCTGTTGTCCCGTTATCACTAATGTCGACACGTGCCAAATGATCGGCTCATCAACGATTGTCAACAGTTTGCACAGCGAAGCCTGTGGTATCCACCACAGCGCACCTGTGTAGGGGCTGCGCTCCGAATACGGGACAGCAGGCATTGTACTACAGTTGCGTTCAGTATGAGCTTCAACACGGCGTCCGTGGTCGAGGAGGCCCCCATGACTGAGCAGCGGCACTGACGCACGAAAGCTTGAAGAACCAAACACCGTTCCTACTACTGGTATTTAATGAACCCATTTTAATTTGTCGACGCCACTGTGCAGTAAAGGGGATCCCTTCGGCCACAAACACCGTGTTGCGGCTGATATTACTCCGAACTTTGTTTTATTCCGGCTGAAGATGCGAGAAATGTGTCAGAATGAAATGTACGTCGCAAAAAAAACATGTCGCAGTTTAGCCTGAAAGGCGAAGCATCGATTGCGATAGCAAATCAGCAGACAGCCATACGAAATGAATATAGTAGTTTCATTGGTCGTATGAACTTGTAAACATTCGATTATTAGCTAAGCTATCAATCATGGTACCAGCGCGCACAGGCAAACATGAAGGCATCACACTCGATAACCGCGGACACACGCTGTCAAAACGCTAGCGTTAAGATGCGCGGTAGCAGCAGCAGCAGCAGCGGCAGCGAGCGAAATCACCTTCGTGCTGTCCATCGCTCCAACGAAAACTGGGCGCCGAGAACACAGGGCGCGCACAAAGCCATCAGCCGTCGACGCACCCAGACTCTGCCCCCAACGCGGATCGCTGACGAGATACGGCCGGGCGACCGCGCGCCGCCGTCTCGTACGCAGTTGCAGTGGGAATAGAACGCTCTCCCCCTTCCCTCACCTCCCCTCAACGCGCTTCGCAAAGCTGTCTCGCGCGCGACGGAAGACGGCGCGCTTCGTCCCCGCTTTCCTCCGATTCGTGCGGACACGGAGGAAGGAAACTAAGGAGAGGCCCTGACGTCACTCTTTGTGAAGCAAAAGTGAAGCCGGAAGTTGGCGTTGCTCATGGCGATGCTCCGCCTTTTGTGCCACCCTCCTCTCTTGTTTACATCTTTCGCGAAACCACGCCGCGCTGCGCGTGGTATCGCGCGCGGAGCGCGCGCGCTCGCGCAACATCCGGCAGAGCACGGTGCAGGTAACACAGCGCAACAAGACACGGTGACTAACGCAAACCGACCCACACAGCGCCTTTGCCATGGCACGAAACCTACCAGAGCAACACGTGCGAGCGCTCAAAGTCGGAACAACGCCGCCATTGTGGCCCAAAAGGCGTGGCCATACAACAACAACAAAAATAAAATAAAAAAGCAGAAAAAAAATGAGAACCTACTACGTCATTTCCGCCACACTTTTCTCCTAGCGCGCGGAGGGGGTAGGGCCTCTCCTTAGTTTCCTTGCTCCGTGCGTGCGGATGAGGTCGAGCCGCCATCTTGAGCTTCCTTCGCGCGCTTTCACTCGCAACACATAGCGTAGGGCTCGCGACGACCGCAGAAGCACGCCTGTAGTGCCCACATAATTGCTATCGCAACAAAAAGTTCATTTGCGCCGGAACGAGCTAAGGTTCAAATACCGGCCGCGGCCTTCAGGCAATCACGACACCGGTGCGCGAGACACGAGACGCTCCCCCGGTCTCGGAGGCAGCAGCCAGCGCGAGTGCCGCTGCCGGTCCAGCTCATGCCCACGGCGTGGGGACATCGGCGTGGCCCTGGTTGGCGCACGCACGCCCCACGGTACGCGTTTTAAAAGAAAACCAATGGCCGGCCGACGCGTGGGTCGGTCTCGGGAGCGGGTCGGGCATAAGTGCACAAGCCGGCCCGTGCGCGATGGTTCACTTCGCGGTGCAGACGCTGCAGTTTGCAGGCGGTTGTGTCCAACGTTCCCAGGACGGGACTCGAGGTGACTGGATCGAGTCGGTGCACGCTCTGCCGTTTGGCGCCGGCGTTTGGGGGCGCGTGTAAACCCGCCGCGCGACTATTGAATATAGTGCGCGGTGGGAACACGTGCCGCCTCGCCTGGACCCGGCAGGGATGTCCGACGCACTCGCGCTTAAGCGCGCGCGTACGCCATGGATCTCCTGTCCAGATAAACCGAGCTCTACTTAGGCAACTCAAGTGGAGCGCCGTTAAGGTTTTATTACGTAGCTGAACTTGCGTGGAACGAGAGTTATCCAGGATGTCCCGACTACCATGCCGCCGAGATTTAAAGATATGCGAATGCCACGTAGGTCGACAGTGTTGCCCGCAGTTGCTTGGCACTGAGATAACTTTTTGTGTTCGCGGGTTTTTCTGACGTTCAGAAAAACAGAAAGCTGTATCGGGAGTTCTTCATGTTGCTCTACAATTTTGTCCTTGACACCATTATTCGAATTATAATATTTGAGTTGATTAATTAAGAATAATTATGGAACCAGGCGGAACGCAAAAAAAAATAATATGCAAACGACGGCATACTACATTACCTTGGTTCTGTCCAGCGATTTGGCGTTTGAATATCTTAAGATCTTGGGGCATGGGAGTTGGGGCACCCCGTGTCAGATAAAGAGCCAATAACCAGGGAAATTAGTTCCATATATGTAAGTGGATCATTTTTGAAAATATCTTCGCCTTAATAGAACCTGTGTGAAAATAAATATAAGAAGTTCCTCTTATGGGGAAGCTTACGTGAAAACGAGATTAGGCGTGTGTAGAAAGGCATTTTAGCATAAACAGCAAAGGCTCGTGAAGTGCTCAGTGAGAACCGAAGAACTCGATGTGTCTGATGCGTTCACATCGGTAGGGTACTTCATGACTGTATGCATGTGTGCGTGCAAACATATATGGCTTACACATCTATAGGTGCATGCATATATGCGCATGTATGCATGTATTATGGAACCATTTTACCGCCTGCCTGGGTCATTGGGTAGTCCATGGCCGAATAGATAGTGCATCGGGCTGCTGTGTTGAGGGAGCAGGGTTCGAAGCCAACCACCGGACCAACTCTGGTCACTGAGTATGTGGCACTGGGTTAATACGTGCTGCTCTTGAGCGGATGTTCAATGAAGCTGCATGGGTAACAGTAAATGCGGCACTGAGTAGTTGTTGGTTATTTTCCACTCCGTCTGTGCTCCTCTTCGTTTAACCTCTTTGGTGCCAACTTGAGACACTGGGTAGGGTCACGTGATTCGACACACGCCAGTAGGTGTGTGCCACTCTTCACTGAACAACCGCTGTGGTTGCTTAGTGGCTATGGTGTTGGGCTGCTGAGGTCGCGGAATGCAAGCATAAAACGCTCGAGCGCTAACTTACAAGAGTAATCTAGCGCTCGTGTGTTTCATGTCTGCTTTTAGTCTTCGTGTCATTGTGCGCCAAAGCTTTCAGAAATATCATACCAACATGCCTAAACAGCCGAGTTAAGTGCGAGGCGGCTCTTCTACATCTAGCCCTGGGATTGGTATCCTGGCGGTGTCGATGTAGTTTACCAGAGCTTATTGGTCAGTTGCCTTGTAGCGATCGCCACTCTTGGCTGGGGTGGCGACTCAGGAGCATGCTTGCAACAGCAGGCGTCACATATTATATGGTCTTAGGAAACGGATGGAAAGCTAGGCTGTTTTCCCACGAAGGGCCTATTTCTTCTGGGTTGTTTGAAATGCGGCAGGCGTGCGGCACGACTAACATTTTAACGCGAAGCTTTCTATCCACATCTTTCTGGGAGCTTGCGGGTGTTGCTCGGTTGTCACACAGGTCAACCCTACGCAGGAGGCAAGGGAAATGGGAAATACAAAGGTGAACAAAATAGGCAGAGGGAGCACTAGCGCCCGCACAGGACGCACAAGTGATCCCTGAGGCCGTTGTTCTTCAAAAGCAGCTGTAGCGCACACTAAGCTTTCTGCGTGCTTGATAGATGCGGCCAGGATCCAAGCGGACACACGGAAAATGAGGCCGAAGCGTGCAAGAAGTTTGAGGCTTGGAAAGACTCAAACTTCTCAAACAGACTCAAAGACTCGAACAGTGCAAGACTGAGGCTTGGAAAAAATTCACCGACACTTGCGATACTCCCTAATGCGAAATCAGCGCAGCTCAATGCATGCCTTCATATCACGATGTATTGAGGCAAAGAATTCGAGAGACGTGTAGCAGAGTCGCCAATCGTCGAACATCTGATCTGCGGATCAAGCACATCGGCATTTATACATGACTTGTCGGACGTTCTAGTGTAATCGCTGGTGCCGCGTAGCTTCCAGAGCGTACTACGCAATTCGCGTCGCTCATACAATAAGATCACAAAACAGTCGCAAACCATGATGATCGAAACAAGCGCGAATGGGACCAAGCCGAGCAAACAAAACAAGCGCAAGCGGGAGCTGACGCCAGCTGACGAAACAGGCGGTCCGGCTGAGACCACATATGAGTACGCGTCCAGTGGTCGGACGGGGGCGCATGACACCAGTTTCCCGCGCGCACGACACCGAAGGGGCCGCTCTCATTGGTCTCTACCATCTCACTGTCCGCTTTCGCTCTTTCATCTTTCACTGTGCTCATTCCCTCGCTTAGGCCGCAGTCCACGCTCGCCACAGAAACGGGCGCCCAAGAACTGCGCCCTAAAAAAAAATAAAAAACTGGCTGTGGCTTAGCTAAGGTTAAGCCCAGGATGCGAAGCATACTAGCCTTTAATTTAACGCGACAGCGTTAAGGAGCTCGTGTCGCAGAAAAGCCGGTGTCGTCGGCGTCGGCTCAGGCGTGCGGCGCTTGCTCAGGCGCACATTTCGTTGTCGCCCCGAACGCTGCGTTGCTCGACGCTCACCGCGTCCGATGCGGGGCGCGTAGTCGCTGCGCCGTAGCAAAGCCACCTAGAAACAGTCTCTGTAGCACGCCGAAACCTTCGCTTCTCATTCCAACGGGCAGCTCTATCTCCAGGAGGCATCTCACCTCGTGAGTGTCTAGCAGAGGCAAGCGCAGCTGCTTATATACCGCCGCAACGCCGCGAGCGACGGCGCGAGTTGGAGCCCCGTTTCCCCTCTGTCGTGACGTCACGGTGTCACGTGGTATTGAAGGCGACACCGCCGCGCCTGAGGAGCTGGGTTGAGCTCTAGTAATATGCTTCGCATAAAAAAAAAAAAGCACGCGCAGAGTGGAGCGGGAACGTCTTCGATACGCCGCAAAGCGCCTCCTCAAGAATGTGGGCGCGGAGGCCGGCAATTGCGCGCGATGTGGGGCATCATCGAGTGGAGCCGATTAGCACCGTGTAATGCACGGAACATTTCGCGCGGAAAACGCGAAGCGGAGCTATCTCGACAGACAGCGATGAATTGCTTCCAACACGTTTGCGCACTTGGGTTACACTATCGTTTCCTGTATATATCGTCGCCTGGATTGGCGCATTGTCAGGCATTCAGTTGCCTTTTCGCCACCCCTTCCAGCTGTACCACTGGATACGTATGATTGAACTGATGATGAAATAAAGCATTCATTCATTCAAATATACGAGGCTATGCTCGCATACACGCGTAGCCGAGGGGTGCGGAAACGGCGTGGTCCGAACATGTCGTCGTGTACTTGCGCAAACAAGTACTGTGATGGGCACTTCGGGCGGGATGGGTTCCGTGTGGTGTGTACTGTGTGTGATACTCTAATTTTATTTGGACTTGTCTGCGGTGCTGCTGCGCCACTGTTTACGCTTAAACTGTAATTAGAAATGATTGTTTAAATTGATTCCCGTAGTGCATGAGTGTGTCCTTTTCTGATGTGTCATTATCAATAGTCGCTAAATAAAAAAGACTTCCCTTTGACAAAAAAAAAATGTTGTTTAAATCGATTTCCACAGTGAATGAGATCCACATAATGCCATCTATGTAAGTTTGTTGCATGTAGTTTTGCCTTGGCTCGCCTTTTTCACAGTGCAGTCATATGAAGCCAACAGACAATGTGGCTTCATATGGCTGTAGTAAACGAAAAAAATCGGAGCTCTAGGTTCTCCGTCTTGTCTGTACTGCATGATCCTAGCCTTCTTGTGACTGCTTACGTGGTTTCATTATTCCTCGATGTATCTGTTGCCGCTAAATTTTCCTGCTTTCAGATGATCCCCACTCCTTTCCAAATTTCGAAGTGAGCCTGTTGTAGCATCATATTCATCACCGCAAGTACTCGTCCGCTATAACCACGATAGCCGCGCGTGTGGCTCAAGCCACGAGCGAAAGACGAGCTCTGGTTCACGGCCTGGCTGGCAGCCGCTCTGCTCGCCACTTCGTCTTCCCCCCTTCATTAAGGCCGATTTACGCTCTAGCCGCCCATCGCCGCAAGCCGCACCGCGCGCGTGCGGTCGCGCGAAACATTGCACGTATCCAGCACTTGTGCACAAATTACCATTTACACTGTGTGCACAGTGTATACCTTACACATTGTAAACCGAAATTTGTGCACAAGTGTTTGATACTTGCAATTTTTTGCGCGACCGCAAGCGTGCGGTGCGGCTTGCGGCGATGGGCGGCTAGAGCGTAAAGCGGCCCTAAGTGTACGGACGACGGCGCGCCCCGTCGGCCGCCGTCACGTTTTCCCACAGTGTCGCCGACAAGCTTGAAGGCCTGGCAGTCGCAATTTCCGGGCATTGCGCGCCGCGGCAGCACCGTTTCCTGTAGAGCGTGCCGCACGACGCGCTTTTCTGCAATAGAGGAAGTCCACCTTCCAGGAGCGCGCTAGATAAAAATTAGCGGCGCCTTTCCACGAAAACGGAGCCGGAGCAGCGTCCAAAGAAAACAGAGGGGAACACAGCTTTCCGCGTCAATACGACTTCATTGTCCGCGACACGGCGAAATGTCTTCCTTCGCGACGCGAAAGACAAACCGGTGCAGTGTGAAAGGGAAGGAATAATTTGATTTGCAGCGAGGCTGTTCCTTTTTCTCGGGGGACGTGTTAACGGTGAAGAATAAGGACTTCCAGAAGACGCCGTCCTATTGTTAGTAGGCAGGGCATTGAAGGCTTGGTAGACTCTCTCTTTACGACCAAGGAGTGCCTGTTCCAGTGCCGAGGAGCGCGCGAGCGAGCTTGTCTGGGGGGGCTGTGTCATGTCGCGAGAGAACGAAGACACGAAAGAGGTAGAGACGGCGGCGTAAATACCAGCGAATGGAGAGCGAACGACGGAGCGTAACGGCGAACGCCCGGAGCCGGCGGAAAAGCGTTACGAAACATAGGCAGCGTGGTGCAACGAAGCGTCCCGAGCGGCGGAGCTCGAGCGAGAAGAGCCTCGCGCAGGCGCACTGTAGTCTGGTGAGTGGAGCCACCTTGCGGAGGGAAAGAAGAAACTCGGGGAAGGGGGAAAGGGAGGGCAGTTGATATGGAAAGGGTGGTCGCCGCGGAGGAGTGAGAGGTAACGGCGGTTGGCGGGGCTCGCTCGGAACCTACAATCCCGCAGCGTCGGAGACGTCGCTTCAGTGTGCGATCGGCTCGACAGTCGCGAGCGTCGTGCTGCCCGGGACGTTCGTTGGAGGATAGATGACGGCGGGCGTGCTTTCGGTTTTCGGCAGCGCTGCTGCTGCGCGAAGGGCAACAGCTGAGACATGATTTGAAGAAGGGACAGTGCGCGGTGTTGTTTTTTTCTTTTCTGCACGGCCCCTTGGCTCGGTTTTTGGTGGCGGCTGTGCTTGGCAGAAAATCGCTTCGAAAACCTGCGAAGCAGTTTGAGCTGCATTTCTGCGCTCGCGGGTCTACCAAACAGCGAAGTCGTGGTCTTCGAAAGAGCCCGGAGTTTGACCGCGCGTTCGGAACTCCTCGAGAACTCGCGGCGTGAGTACACCACGCGCACGCGGGAGTCTTGTTTCCCGGCGGTTCTTAGACACCGGCTGACCGCGCACGTGAGGGTCACTTGCAAGTTCGCGGTGCGAGCATCGGTGGCGCGTTAGTGCAAGAGAGCGCTTTCGGTTTCGGCGCGCGCGGACCCAACTATGCGCAACCACCAACGTGGTCTCGTCGCCTACACGACGACAACGTACTCACGCCGTATTTGACCGTTTTCCAAGAGGGGCCTGAAAGAGAGAGAGAAAGAAAAGTGTCACAATTTGGCGAAGTGCTCGTGGAACTCAAGAACGCGAACGACGACTCGACGAAACAGGTTGCCATACAACTTGTACACCGTTGCGTGACGGGACCCCTTTGACCTGCTGTCCTGTGAATCGGGCTCCGATGTGTTTTTACTGCACCCACGAAACAGTGGTGTTTCGAAGTGCACGAGGATAGCACTGCAACTGCACGTGACAGAAGACCGTACGTGGCTCGTCGCTCGCAACGTCGTTTGCACTCGAAGAAACAGAAAAAGAAAGCACACCGTCGGGGTGGACTTTGTTGCGTCTCGTCCAACAGTCCACGCGGGGAAGAAAATCGAAACGTGTCAAGCACGTTCCGCACTTGGCCGTCGGTCTCCGTTTCGCCGGGCGGCGATACAGTTCGAGCCCGCGAAATCGATCTCGGCTCCCTTCGCCGCTGACACGGAGAGCGCGTTGCTCCCGAGCGAAACCGACTCCCTGAGTGTTTACAGAACAGTTACACCGCGCTGTTGACGCCTTCTTGCGATACCGGGGACGCCGGGTGTGTTTTTTGAGGTTCCAGTGTTGATCCGGCATCGTCGCGGGTCTCTCGTAGCAGCGACGACGAACGGACGAGCGGGCGTCGCGGCGTTCGGCGAGAAGCTGCCTCGAGTGGTGTGTTGTGACAGAGAAGAGAGACACACGTGGGTGACCGAGAAAATTGTCGCATTGTGTTTGACGATCGGTACTTCTTTCGCGGCCTCCTCCTGCGAAGTCGGCGATTCGTCGCGACTCACGTCTTCGTTTGTGCGTACGAGGCTGCGGTGTTGTCGCCGACGAGATCCCCACCTCTTCACGGATAAATTCCGCCGCTGGTCGACGAAACGCCGGCAAGGAAGCGGCGAGAACCGACCGATAAAGGTAAATGCATCTTGCAGTCTGGTACGCGGGGAATGGGGATGATATACAGTGCGCTCGAATCTTGTCTGCAGCACTCGATCGGAGCACTGGGGGAAGCAAATAGGAGATGTTTTGCCTTGATAGAAGCAGCTGGCTTTGAAGGATGGGCATGGAATCAGTTTACAAAGAGAACATTTTCATAGACGTGTGAAAGATACCTAAGCAATGCGGGTGGTTCAATACGGAACAATCTTTTACACAAATTTTCTGAAACCTCGACAAACGTTCGTGTAATACGGAAATTGTTCCATTACTAAAAAAAACAAAAACGAAAAAAAAATGAAACAAGTAAAGCAGCGGTTGGGGCAGCAAAAATGAGGTAGTACGTTTATGCTTATTTAAGTCGATTACTTTCGGTTGAAGATGCCCGTAATAACACTGCTTGCATTTATTTTCTCTGTGCCGTCGTGTAGACACCTTAAGAATGCCTAAAACTTGCACTCGTTTCTTCGGCTACGTTGCCTGCACTCACTGGACACCGTTCTCTGCGGAACATGTTGCTTGTGGTCCACATTTCCAATCCATAACAAAAAAAATCGCTCAATTGCGACGTTTGTAGTCAAGGTCGAGGGAGAACAAGATTCCATTAGCTAACTTCAGAACTGTGCGACACGGCAATGCTTTTATTGCTGTGAGGGATCTCGCGTCACTTCAAAATTTTTAATTAGCCATTGCAGCTCGACAGAGTGTTCGGGTCATCGCGAACCATAACGCAGTGTAGTTAATACATTTTCACCTAATACCCTGGCTTAATAAATACAGCTCAAGCCCTCTAGGCTAGGTTAACGTCGATGGTTTGACAGAAATGTTTAACGTATAATCTGTGGTGAGCAAACTTTATTAGGTGGAACAAAAAAAAAGCAGCAACAACACAGGCAGCCTTTGTTCTTCCTGCCTGCGCCACGTGAGCCTGCACTGGTCACGTGGGTCCGAACTGGATGGATAGCGCGGAATCCGAGTGTAGGTGATGTGAGGTGCGGTGGTGTGGTACAGTGAGGTGTAAACGAAGTTTGCAGAGGTGGGGAACGACTCTTGGGCAGGGTCTTTCCTCAGTGGGAACCACTAGAGTTTGGGACATCGAAACGTGAAAGTGCGTTCATTGCGTTCATGCGAGTGATAGACAAATGCTGATCTCACTGCTTCAAAGAGAGAAAGGGAGACAGCTCTTTATTTAGAAGCAGAGTTGTTTCCTGGCTTACGAGTGTTCGCCCACATGCTGCCCTGTAAGGAAGAGGGGAGAGAAAGGCAGATTACGTGGAAAATAAACAAGTAAACAATACGAACAAACTGATATCTCCGATTCGCTTTTGAGTCTTACTTGCCTGAATATCTTAGTCTCCTTGACTTCACTGCTGGTTTTTTTACGCGATGTACGTAGTCCGAATAGCAGCATGAACTTTGAGAGACAGCGAGTTGATTGAAGGTACTCAAACAACGTACGGAGTGCTTGACGTTGCGCTGCTGCAGAGTACCAGGGGCGTAATAGGCGCCGTCGTGTCAAAGCACCTTCACAGATTGTAGCCATACTTGACTTGTGTGTGGTTCTTTTCTCACTGCACGTTCTACAGTCCAATAGAATATGTCCTATAGGTTCCACGGAGCCAGATGTTCTCGTAAGGGGTGCTTGTAGTTTGACCAAGGCGATAAAGGGGATTGTTTGTGTACGCCACGCTGAGTTTTAACTGATGTTAGAGTTTCTAATTACCGGGTTCTTGGAAGCCTTTCTTTTTTTGAAGTCTATGGCTTATAAAATACAATATATCAGTGTCGATGGGAAGAAGACCACCATTTTTTTCCTGCTTTTTAAGAACAAACCGTTTTGCTGAAGCCGACACTTTAGTTTGTGTGAATCCGTGAATTTCACTGATTGCGGCTCTTAGGAGCCGCCTCCTCCGCGTTTCTGTCGCGGTGCGATGGAATCCACTGAAAGGTTATAATATGACCAGCTTTACATGCAAAGTGTTTCAAGACCGCGAGACACATGAAGATGGGCCCACACGACCAATTTCAGTCGGCACGAGAAAAGTTTAAGATGTTCTGCCACCACTGCGTTCTACAGTGTCTCGCGGTGGCAACACCGTGTCAACAAGCGGCACGCTCGGTTTGCTGTTTTTGTGAATGATCGAATCCCTCACCAGTGAAACGGGCATATCGGTGGGTCATAAGTGTGAATTTTTTCCCTACCTGTGTCACAATACATTTGAATGCAAAATGACTGTCATCAGTAAACGATGGTTCTCTGCGGATATAGCTTTCTCGCGTACCCGTGTTTCCTGCGCAAACAACTCTCGTGCGTGTATAGTGCTTGTGCTGGTGTCACTGGCTTTCCAACCGGGAAATTCGGCCCGAACTATTTCTTTCTCTCTGTGTCCGCCACAGCATACAGTTTAGTAAGTAAAAGAACGCTGGACGAAACGTTTTGCTATGCTACAAGGTATTGCTGGAGTGATTACAGTTTTTCGTTGACTGATTGATTGACTAATAACGAGGGCAAAGAAAGAGGGGTGCTATAGTAGAGGAGCCGTATTCGATGAGCTTCGTACAAGTTTCGACCGCGTCGCGGGTTTCCTCCCTGTGCGACGAAATTTCAGTGCGAGAAATTTGTTTTTTTTTTCGGTTCCGTCCTTGTCGAAGTGCTACCGCTGCGACTGTTAGTCGAACGCACTACCTTGTCCTGAAAAGAACGGTGTTGATGTTTTTTAGGTTAGCTTTAGGCGAACGCAACGCACTAACCAAACTCGGAGGCAACTGTTTTTTATTAATTAACCGGTTAAATATCATACCACCTTCTTGTGTTTGACGTGATTAGTGACATCATTACTTCCGCTTTCTACTTCCGGGTTTGGAGGAATTTCGCCAAAGTCGTGCTAGCGAGGGGTGTCTCTAAATTCTAAGATTCCGTGCTTAGGTGTGCGGTAACCAGTGAGTTCTAATTAGTTCTAGTTATCCAGACACTTCAGTAACTCAACTCGTAACTAATTTATGCTCTCATATCACACCTGTGATGAAACCCATGATTTTTATACTCTATATAATTTGTTTTTTTAATTTCGAGTTATTCTGAATTTCGTCGCCGGTCGTCTCAGGAGGTGAACCGGAATTGCTGCGCAAGAAACAAGAGTGTCGCTCGATGCTCGTGCAACTAGTAATGGCATGGCTCTGCCAGTTCTCTACATGGCAGCGGGGGTATTGTGTCGTACGGCACCTGGCGGTTGAGTTGATTACGCAACGACGTGTTTGAACACACTAGCCCCCGAAAGCAAGCCCCCCCTCCCCCCCCCCCAAATGAACCGACGCGGATAATCTCTTGACGAGCGGCTGTTTCTAAGTAAGGCAACAGCTTATAGGATTATCCTTCGCACCCGGTGACCATCCGTCTGTTCAACTTTGCAGCACGGGCGTCTCCAAATATACGAACAGTGAAAAAAAAAAAAAAACGCTCTCCAAAGCCGCGATTCCACGCTTTCGCATTTGCAGAGAGGCCCTTCAACTCGAATCCCATCGTCAAATAGCGGCTTCGAACTCTCCGGGACGTAACGAGCTCACGGGGCGCGCTTATGTTGCAACTTTGTTTCGGGCGCTGATGGCATTACCTTGTCGCCGCGTTTCGTAACTCTCGCCTTCAGCGCTTTTCCATAAATATGCGTGGCTCCCCTCATTACGCTGCTGTTGGATACACCAGGCTGACGTTCATCCTCATTGGTCCAATTTGCGACGCGGTATAGCTCTCTGCCTTGCAGAAAAAGAAAATTTCCGTCCGACGCTAATTGGGCGCTGTCCTTGCACGAAGAACCTCAACCCCCCCCCCCCCCCCCCAAAAAAAAAAAGAAAATAAAAGTGTGACGCGAAACTGGAGAAGTTAGCCTATAGGGACTAGTGTGCTGCTTCACATGTAATTTGAGATGATAGATTGAAAAGAAAGAGACAGAAAAAAAAGACATGCCCGAATGCGCTTGCCCGAAGGAACGCACCAAACTCACTATAGCAAGCAAACGTCAGGGTGGTTCATTGAGTATCGTTCGGGGAAGGCCCGTATTCTGCAGGAATGCTAGAAAAGTCTTAGTTACACGCAGCACAGAGGCAGGACACCTCCGTGCACGATACGGGGACAGTCCTGTAGCTCAAGACGCGTGTCGTAGTTTGTAGCCGTAGTTTCACGGCAGGAGACGCTTTTCCTTGAGGTCTCCCGCAGACGTCCGTTTCACGGAAGCTACGCCTATCGCCCGACGAGGCTCAATACAGGACATCACACGTATAATGAGACTGCCCGTATACGCATCTAGTAAAACCTCATTTTTTTCATTGCCTAGTGTGTTAAACGTAGTGGTAACACAGTGTAGCGCGAAGAAGTCACATTCGCATGGGAGGGTAGGCAGATAAAGCGCTATTTAATAGCTTCATTAGAGTTTTTTCACTTGAGAAGGGCCGTTTAGGGGCAGGTCGTTTACTGGCGTTGGCTTCTGTTACGAGTGCATGCCTCTATAGTGTACCGCTACAGTTGCGCCTGTCGCCGGTGCTGTACCGTAGAATTACGCACCAAAATAACAAACGTTACACCCTGAACGTCTCCATTGCTACAATTACGCCGACAAGCCGCATCATTCCCTGAATAAAACCGAACTGGTTCTTTTAAACTTCAACGGCCCTTCACTCAGCTGTGGCTCTTACGCCCACTTTTTGTACTCCGATTTTTTTCCCGCTAAGTGCACCTGCTTTTATGCAGCCGAATTGATGGGCGCGTTCGTTCAGACGGCGTAGTAAAATATACAGGAGCGCCGACTAGCCGATCTTGCAGTGCGTTTGACGCGGCCAACTAAGGCCAGCCGATAACAGGCGCCGAGTACTCCACAGTGCTCTCTGCCTCCGCTCAGCTCCTTTTCTCTTCGTGGCTTTCCAATGCACTCACCTCCCTTTCTTCTTTCCATATCGATTGACGCTAAATATTCTCGCCATCCATCGGTCAAGTCGAGAAGCGAACATGAAAGGCCGGAAGGTCAACCAGACGAGCTCCCGGTTTGCTACCCTACATGGGTGGGGGTGGGGGAAAGGGGACTAGAAAGAGGAAAAAAGGGAGAGAGTAAGCACTGACTGCGCGTGGGAGGGACACTATACACAGGGACACCATAAACGCTCTCTTAAACCCGTGCTTTACGCGGTAGATAATTCCAGTAAGGATGCGATCGGCCCATTTACATGTGTGAAAAATTCTTGCGTCGCTGAAGTCGCTCATCGCAGTTCAATACTTGCAGAGGTAAAGGCAATAATAACGCGCAGTTTGGGTGGAGCAGCAGCGGCATATTGGTTCGTGGTGGTGGGGCTTGCGGTCACTAAGCTAATATAAGTAGAAAACAACGTGAAATGCTTTGAGCTCCCGCGGGTCCCAATTTTCTACTACATTTACGAGCGTCACTTGAACAAAATTGCATTTGTTGTCAGCAGAGCAACAGCATAAAACAACAGTGTATTGAGGCTTCTGAGGGCCTCACTAACAGTGTTCCCTCACTGCTTAGTGTTCCCTTACTAATATTAGCGCACTGCTGCTACCAGTCACCGAATTGTAGTGTGTAATAAAGCTTTATTGTAGCTAGGGATGTTAGCCTGGAGGCAGAACTTTGTGTGGTCGGTGCTTCGTGGCTTTTCGCCGCTGCCAGATAATTACTTTCTTGCCTTCAACATGGGCTCTTGCGATGCATTCTTCCTTCACGGATGATACACAATTCAATATAATGTACTTGCAAACTTGCTTGCGACTGCTTTTCACTGCGTCCGAATGACCCTCAGCGGCTGCAGCTTCTGCGGTATAACCTAGTTTGAGTCAGAAATAAAAAAAAATTGTCCTAAAATATTCTCTTTTCACTTACACGACAAAAAGGAGGTGTTAGCGTACGTATACGTTGAAGGCCAGTGCTTGTATTAAAGAAAAACGTTAGGTACACATGTATACTCGCATACAAGCAAGCAGCATACGAGTCACACGACGTGGTAAGTTCTGTCCGAGCCTCGATAAGCGGATTTGTCGGCGAGGTCTTAGTTTGAGACTCTCAAACTGGCTCGCAAGAAGTCGGCTACGTTGTCGCAATACTGACATGCAGTATGTCTTCGTAGAGTTTTATTAAATATGCCTAACTCATACGGAGAACAAGTAGGCATTGTTATCAAGCATCGAAGTACGACCGTGTTGGTATAGACGTAAGATTGTTTTAAGCGCATTGAATACGAGGACAAGCGAGTGGACACGCGCTAGTGCTAACTTCAACAGATGCTTTGCTAGAAACACGCGCGCATACCTATAGGCATCCAAATCAGGCTCATTTGTGATTTGCATGCTTATAATTATGTGCACCTGTTTCTAAGAAATCATTTGTCCTGCGTAATTTGCGCGCCTCTAAATATGCGCACCTGTTTCTAATAAAGTATTTGTATAAATTACCGCTTGTGTGTGCCCACTCGCTTGTCCTCGTCGTCAGTACTGACGACGTACTGGCTGATTGTACTTAAAATAATCTTGAGACTGCTATCAAGCTTAATCAAACCGTGGCGCCGTCCTGTACGCTAGTGTGCGGAGCTGTCTGTCGCTTCGGTGTGGCGCTGCCCTGTGGTTTTGCACGCTGCACGCAACTTGAAAGTGCAACGACACGAATGAGCGACGTTATCTCGAAGCAACTGAACGTCCCTGGCCCTGCACGCGGAGCGCTTTGCCAAAGCGGCACTGGTTTCCAAGGGCGTGTCAAGGTCGCTCGTCATTGTGCACGCTCCTGCAGTGTGCTAACTTCACGCGCGCATAATCTGTTGAACCGCATAGGTGAGCCACAAGCATAAAAAAAAGAACGAAAAAGAAAACTGCGAAGGATGCGTCAGTGGAAACGCGGCAAGCTTAAAGTTGGCGTCACTTGGTTACGTATGTTTACTGAAGTGGCCGAGTCATAATGCACACCTCCTGCCTAACGTGTGGGAAGAGAATTGTGCGTCCCGCCTTTATTCATTCCTTAATTCTGTGCAGCTCGAATGTGGTAACGTAAAGAAAGAAAGACGAAGAAAAGCCGCACACATACTATACTCGCAGACAACTTTCTGTGGCAATGAAGGGAAAGTTACGGAAGCGGAGCTTCCGCACAAGCGTTACCGCACCAAGTAGTCCGCCAGCACTTTTACATTATGGGGTTTTACGTGCCAAAACCACTTTCTGAGGGATGCCGGAAATTTTGAGCACGTGGGGTTCTTTAACGTGCCCCGAAATGTATGTACACGGGTGTTTTCGCCCCCATCGAAATGTGGCCGCCATGGCCAGGATTCGATCCCGCGACCTCGTGCTCAGCAGCCCAACACCATAGCCACTGAGCAACCACGGCGGGTCGACAGTACTTTTAGTTGCTCGGAACAGACGCTGAATCGGCGCAGCTTAGCCTCCACGGGCGAGGGTTTCGCGTTTGCCCAGATGCGGAAGGGGAAAAGCCTCAAAATAAGTAAACGTTCACATTGAGTGGTCTGTTTTATCTTACTTAACTGTTACTTATAAGATGCGCACGCTTTCTCTCCCCCAAGATAAGCCAACGTGAATGAAAACACGGGACTCTTCTTTTTTTTTTTTCAGAAGCGCTCTAACTTGTGCGCGCTTTGCGTCCATAGCTTTCCCTTCATTGCCACAGAAAGTTCTCCGCGAGTATAACGACGCAGCACAAGGCAGCCTGATGCAGACAAGGAAAAAAAAAAACGCGAGGAAGTGGAAAAGAAGAACTTCGCTGTTACCTGGATATCTACGAATTGCAATTCGCAAAGTCAAAGAAAGGTGCAATCATGATCGCGCGTGCCTGCATTTCGTGGTGCTGCACATGCAAGTTTATCTTTATGCATGGGGCTGCACAAATCTGCTGTTCGGCCTGCGAACGCGTACTCCGTCACAGTTGGCCCATAGATTACTTGCGAAGAAGAAAAGAAAGGAATAATAAAAAAAAAGTAGGTGGGGAGGCTGGCTGCACTGCCTGAAGCGTGCACCGGTGCACCCTGACGTGGTTCGCATTGGCACGCGCGGTCAGTAAATCGTAGCGCGAATGCAAATGAGATAAGAGCGCGCCTTCGTCGTTACCGTGCATAAAGAAGCGAGGCAGAAGAGACAGATGCGTCTGCGTGGGCACGTGGTTCGCCAATGGGAGAGCGAACGCGTGATTTGCGTTGCGGAACGCTAAGTGCGCTGTTTCTTGCAGCACGTCGGGGCACTTTTGTTAAAGAGCCTTCGGTCTTGCACCCTTGAATACATTTTTTTTGTTAGCTTGAATGTCAATGAGGTGTTACCATTTGCACTGTTGCACCATTGTATTTGGTCGCGGTGCACGCAACTAATGCGATATTTCAGGTCCTCAAACAGCAGCCAAAGCCGGGTACGTAATCGGCAGCATTAAGATGCTCTAGGCAAATATCACGAAGAGATAAAAGAGCTTGTGTTGTGCAAACATTGATGAAGATTGTCCTACTCCTGAAAACCATCTCTAAAAACGAGACCGGCTTCTGTGTATGTTACCGAGATCTGCGAAAGTGCAGGTTGTAACTAAGGTTGCCAATTCTGCTTTGTCTCGGGTATCAAAGACGTCGTTTCTGCTTGACGCTGCTCAGCTGCGAGGGCTGCAGCCCAGAAAAACGAGAGCGTCGCCGTCATGTGATTAAAAAAAAAAACTGGGTTGAGGCTATCTGCCACACTTTTGTGTGCAGTGTACACACGCGCACGCTTAACCCACCCCTCCTTCCCACTTAAACGACAAAAAAAGATAGACTTATAAACGTTCCCACTTGGTGCACCATATGCAATACAAATCGCTAACGACATTAAGGCGATTTTCCATCGCAGTTCGAAGGTTGCGTGCAGCAGCATTCGCCTCGCTGCGCGCAATTATCTGAGTGCATGCAATTATCGGCACGCTAGGCGAGCGCCATGTGCTACGAACGTGTACGTCGTCAGCGTGCATAATAAACGACGATCTCGCTTCTCCGGCTGCAACAGTTGGCGCGCCTTCTCCATGCCTCCGGGGGCGTCCTCCGGATAGGACGAAGGCACGCAGCCTATATTCGGCAAAACAACAGCAGCAACACCCACTCCCGCAGCGCGTTAAGTGACCTCGGGTGCGAGGACGGTGACGGCCGAGGAGAACGGTGTGCTTGGGGCACCGGAGCTAAATCGGGAACGCACGCTGGGCCTGCGTCGAGCTCGCGCGGCGTGTGAATTATGAAACGCGAGGTCGCAGTAAACTCGCCAACGCTCTACGCCACCAGGTGACGCTGGGTACTGCGAGAGAGGGCGCTGTGGTAGTTAGTGAGCCCAGTTTTGTTGCCGTGACGATGGCGCTGAGAGAACTTAGCTGCCGGATTTCGATAACGAGTTAACAAGGAAGTCATTTACCTTAATTAGGCAGTGTTGGCAAGTGGAAGGTCAAGAAACGTCCCGTGGAGTTGCGGATACTACTACAATACCAGTACTGCTACAATACTACTACACGCAACTAATTCAGGCATCAACTCTACCTGTACATATATATAGTTGAGCTCTCAGTGGCATTGACCGGGCTGGTGAGCAGCTGTATCTTTTTGAGAAGGCTACTGGACTCGAGAATAAGAAATCTGTCTGCCACTTTTACGGGGGAGACTGCAAACAGCTTTTAATTGAGCCTTGTAAGGAATTGAACAAATCTTATTTCACTCAGATTATTCATGGAAATTTTCACTTTACGGATCAGTTCTGCCAAAAAATTCTTTTAGTGTACACAGACAGAAAAAGGCTTTCCTAAATGAAATAATCTCGGTGGTTTCCGTTCGGAGAAATTTGCTAGAGTAATACCAGAAAATTTGATTTTAAGGTAGCTCAACAACTCTAGTAAAGCTTTATAATAAGCATAGTAAATTAGTATAGTTTACTGTGTCTGTTTCAAACGAGATATTTTGACGACTTATTGACTACTATTTGACTGCTTACAGTAAGAGCTGGAACTAAATAGAGCTTTCTTGAAATTAACAGGAACACAGTGAGAGCTTAATATAAACTAAATATTCATGTTTCTGTGGCGAGAAATGACGCCTAGGAAAGTACCCGGAAAATCAGTTTAACATATATAATATGTGAAAATGAGGCATGTTGGATTCCTATGGGTATTATTAGAGAAATATATCAAGTCTCTCGGTGTTACCTTACTTCTTTTCGCTGAGTTCTGAAAGGGCGTTTTCTCTGGAATTCAAGATGGTGCGTGGCTGACTTTTGGGAATTATTTGCTTGTATCGCGAGTGTACCGCACCGTTTCACAACCTACTTCGGACGAGTTCGTTCTCATATGGATGGATGGATGGTTGCAAAAATTTAATAAATGTTCTGGGGAACGCGTCTCAGCGCGCTGCGGGCCGCTCCCACGTTGGGACAGTCAGGCCTTGCCCGACCGCCGCATCGTGGGCCCTCTGGACAGCCCATAGTTGCGCACCGGCATCGGGGCTCTTGATAGCGGAGAGCCACTTGTCTTCATTGATTTGTTCTGTGCCTCGTAACGAGGGGCAACGCCTGAGCATATGGTCTAGGCTAGCGATGGCATTGCAGTTCCTGCAAGAGCTAGTGGCATAGCTGTCGGGATAAAGCTTGTGGAATTAAGCCGGTCTGGGATACGAGCCTGTTTGCAATAATCTGAGGGTCAATGCCTGCGCTCTATTTAACTTCTTGTGTGGAAGGGGAAGGTCTCTCCTGCCGAGATAGAAGTGCTGCGCAATTTCATTGTATGTGGTCGGTTTATCTCTGTTCTCGACCACTGTGGGCCGGCGTTGGAGTAGTTCTCCATGATCGCGGAAAGCGAGACCTCGCGCCTTGGAGTGGGCTAGCTCGTTGAGGTTTGTGGGGCCTCCCATGATGGATCCCATGTGAGCGGGGAACCACGTGAGAGTGTGGGTGGCGATGCTTTTGCCGTCGAGGATGCGATAGGCTTCCTTACACACGGCGCCAACGCTGAAGGCGCGGATGGCTGCCCTGGAGTCGCTGAAGATATTGGCATGTTTGTCGTCCAGTTCGTTCTCATAGAGAAATTTATTTTGGCAGTCCACAGAGCGCCTACAATGACCTCATCGATAAGTCAACAGCATGTCTATGAAGGAGAAGTAGGAGATTTTAATGAGCCGAAAGGAGGACAGGTTGGCCGGGAGAGTGTGTCTCTAGCCTTCCACTCCTCGAAAGGATAAGGGGAAGAGGGCAAGACAGATGAGAGGGTACATATAAGAGGAGACTGCTATAGTACTCGGAGCAATACATACATTTTTTTCTAGTACGCGTACGTGTCGTATAGACGCTCTGCGAGCGAAAGTAGTGTGGCCACGCTGAACATCCTTGCGCGTTTAACACATTCCGTTTATTATCCGCACCACAGATGTTCCGAAGATGAAGAGCCAATAGCCCAAGCTCAGAAACCGATTGAACGTCTTCGGATGAAGCGGTACCCTCAGCTTAACGCCCTTCCTCTTGTGTAAGCTAGAAAACCGGACTAGCGTCTAGTTAACCTCTCAGTATTTCCTCTTCCCCTTCTCTCTCTCTCTTTCTAAAGACGAGTGTCTGCGCCCGTTTCCGTTGAAAGTGCAGCAAGGTTTCCTTATGGCGAGTTGGACATAGCAAGTTCCGTATCCATGCGTCCGAGACCTGCTCTAAAATGGGGTGCGAGTCTAAAGGGAGTGTGCTTCGCTCGGCCTCATACCGAGTGCAAGCGCGTGATATGGGACATATTGTCTCCGAAGTGTAAAAGGTGCGGCAGCCGGGTTTCCGTTCTCGTCCGTTCTCGTCCGTTCTCGCCTGTTCTCGTCCGTTCTCGTCCGATTTCGTGCGTTTTCGTCCGATTTCGTCAAGGCGCCTGCAAGTGCACGTACTCAACACCGAGCTGTAATCGATGAGTTCGTGTCACCCGGCCTCTCCGCAGCTGGAGTGGAAGCCCAGAGCGCAAAGCCAGCGTGAAGTTTATGGAGGAGCTCTCGCCGATGGCCGGGATCGTCCCCCGTTCGTGGCGTCGATGTCTTGATGGAGTTAGATCTATCTGTAGAAAAGTTTGTCGCCTGGAGCCTGTGCATGTAATTATGAGGCCACGTAGGGCTCAACGACGTCGTCTGATCGCAAAGGAATTCTCAAAACCATTGCGGCGCCGAAGCCCGAGAGCATGCTGCTGTCGCAGTGAGTTGGGCGCCGGAACGGAATGGCTGAAAATCTGGTGCGAATGAATAAATTGGATTTTGTTTCACGTCCGCTCTCATTAGGGATCACCATTATACGGCGAGCATGAGGGCAAACATTAGCGACCTGTGTATCTCCAGTGATGAGGTACTCCAAAGAGGGCTAATTGAGGCGCCGTCTAGAGTGACATTGCTAGAATCTGAAGACATGTAAACAGAAAAGAAACGGGTGGTTCTTTCTCTGGAAGGAACTTAAGGCACGGTGGCTGATCAATTATTCATCGTGCTAGGTCATCTCTTTGGGATCATTGTTGCCTTCAGTTTACCTTTTCCTTTCTTTTTGCCTTTTCCATTTTTATATTCTCTTCTTGTGCGACACGGGCGAGAAAGTCGGAGACGATGAGGGAAACGCTGGCCGAAACGCACATGTGGGGGCCGAGAGTGCGCTTTCATTAGGAGCACGTTCGAGTCGCTCGTGCGCATGCGCAGGTTTGATTATTCGGGCCGACCGAAAACGAAAGAAGCGCATGACGCTACGGGGCGCCTAAATTATAGCAATGAGGGCGGCCGCTTGCTAAATTGAAATTTGGAATTGCGTATGCTGGCGTTCGCGTCCCGTGCCGGCAAGTTTCTTAATTTTTCTTCTCCAGTTTTTTTTTAAGGTTTGTTCTCTTTGATATTTGGGGCGTTTTAAATCTTTTGGTTGCCCGTCTTCTATATAACCTTAAAGCTGTGGACGTTTTTTTTTTTTTGTTTTTGAGAGAAGCTGTTCAGTAGGTGCCCCGAAATTAGCTTCAATGAGACGAATCCCATTGGAGGAAATTCCTGCTCTGTGGGAGAGCGAAAGAGAACACTCTATTTACACGTATATTTTTTGGATATCTTCGGCGGCACACTACGAATGTGTTAAAGAGAGTATTTAAGCTGTTTTATTTTGTGCCACATGACGAACTGATGGAGTCGGTTCTGTTTGATGTTTTGAAAGAGTGGCATTCAGTTGCGCTGCTTCCTGCCGACGAGAAAAGGACGGCATGAGATCGCCTTTTGCGAGCAATGCAAGCTTTGAGTACCTTGTTTTTCAGTTATTTGCTAAATGCAAATACTCTTGCAACTGCAGAAAACACACCATGCTGACCATTTCCTCGCCTGTAAATCGCTTGTAACGTTGCGCATGCGTCGTATACAATCGCGCGAGTAAACTTGGAACGCATGTATAGCGCACAACGTCAAGTCAAACGCCACAGTCGACCGGGGCTGTTCGTAGATTTGATGAAATGAGCGCTACGAAGACGCGGACGAAAGAACAACATGGACGACAGACAAGGCGCTTGTTGTTCTTTCGTCCGCGTCTTCGTAGCGCTCATTTCATCAAGTATGCATAACCAACTCACCCACATCAAGCTT
Source organism: Dermacentor albipictus (assembly GCF_038994185.2). Lineage (NCBI taxonomy): Eukaryota > Metazoa > Arthropoda > Arachnida > Ixodida > Ixodidae > Dermacentor > Dermacentor albipictus. The sequence continues at coordinate 40,354,626 of NC_091829.1, read as the reverse complement.
CTGCTGTTCGGAGATATCCACGATAGTCAAGCGTGCGGAGAGGGCGTAGGATGTGTGTTAAAAAAATGTGAAAAACGCTTTTTGATTATGAGGCACGCCTTAGTGGAGGACTCCGGAAATTTTGACCACCTGGAGTTCTTTAACGCGCACCTAAACCTAAGTACACGAGTGTTTTCGCCTCCATCGAAATGTGGCCGCCGTGGCCGGGTATCGATCCCGCGACCTCGTGCTCAGCAGCCTAACACCATAGCCACTGAGCAGCCACGGCGGTTGATGTGTGTTCCGAGTCAGGTATTATGCAAGTCGATAAAATCTTATACAAATCTCGTGACAAAATTTTTCATGAGTGGAAGGAGGGCGGCGTTTTGATGTATTTGTGTACTTGCGCAGGCGACAGAAGTTAGATGAAAGATACCTCCAAGACTGCAGACAAAAGGATAAGAAAGCTACGCTTAAAAAATAGTAATAAAGGATTCAATCCGGGCGTGCCTAGCAGTGCCGATGCTAAAGCGGCAATAAGCTTATGCGCGTTGCTGGGCTGCCATTCGCGACCGTACCAAACAACGATTACCACAAAACTGCGAACTGTGCGTTTTATCGGATATGGCTTCGAGTGCTTTTATTTATGTATATGCGAGTGTGCATATGTATATATGTGCGTTGTTGTAGCACCTTAAGCGCCACCGTGCACTCTTTCGAAGAACTTAATATGTGCGGTTGCTGTTGCCTGATTCAATCGCTGTTTACCCGCCGTGGTTGCTCAGTGGCTATGGTGTTGGGCTGCTGAGCACGAGGTCGCGGGATCGAATCCCGGCCACGGCAGCCGCATTTCGATGGGGGCGAAATGCGAAGACACCCGTGTGCTTACATTTAGGCGCACGTTAAAGAACCCCAGGTGGTCAAAATTTCCGGAGTCCTCCACTACGGCGTGCCTCATAATCAGAAAGTGGTTTTGGCACGTCAAACCCCAAATATTATTATTATTATTATTCAATCGCTGTTTCTGGATGATTTTCGTCAGTTCATTTCGTTTGCCTTGCGACGAAGAGTGGCTGGTGACGCGTAAAGGTACCGACGTGTCCTGTAATGTCAAACTTATTTAACAGATAGTACGTGAGGCGCAGTCGCACTAATGCAGTTTGCAAGAAAATAGAAAGAAAAAAAAAGAAAGACACGTAGACATCGTGCCTTTCACATGACGGGAAATTTAGCAGCTAGTGGCTATAATGTTGCGCTGCTAAGCACGAGATCGCGTGACCTAATCCCGACCGCGACGGCCGCATATAATGTAAAATAATTTACACCCTTAAAAGTGAAAAAGGGTGCAAATGTGTCTATAACTGACGCGCTTAGGGTGTCACTTGTATAAAGCACACCCGAAGGGTGAGAGTTATGGACACATTTACGCCATTTTTCACTTTTAAGGGCGTAAATTATTTTACAGTGTTCCGCAATGGGGGCGAAATGCAAGAACGCGCGTGTCCCACGTACGGGGGGCACGTTAAGATTACAACGAAGGCGCCGCATAAAACAACGGATGGAGGAAGGCGACACACGACAACCACGTAGGCACCTACGTGGTTGCCCCGTGTCGCCTTCCTTCGTCCGTCGTTTTATGTGGTGCCTTCGGTGTAATCGTGTATAACCAACTCGCCCACGTGCTCGGCACGTTAAGGATCCCCAGGTGGTCAAAGTTAATCCGCAGTCCCTCACTATGGTGTGCCTCGTAATCAGACAGTGACTTTCGCACGTAATGCCCCAGACACTAACTTTTAATTTTTATATTCGTATTGGGCGCAAACAGAAAAAAAAACAATTTCAAGAAGCAGTCGGGAGATGGTGACCCACGTGGCGGGAAAGAATGTAACGCAATTCGCTCGCCAACAAAGTGCGCCGGATTCCGGTAATAGCAGTGAGAAAAAAAAAAAGAAAGTCATTCGAAGCGACAACCGCTGCCGAGTTTATCGTTGAAATCTTGTTGCTGCGTCGCCCTTAACGTGATTTCGAACCACGCGACTTGAGGAAAGAGGCCACCGACATGGCACGAAAGCAACGAATTTTGCTCTTACAGGGCGTGCAATCTTGTTTGCTCCTCCGTAATTCGACTCGGTGCAAAGGAAAGACAAGAAAAACGTTTTCGCGATTCGCAGTAGCATGTACAAGTGGTTTGCTCTGTCAGGCACTTGCTTCTTTCTGCGCCTTTCGCTAAAACTCGATGAAGGCCTGGCGATGGGTTTCTATGTGCCTGAGCGTGTGTACATAGAGAAAGAAAATTTCTTTCTCTATGGTGTGTATGTGTGTGCTCGCTTACTTGCAACTTCGTGTTTCAGCACGACAACGTTAAGTGCCCCGTGTCGAGGAAAATTCGCTGTCGGAGCCGGCGGCGTTACAGAGGAGGAGGAGGAACAACTTTATTAAAAAAGAATGGCTGTGGCTTAGCTAAGGTTAAGCCCAGGATGCGAAGCATACTAGCCTTTATTTTAGTTGTTGAACCACTGTTTAGCCTGGTGAACTGCTGTTGCTTGGCTATATTTGGTTCGGCTAGACGAAGAAACAACTCATGCGTTACTCTGCTTCGCCTTCAAGAGTGGAACGCGACAGCGTTCCCGTCGACCCGCCAGCGACTACGCGCCCCGCATTGGACGCGGTGAGCGTCGAGCAACGCAGCGTTCGGCGCGGCAACGAAATGTGCGCCTGAGCAAGCGACGCACGCCTGAGCCTTAGAAACAGCTCGTTTCTAAGGCAACACCGCATTCACTAGAGGCGCTTTTGTACCGCTTTGAAGCATCGTACTCGTGGCTCAGTGGTAGCGTCTCCGTCTCACACTCCGGAGACCCTGGTTCGATTCCCACCCAGCCCATCTTGCGAGAGTTGAGCGACGCCGCGAGCGACGGCGCGAGTTGGAGCCCCGTTTCTCCTCTGTCGTGACGTCACGGTGTCACGTGGTATGGCATGGGGTCAAAGGTCATTGAAGGCGACACCGCCGCGCCTGAGGAGCTGGGTTGAGCTCTCGTAATATGCTTCGCATAAAACACCAGTCAATGAACGTCAGCAGAGAAATGCTTCTCCCCCTTCGCCCCTAGCCGTCGGCCGGAATACCTTGAAACACAGCAGCAGCAAGGGTGTGACCGATGATGTCCTGCTGGACGTTGGGGACTGGGCTGCGGAGCAAAGCCTCCCAGGATTCTAGAGTGCGCGAGCTATCATGCTTAGACGGACATGCCCACACCATGTGAACCAGATTTGCTGCCTCATCACAGTATTTGCACTTTGACCTGAATACTCTTGGATGCCACTTGCTGTAGAGTACGGGGTTTGCCGAACCACGCATGCATCCCGAATCGCGGGGGCCGTTCGCGCGGCGCATAGGCGTTGGTGAACTGGTTCGTTTTTTCAACGTAAGATGCTTCAGAAAACTCGTAAAGTACGACTTGCGCGTAACCTACGTGCATGATAGCGTCGGATTGTGATTTGAATATACGACAAAACACAATTCTGTTATGCGGAAACAAACTCAAACACAAACCCCTTTTCCTGCGGCCTTTTGAGGTCCGTCTTGGTGGCCGTAGACGCTAGGTGTGGATATTAGGGGGACCTAGTGAGTGGGTTGTTGTCTTTAACTTAAGGAAATGTGTTACAGAAATGTACTGATGAACGCTATCACGTTCCGCTCTTAAAGGGGAAGCGTAAGCGTACTCCATGTTTTTTTTTTGTTTTTTTTTTGTTCTCGGGTTGTGTTTACGTGCAGATGCGTGCTTGTTGGCCTGGTTGCGTTGGCGTGTTTCATATGTACAAAAATGGGCTGCTTGAATGTGACGGACAGCGCGGAAAGCGTTCTTACAAGTATATCCTTTCTGGCGACGGGGCAGCTTGCTTTCACACGGAAGTTTCATTACTACATGATAGATTGTGCGAAGTGCTAGCTAAACAGCTCATTTTCTTCACCTCTTCACGAAAATACGCCGTCTTGCGAAGATTTACGCCAGTTCACAGAGGACAGAATTGAACACTTTCATAAAGCGTCGGAGACTGTGCGCCGGTGTGTGCGTTCGTACTTCTCGGTGCTAATTAGCTGCATGTGTCTTTGTTAATGTATTTGTGTCTTACGCGCGTTGTTCTTACGTGAGTATGATTGTGTGTGAAAACGTAGAGTGCTGTCCATGGTGCAATCAGGTGTTATTTTAGCCCATATTCTGCGTCACTTACTGCCGGGTATTATCGTTTTCGGTGGAAGCGGGTTTGGTAATACCTCAGAGGCCAGATATCGCTCATTGCTGTATTGTTATAGGAGGTGGACGACGCTATTCACGTGTTCGTGCGATTAAGTGTGGAAATTTGCGTACTTTACATGTGAGTGCACCGGATACACTAGACCTATCTCATTTTAAGTTAGATACAGCTTCACCTGAAAATAAAAAAACATCAACAACCTCAGGTGGTCAAAATTTACCCGGAGTCATCCAATACGGCTTTTTCATAACCGGGCACTTGCTACGGGACGTTATAACGAAGCATCAAATCCATATGTTAACGAATTCGTTTCGCATTGTTTAACATAACGATGGTTGACGCACCTATGTGCCACTCTTCCCAGAGAAAATTGACGTGCTGAACACCTCCTGTGCATGTGTTCCCGTTATGATGTGCAGCGCCGCTTTCTCCTGAATAGCGTCAAAACGTCAGGACTCGAGGCAGTTTTCAGAACCGAATATCCTTGGACCATGCGCGTCGCTGACGCAGAAATCTACGAATGGCATCAACGAAGGCCATTGCCATAGCACATCATGTCGAAGCGTCCGTTCGATAGTTCACAGACTTGGCGCACACTCGCAAGTTGTGTGTGCAACTGCAGCCGAAGCCTAATACGACAAACCCGGATAAAGCGAATTATTCTCTATATCGAACACGCGAAACAAACTGACCATTACTCATATAAGATACCTACTTCAGAACGAACTGCACATTAGATATATCGAACTAGGAGAGCCCGCCTCTAGCGCTATAACACCGCTTGCCTGCCGCGAACGCAACTTTCAAGGGAGTTATTTCGATTGCTTGTTTGTCATTTTCATTGACGCTAGCTTGTTTGGCAAGCGGTGCTTTCCCAAGGTGTCAGCAATGAAACGGAGCGGCGGCAGCGCCATTTTTGGGGACGCTGAAAACCAGTTGAAGGGACATAAAAAAAAAATTAAATGCTTGCTACACGTAGCTTCGTTTTCACTAAATTGGTACTTCGGTTACATAATCTCTACGATAAATCCACATATAACCAACGCATGAAAAGTTTTATTGCACTTGACTGTGGATATAACGAATAACGTACCTGGTGTAACGAACTGTTTTGGCACGTGGCCGTTTTCATTATAACCAGCTTTCACTGCAGCATGCTCTCTCTTTCTCACCTTAATTATTTTTTGCGCCACTTTATCCCCTTTGCTTTCATAGTACGGTAGCCAGCCAGACGTGCGTCTGATTAACCTCCCTGCCTTTTCTTGCTCTATCTCTCCTTTCGCTCCGCTTACGCTGTTTATCCGCATTCCGCGAAGCCCAAGAAAAGCGGCGGACGCAGACGCACACACTGAGAGGGGAGAAAAAAAAAAAGAAGAAGAAACCTTATAACCGAAACGACGAGATGCTCGGTCCGTGAGGCCGCGCTTTCTCGGTAGACCGGAGGGAGCCTCTCTGAAAAGGCGGCGCGTATACCTCTGGCCCGAGGACGCCGAGCCGGGATCGAAGCCCCGGAGAAGAACCCGGAAGCGGAAAGAACGCGACGAGACGCCGCGGGAGAAAGTGGCGGAACGGGGCCGCGCCGGAAGCAAGAGGCGGGCGTCAAGGACTCGGGTCACCAACCCCACTCCTGTCTTGCTCTCGTCGCTCGAGCCTTGCGGTGATCGCGTGGAGGCAGGAAGGGAGAGCATCGGAGCTTCGAGGAGGGGAGATTAAAGAAGGAAGCTTGGTTTGGGGGCTTATGAGAGGCGCTGCTTATGTTACAGGGGCTTCGGACTAACTTGAGTCACCTGGGGTTTATTTCGCGAGCGGGCCGACGCGTAGTATTTACAAGCTCCTCCGCGTTCTTTGCGGCGATAGAAGTTGTATAAACAGGGGTGCAGTACCTCAGGCAGGCTCTGGCCGACGTTTTGATAGCTGGACCTATATTTTGTCATGAGTGGCCTTGGGATTCTGGGCTTGTTACTTTAACGGGGTAGTGAGGTCACCACTTTTAACCGTTTAAGACTAACACGCCAAGGATGACATCGACCCATTTTACAAAGACAGGTGCACCAATCCAAACGTCGGCCACCCATCTGAGGTGTTTTATCCCTGTTTATACTCATTATATCCCACGTTGTTTGTCTAATCGGCGACGCCTATCTTGTGGCTGGAGTGGGGAAGATCTTCCAGCTGGGAAGCAAATCGTCGACCTCGGCATCAGCAGCACAACGATGCAAGCTCCTCCCTGCCCCCCCCCCCCCCCCGAGAGGGAAAGAAAAAAAAAGGATTACATGGCTTAAATTTACTAAAATAACACACATGCTTTGGGATTGATTTCGACCAACTGTGTATGACGTACAGTCATAACCATCATGACCGTGAACATGGTGTTGCGGTTCGGGGTAGCGTATAGGCCAGGTATCCTCCAGGCACAGGTATGAGTACGTCCGTGATGAGGAGCGGAAGAAAAATAGTTCATCTTACATATTTACGCTAGTTCTAAATAGAATTTCTGGGCTTGTTGCATGTCTGAGCACAATACCAGGGCACATCGGGACACGTCCGACCCCGCACTGCACCAAAGGTGTCCGCTTTTAAAATAGTAATAATAATATATGAGATTTTACGTGCCAAAACCACTTTCTGATTATGAGGCACGCCGTAGTGGAGGACTCCGGAAATTGTGACCACCTGGGGTTCTTTAACGTGCACCTAAATCTAAGTACACGGGTGTTTTCGCATTTCGCCCCCATCGAAATGCGGCCGCCGTGGCCGGGATTCGATCCCGCGACCTCGTGCTCAGCAGCCTATTACCATAGCCACTGAGCAACCGCGGCGGGTCGCTTTTGAAACAGTCGTCTTCCCTAGGTCACTAGACAGTCATCTGATGACTGTGTCTCCGACAATCATAATCGCCGAAACGTTCGCAACGTCTCTTCCATGACGTCGCATCGTTCCGGCAGACTCCGCCTACAATTTCGCGCGATCGTCCCCGTATATACGAGGCAACCACGTGGAAATTTCGGATCCTGAAGTTGACGCAATTCCCACGGAAGTCGTCGACGTTGGCATTTTGCATCAGCTAAGGGGGTTCTCCGTGACGGTCTGCCTGCAGCGACCGGGGAAGCCTGGCTTTCACGGTTGTCACCGCGTCTACAGAATCCGACGGTCGTTGTGACCTTGAAGGGAGCTTTTTTGTTGACCCGTCAGCAGTCGGCGCCAAGGCTGCGTCGACTCCGGGCCCGCGCTGATGAAAGGGGGCTGCCTCGTGGGAAGCACCTTTGCCGTTTTGAGACGTCGTAACTACGGGTACGCGTGCCACTAGGTACAGGCAGTAAGCTTTCGCGGTTCGTAGGTTCACGGATGGGCTCCCTTGTCGCGCTCGCACTACTTCTGCCATGATCCATTGCCGTACCTAAGACCACAGAGACGTGAGGCATTTTCACTCGCCATCGGCTTTTCTTGGGGATGGAATTTCTCGATCCTGATTGGCTCCTCTGCGCGAGCTGCGCAAGGGAGCAAATCGCTGTTTAGAAACTCGATCGCGCCCAGTCGCGATGGCAAGGGCTCCCCGCGTCGTTGGGGTAGCGAGTGATCGCACGTGCTCGCGATATATCGCGTTATGTCATTTCCGGGTGGTGCCGCGTGGTACTGACTTTAGCCGATGACGACGGAGGTTCCATAAGTGCCTCCGCTGAACCTACAAACTAGGAGAGTGCGCCAGCCGCTCGCCGGAGTGATGTGCGTATGTCGAGTGTCAAGCGCTCCCGTGTTGATGGTCACAAAGATTGCGACATTACACGTAAAAAGAGAGAGATAGAGAGAGAGAGAGACAGAGAGAGAGAGAGAGAGACCTGGGTTCGTGCTTCCCTCGTTGATTTGAATAGAGCCGTCAGGGCTCAGAACCGAAGCTTTGGCTTTATGCTCAGCTGTGCGATGCCAGAGCCGCATCAGATGCTCACGCAAACGTTGAGCATGGTTACGCGCGCGATTAGCGTAGTTACGCGCATGGTTACACGCTCGATGGACGCGACATAGAAGGCGCATCGATGTTTTCAGTTTCAGTGAACGCTAGGCGTGGGTATCTGGCGCTAATTTTGAGTGTTAGAACGACGCACTTTTTTTCTTCCACCAACTGTTCACTTTTTTTCTTTTGTCGTCTTCGCTTTGCCAGTGTGGTTGTAGACGAACCGATGTGTACGTTTTCTATGCGAAACATCAGCTTCTTCTTTTTTTTTTCGGTGTCCTAATATAAACCGCCGCCATGCTTTTCTTGTAGTCCTCTGTGCCTCCCCGGGGTTTCCAAAAGATGACTTCGGTCGTAAGCCAGCCACAAACACGACAGAAGCGTGCATACGCCAGTGAAGCGGTCAGCCTCTAGGAATCGACGGCCTGCGTCCATCTCGAAGCAACCAATAAACCGCGGTCGTAAAAGTTGCCTACGTCATCCGCAAGCGGCTTTTTTTTTGGCGAGGCTCGCGCATAGAAAAATGCGGGTATGATCCTCTCGAGGGCAATTTCGCTCGCGGTGGTCCACGTCCGCTGGCATAAAATGTGAACGCCGAGGCATATAACGTAGGAAAATAAGTAAACGAAAAAAATAAATAAAACGGCTATAAGTGCTGCTCGGGCATGGACGCTTTCTTTTCCCCCTCAAATCGAATGTGCTCGCTCCCTCGGCCGTCGTAGATCCTATTTGAACTGAAAGAAGCACAAAAGAAAAAAAAAGTGTTTAGAAAGTAGGAATGGGTGGATGGGGAAGTGCTGCAAGCACAAGATGGCGCAGTGTCGTAGATTCTGGAGCTGACGTCAGTCCATCAGCAGCTTTGCGCAGGGATTGCGTCACCCATACTTAAAGTTAGCTCGTTTGTGAAACTTAATTATGTAATTACGTCCCGCGCGGAGAGAGCAAGAGTAAAATGCGTTCGATGCCTGGGATGGGAGAAAATAACGCTGTTTGACGTCACAAAAGCTGAACCCTTGCGCGACCTGCAGATTATGCAAAAGGTGTTCCGCTTATGGAAAATTTTCTACGAAGTACTACGAAGACGCTCTGCAATGAGTAAACCTGACGAGGGGCCTTTTAAAGCATACAAGCAGGGCGTGTTGATCACGCGCTGATAATGATGTACTATCTTGATCTTTCTCAGCGTGAACACGGGACACCGTAGCATTCGGTACTATCCGCGCAGTCTAACGGTGGCGCCAGAAAAACTGTGCGCATGCTCAGTGGGTGTCATGCCATCGCGCTCGTCGTCGGCTACACCCAGTTTTAGTGCCCAGAAACAAAACATTACAGCCTCTGGAAAACGTATTTCGGTTCGCGTGAAGGGAGCCACAGTGGTGGAAGGTCAATTTGCTCTACCACTGCAGACTTGTTTGAGATAAATTGGGAAATCTCAGAGAAGACATAAACTTCGTGCCAACTGTATATACTTTACTCCCGTGCAGAATCGCAGAAATTATTACGGCCGAAGAATGCTTAACCAAGTATCCCAAATTGCAAGCAATGACTAATTCCAGCCAGCAGCCATTAGGTTTGTAATTGTACCTAAACTATTTACATAGGTGAACTAAATAAAGAAAACGGTCTGTAGCTTCCATCGGACAACCTGTTTCTCTCGCTTTATAAAATTCCCGTACGAATAAGTTTGCGCGCAGAAATGACGGCGAAAAAAGAAATACTCCGTTGTGTTTAGTTCTGACCACCAGGTTGAGGAACCGACCGTTTGATCTTGCAATTGCGTAGTGTGGCCTACGAGTAGCTGCGATCCGCACTGAAGGAAGGAAAATCGCCTGGAAGACGACATGCGGTCGCTCTGCTGACGTAGTGCGCGTAAAGGAAGGCTATACCTTGTTACGCATGCGCATAACGATTCCGCGGTGCCGCTAGGCTACAGTTGTAGTACTGAAAGCCACAATCTGCTGTTTTCACGCTCAAAAAGGTCAAGATAGTACGCGAGGTTCACCAATGTGCGCCACAAATAATGGCTCGGCAACCCAAAACCACAGCTACCCGCCGCGGTTGCTCAGTGGCTATGGTGTTAGGCTGCTGAGCGCGAGGTCGCGAGATCAAATCCCGGCCACGGCGGCCGCATTTCGATGGGGGCGAAATGCGAAAACACCCGTGTACTTAGATTTAGGTGCACGTTAAAGAACACCAGGTGGTCGAAATTTCCGGAGTCCTCCACTACGGCGTGCCTCATAATCAGAAAGTGGTTTTGGCACGTAAAACCCCATAATTTAATTTTTTTAAAACCACAGCTCGCGCGTCCTTACTTTCGAATGAGCCCCACTTCCGAGCAGAGAACCGACATCGGACCGAAGTGTCGTTTACGTCACATCGTAAGTGTGCGACGTCATCGATCGTGGCACGTGACCTCTGTATACCATTAAATGCTGCAGTAGTCTATTCAGTGCTGCTCCGCGCAACAAGAAAAGCACAAAAGAGAGAAGACGGGCCTCGTGACGTAAGCGTGACGCGGTATGGGAGGATGCAGAGTAGGGATGTAGCCTGCGGACGCTAGGGGAGGTAAAGCGAAAGAGTGATTTATGTGTCGGCACTGAAGCTCGCCTCCTGACAGCATTTCTGGTGAGTCCTCTCGGGAAGCCCTGTAACCTTTATCCGAGACACTGGGCTCAGCGAAATACTGTAATTCTGCATAAATCAGAACTAGAGAGAAGTTTGCAGGAAGGCGGATGCTTTAAGGGATAAACAATGGTTAAACAAGGGATGTCGCCGTAGCAAGCGATTTGAAGACAAGTCACCTTGGCGAATTGTTGGCTTCAGCGATATTCCTTGTGTTACCACTGTTAATCACTTCAATTATGTATCTTATCAGGGGTAGTGCATGTTGGCCATTTCATATCCTTTCACTTTTCATCGTTTCATTTAGAAATGATGAAATATATCAAAAGACGAATAGCTTCATACATGCAATCCATGTGTTGTTACTGCTTGAAACTTTTTAGGCCAAGAAATTGAATAATTCTGGGTAGCAACTAATAAAATCCTTCGTTTCCTGCAGATAATGGAGGAAACTACCAGTTTTCGAAGGATAAAGCTTCTTCTAAGGTTTAACCTTAATGTGTATGAGCTTTCCGTGTTGCTTCCTGTGTCCAAGCGGTAAAAATGTGTAAGATCTGTTATGGCGTTTTGGGGTTACCATCTGCTTGTGGATTGTGTTCATGGTAGATATAATTTTGTTATGCTTTTTATGCTATAATGTATTATGCTCCTCCAAGGGTTGACCAAGTTGTGCAGCCTGTGAGGGGACAGCGAATGTGCAGTCGCATGACCATGAGTGTCGGCTTTTAGGAAGTTGTAAAAGAAGTGATCACAAATTACGCGAAATAAAAGTAATTCAAGTGCGTTGATTGTCTTAAAAACTAGCATGGACGCTTCATGTTACACGTCAGGTACAGTCGTGCCTCATTATAAGGCACATTAAGACGGACGTTCGAAATTACGGACAGTTTCTGCATGCCCCAACCTGTTCCAATGCATTTTTTGTCTCCTTAATACTTAAATGTGAAAACTCGCCGCCTGGAGAAATGGCGTGGGGAAATGGCAAAAAACCCGCACAAGCCTATGAATTTTTATCTCTTTTGATGTGGACATCGTTGATGAGGACAAGACGTCCACTAAACGAACAGGTTACAGAAGCTCCGCGTAGGGTGGGTGTAGAACACCCGCTGCCTGCCATCGGCGGCAAGACGCACCTCTGTCGTTACGGTAACCCCGACAAGTCCTCTTTCTCGTTCCTTAAATTTAAATCACAGTTTTTCAACAATCTTCAGTTTAGTCACAAGAGCAGTACATAGGAAGACCTTTTATAGTCCGAGGACTGTGTGGGGTACTCCCATGAAAAGCAATTGTGCGAGTCTAAAAGTCAGTGCACCAAGAGAAAGTATAGCTAGACAATAGCCATTAGTACAGCAGGACATTCAACTTGAAAGCTGAAAAGCTTCGTATTGAATCTCTCGCTTTACCATTGACTGTTATCTCACGATACTTGCTCTTGCAGCTGTTACTGTTCGACTCTCATGATTGTTTTTTGTGGGAGAACCCGATTCAGTCCTCGGGAATGGAAGATCCTCCTGCATAATAAACTCTCGTAACTAAACTGTGAACAAAACCGCACATGTAAGGCACTCGCATAATTGTTTTTTGTGGGAGAACCGGATTCAGTCCTCGGGAATGGAAGATCCTCCTGCATAATAAACTCTCGTAACTAAACTGTGAACAAAACCGCACATGTAAGGCACTCGCATAATTGTTTCTTGTGGGAGAACCCGATTCAGTCCTCGGGAATGGAAGATCCTCCTGCATATTAAACTCTCGTAAGTAAACTGTGAACAAAACCGCACAAGTAAGGCACGGACCGCGCATCCCACTCTCCCGTTCGACGTGAGAGGGGCAATTGCGATGTCAAGCGCTCACTCCTGGAATTTTCGGACTGATGGTGGTGGAGTATTCGAAGAACGAACGCCTTTCCGCCACGCGTGGCAGGAGCGTTCCATCACGTTCTTCCCTCGGCTCTCCACCTGGACTCGAGGAATTGGGCGGCAGCGCCACCGCATAGCTAAAATTGGCAGGGGCTTAGCTTGGCTATGCCAGGATATAGGTAGCGAAAGCTAAGGCATAGCATGGTTAGCCTCGGTTAATCTCGATTGCAAGTCCAGGTTAGTCTGGTTGTCTAGCTGTGTTGCGGTGTTTAGCCAGTCCGTTCGGTGCGCTGCTCGTCTGTTTCCCGGGCGATTCGTTTCCTCTTCATCTCGTTCCGATGTCGATTCCAGGCCTACTCCTGCTTATCAGAATTGTCGCCGTCCATACTGCCGCCTCAACTGTGGCTGCGGCGCACACGAGCTCTCCTTTTCAATCCTCCGACATGTTATCAGGCATGCGACGCAGCTGGCGAAGCGAGCGGAGGCGAGCGCAACGACGAGGAACGCGGTGAGACGTCATGTGCCTCCTCGGAGCCCGGCTACGGCGAAATCGCAAGTTCGCGGCCAGTAGAGCTTTTGCTTTAAAAGTGGTCACTGTGCTTCATCGGCACCGCACGGGGCAATTCTTGAGGCGCGTAGCGCCTTCTTCACCCGAGGGACGGCGCTGTACTCGACTCTGCAGAATTCATCGATAGGTTCGCGTGAATGATTGTTTGAGAATATGGGGGTTAGTGCGCTTCGCATACCTTCCATAATGCAGCGCGCTGTTGCAGCGAGCTGAAGCCATAGCTTCGCTTCTCCCTTTCAGACCTCGTTTTCTCCGCTGTGAGCACGCCGAAGAGACGCGGCGGTACCGACATAAATTGGTTATGGTTACGAGGTCGCGGCTGGATCCTAGCTATCAACTTTTTTATGCAAAGCCTCCTAGAACGGCTTGCGCCGATGTGCACCAACTATGTAGCGGGAAGGCACGCAGCAAAGGATAACCGCCTAAAAGGGCTGCAGCACAACATCAATCTCTCACGCAAGTAAGAATGGCCGCCAGTTCCCGGATACGTTCCCGGAGCGAATTTTGCGTATGCTCTTGGATTGTGTTGTCTGCTCACGCTTACAAAGCATCGCAGCGAAGTTGAAACTTTCACGGGGACGGAAACAGCACAGACGAAGCGCCTCTAAATATACTTTGTATTAAAACAAACAGGGGGTGTACACTGTGGACAACAATGTCGTGCGCGAAGAGTAATGCGCAAACTGAGCGTGACATGTGCGGCTTATCTGTTCGTACCTTTTCTATGCAAATGAGTAAGCGAAAGTTCTTAAGCCAGTTGCTCAGGAGAGGTATGCATAAGTAAGCCGCACGTGTCAAGCTTAGTTTACGCATCACTCTTCGCGCGTGGCGTTGTTGCCCGCAACGTACACCCCCCGTTCCTTTCAATAAAACCTTTATAGACGCGCTTGGTCTGTGCTGTTTTCGTCTATTTGTATGTTTGAACTTTTGCAGCGCTGTTTTATAAGCGTGGTATTCCAACTAGCTCCACGCAAGCCCTGATCAATGTTGTCTGCTGCCGGAAGCTTTCAGAGTGACAGATTGCTTGAATGAGCCGACGTTTTATGCAGTTTTTGGCTCATATGGTAGAGGCGTGCTTTATAATTTTAACTTACAGATTTGCGCCCCTGTTTCGACGGCTCAATTTACTGCGCATCGCTGTAGCAAGTTGTAATGCAGCCTAGCTTTCGGTACTTTATTTTTTTTTATTGTACCTTCAATACCAGTGGTATTACAGAGGGGAGTGAGGAAGAGCATGAAAAAAAACACGAAAAAAAACGCAGCAAAAGGCGATGTCAGGGTAGGTGTCTATGAGGGAAAGAGATAAATAGAAGGCTGGGAGGTTAACCAGAATAACGTCCGGTTGGCTACCCTACACCGGGGGAATGGGAAAGGGGGAAACAGAGATATTAGGGAGAGAGAGGAGGGAAGGAAAGAAGGAAATTGCGGTGAGTTCGCTGACGTGTGTGGCCTTACTGAAATTGCATTAATAGTCGCAGATGGTCGCAGAAGCCCGTCGTCCCTAAGAAACACAAAAGCGCCGTCACCGCTTTATGGGCCGACGGGCGATGGGGGTGGTGTTCCAGCAGCACCTGCACAGAGAGCGGCCGATTGTCCAGTTTTTGAACAGCTTTGGCAAGTTCTTGTCTCTCATGGGTGTATCGTGGACAGCGTTTACACTGACAGTGTCCACACACTGTGGACAGTGTCGTAGGTGTCTAAAGTCATTAAAGAGCAATAAGACTGTTAACTTACAAGTACATAAACGATTTGCCGAGAAAGATAAAAGTGACTCCCGGGACAAAATGTCTGCTTGTAAGAAATAAGAGATCAGCGAGAAAAAGAAACAACAAAAGAAAGCATGGTGTTTTTCTAACTAACACGAGGTTTCGGGTTCAGTACCCGTCGTCGGTTTTCACATTTAGACGGTGGGCACAATGTAAAAAAAAAATTAAAAAAAAAATCGTTCACGTATCGTGTTATACGTGCACGCTAAAGAAGCCCCAGTTGGTCCAAATTAATTCGTTGCTTTTCTATGCGGCGTCCCCCAGAGCCAAATGCGCGACTACTGGACACGGAACCGCATAATGCAAGTTTAAGAGGAACAACCAGGTATACAAGCATCATACAACCTAGAGTGCACCCCATTCTATATGCCAGCAACAAGACCGATGCAAACGAGGCGTATACGGGATCGGGAGCACGTCTTGCTGCCTATTCGTTATTGCCTAACTTAGCACGAAGGAAAGCAAGTGTCGGAACACGTTACAGAACGTGCTCGCCCTCCAGTGCGGCTCCGTGCGTTTTTATTGCAACACTACCTGCCAGGGTCCGTCAAAGGCAATGGCTTAGTGCTGTTGAGAACCAAATCGTGGTTTTGATTCCTGGCCGCCGAAATCCGATCATTGCAGACCAAGAGAAAATAAATCGGCAGTCTTCATTGTTTCCTTCTGCTCAGAACGTATTTAGCTATATGCCACAGAAGCAGCATCTCGCAGTACGCATTGCTATCTTTTAACGCACTCGCTGTTGCGGCCTTAGTGGTTTTGGAGTTGCTCTGCTTAGCCCGAGGTCGCGGCATCGAATCCCGGCCGCTGCGGCTGCGTTTCGGTGGCGGTGAAAGGCAGAAACGATTGTGTACCGCGCGTCGGGTTCACGTCGAAGAATCCCAAGCTGTCAAAATTAAACCGGAGTCCCTCGCCAAGGCTTGCCTAGTAATCAAGTCGTGGTTCTGGCACGTAGAACCCCAGAATTTTTTTTAGTTTTATTAACTTCTCAAGTACAACTTCTCCTTAAATTGCGATGCGTACAACGTCTGCTTCGCCCGCTACAGTGTGGCCTCCGAGATGCACGTGGGGGCGCTGAAAGAAAACATTCACGGAATGGTGGAGGATTGACGTGATTAACAGTTGGCCCAACAAGACTGGGAGCGCACGCTTTGACAAGGGGGTCTTGTCATGGTCAGGGCCCCACCAAGGACAAGTGCCCTTGCAGAAACGTGGGCTCCAGAACTTGGACGATCTGTTGACGCTCAGAGGTTGCTGGTCTGAGCCTATGTGGAACGCAGAACACCGCACAATTTGCGAGGCTACTAACTGCATGTTGCCGCAGGGGTACGATTCGGATCGCTAGTGCAGTGGACGTGGTTTCCTTGCCATATGGCGAGTGGGAAGGTGAGGCTTAGTGTGTATCGACGACCTGCTCGCCGTTTTTTTTTTCTTTTTTCTTTTTATAATATATGAAAGGTTTAGAAGTCGCATGTGGCAGGTACCACAATTGCAGTCTTGTAGGTGGACATCATTCGGACAACAAATTGAAATGCGGAACTGAATATTAAAAGCAAATCCTTTAATGACCTGTTTAACTGATAGCGTTAAGGCAAATATTGCAATTTACGAGTTGTAGCCGGGGATATTGCAATGCACATCCACACGGAATACAATCTGAGGGTGGCACCAGCTTCGAGTTACGCACCTTCAAAATTGCGCTAAAATTGCATGGCTGTTACATTTACGCTTTTATATGAATGCCGTTGAACGCATCGAAGCACAAAAACGTAACTGAACCGCCAACATATTTCGTTGCAGTTTCACAATATTTCGAAACTGCAGACATCTAGAAAATATGTGCCTAGAGGATACCCCTTGTAAACCCACCCGCTACAATTGATAAATTGTAAATTGAATTGGTAATTAGTAAATTGGTAACGCAATTAGGTTTAAACAAATTAATGAAACTTTGCTAAATAGTCAATTAAATATTTGGATGTCCCGTGCAACTATCTGACACAGGTGGTTTTTTTTTTATCTTCTGCATATTCTAAAGGAAACACCTGGTGCACAGCGGACAGCTTGAAATGACAGCGAAATTTAATACGAATGTGCAGGCGGACGCTACAAAACCAGTTTCGAGATTTTGACTGCTGTCGCATTGAGTGAATTGCTGAAGCGTACGAACGTATCTACACGAATGAAATCCGAGGTGGCCATAATAATTATGGAGCTCTGCAGTGCAGCGCCTTTGGTGGTCCACGTGTTGTTTTCGTTTTTTTCGGTCCCCGTGTATAAGAAAACACCTAGCTTTATATGTAAACAACACTTTACGGAAACTTTATGTAGTGTTTCTTACTTCCGTGTTTACTTTTTCTTTTATGCGAAGCATATTACTAGAGCTCAACCCAGCTCCTCAGGCGCGGCGGTGTCGCCTTCAATACCACGTGACACCGTGACGTCACGACAGAGTTGAAACGGGGCTCCAACTCGCGCCGGCGCTCGCGGCGTCGCCTTCAAGGCTGACCACGTGACACCGTGAGGTCACGACAGAGGAGAAACGGGGCTCCAACTCGCGCCGTCGCTCGCGGCGTCGCGGCGGTATATAAGCAGCTGCGCTTGCCTCTGCTAGACACTCACGAGGTGAGATGCCTCCTGGAGACAGAGCTGCTCGTTGGAATGAGAAGCGAAGGTTGCGGCGTGCTACAGAGACTGTTTCTAGGTGGCTTTGCTACGGCGCAGCGACTACGCGCCCCGCATCGGACGCGGTGAGCGTCGAGCAACGGAGCGTTCGGCGCGACAACGAAATGTGCGCCTGAGCAAGCGCCGCACGCCTGAGCCGACGCCGACGACACCGGCTTTTCTGCGACACGAGCTCCTTAACGCTGTCGCGTTAAAATAAAGGCTAGTATGCTTCGCATCCTGGGCTTAACCTTAGCTAAGCCACAGCCATTTTTTTCGTTGCATTTTGTTTAAGCTTATTTGGGTCCTGTTTTGTTTACCATCCACGTAATCTGTGCACCTATCTTTTGTAGTTTACTGTGAGGAAGTCCCGATAGAGCTCCGTACGATGGGAGCTCCTTCTGAATTGTGTTTCTGTTGTGCACATATCTTCGTAATCTTCGTAGTCTCTTCATCTTCGTAATCAATCAAACATTTTTTTTCATCAGCTTCTTTCTTTTCATGTTCATCTTGTTCCTAGAAACAGCGTACCTGGCGACGGCTTTAATACTCCATAGTATCGCGGTATCGCTTTACATATATAATCTCTTCTCTATAGAGTTTTGGCATTTTACAAAAGACCGCCGACACATCGGACGTTGCAGAATTGGAGCTGCGGTACAAAGTCCAAAGCGCGTGGCACCGAAAAATTGCTTGCCCGGTGGTGCGTTTAATTAACTTCACTCGATGAGACGATGGAGCCTAGAAGCTCATTAGCCGATACGTCTGAAGGGTCGGGGTTATTGGCGTCCGCGACAGGACCGCCAGCTGCACGGTGCCACACGCGGAGGTGCGCCGTGTAATTGAGTTTCTGATGGCTGGTTACGAAGATTTCCCCCGTACGCCGACGCCGTTACTCCCCGTCATGCCACTGACGTCACGCAGGCCACTCTTGAGGGTGTTCTTCATTGTAAGCTTATTGAGTCGTGGTCTTAACGGTGACCTAGTGGAATGTTTTCGGGCTGGAAATATTCTGAAACAAATTGCAGGTGATCTGTTTGAAGCTTGCAGAGTTGAGCAGTCTTCAACTGCTGGCGAGTGACAATGGCATCCTACGCCAGCCCTGAAGAAACAAGGACAGAACACAGGTAGTAAAGGACAAAGATAAAAACACACGGCGCTCTGTTTTTCCCTACCAATTTTTTGTCTTTATTTGCGCTACCTAGGATCTCAGTGTGAAAGACCCATTTGCTGAACTGTCAACTCACAATGCTGAGGTTGCCGCTAGCAGAGTTTTTGAGAGTTTTATGCTTCTCTTCGTAGTAACCGAGTTAAAGGGAGTAAGGAAGTGACTTCAGTAAGGTGGTACTTTCTTAGGTTGGGCTTAAGTTATACGAAACGAAAAAAAAAAATGCCTGCATCCCCTGCAATGCTCGAGTGGACGTTACTTGGGAAAAGTAGCTGGTTACCCAGCATCATCCAGGATTTAGAGAGCGTTTCTAGACGAACGAAAACTATTTGTGTAAGGTGAGGAATCGTGTTGGTGATTGGAGCGCGTGTGTGAGAACAGAAAGTCGAGGACGAGGGTGACGATGACATCATGACGGTTACATGGGTGGTGGTACGACTGATTCGTAGTACTCCGACAAAGAAATATTATGATGTACTGCCGCGCTGATGTACGTTCGTCTTGCATGTCATGTATTGTCAGCATCATATGGCACTGGACAATGCGATCTCTTATGCCTAGTAAGGGAAGAAATACGAAAGATGTTAAAAAGAGAAGCCAAAGTTCAGGGTACAGGCGCCCAAATCTTTAACTGGCGTGCGCGAGCGGGGAATTTTCCCGGCGTCAGCGCCGTATGACGGGGCGAGGCTGGAAACAGCCTAGCAGACGATTGGCCCAGCTGAGCGGGCTTTGTCCGCATGCGCTTAGCTTCAGACTGTTTCCAGCCTCGCCCCGTCACACGGCGCTGACACACCGAAAAGTCGCCGCTCGCGCACGCCAGTTAAAGATTTGGGCGCCTGTACATCGTTCCTTTGTTAGAAATGCCACCAAACTTTCCTATGCATTATGCTGCAATAGTCTTGGATAGCACCCATACCACTTGCCTTCTCAATTTGCGTGCTATTTTTAGCGCCGCATATTTTTTTTTTTCATTCACGAAACAAACGCGAAGTTATAGACAACAACGCGGATTTCGGTAGCAGACGATTAGATAGTTTTAAATAGCGTTTCTCGCCTTACGTACGTGAAGCGTAAGCACCTTTGCGGGGCGTTACCGTGCGCGACTTTTCAAAACTTTTAGTTCACCGCGCGGAAATGCAAACGTATGGAAGACGTTATAAAACAGGGTGCCGTGTGGTACCTCGTGCCAAACGAATCTAAGCCAAGACAATCCATCAGCAGTCATCCTGTTCTTGCTGTGCGGACGTATCTCGTTAGGCCTACGGGCGCCGAATAGCCGAACAATCTCCAAAATTGTACGCGCTGCGCGTTCATAGCTAATGTTTGAGGTGAGTTTAGAGAAAGCGAAAGCTCACTTCAATAATTATTGGCGATCAGACTCATGATCTGCAGGAGTTCATTAAAGTTTCGCCATACCATACCATACCATCAACTCGACTGAGAGCGTAGCCTTTATGAGAATTCACGCTGAAACGGGAGCCACGGGTTCCGCCATGTTCGACAACGCTATTTCTTAGTGTCCGTAGGCATTACCAACGTTAAACTCGCCAAATAACGTACGTTATCCTATCGCACGTAAACCGCAGAAACCCAATAACTTTCGGGGCATTGCAATGAGGACGACACTGCTTAGTTACCTACGTAATGCGTTTACGCTTGGTTGCAAACGCTATTCGAAAACTCTCTATTATCTGCGCACGCAGGCGTAAAACTCAGTCAACGTTGATGCACAGCGTTGCCACTAGCGACATGAATGAACTAAGGCCCCAGCGAACTTTCTTCTCTGTAGGGGCAGAAAGACGGAGTAGTTTTAGAGCGGAAGAACGGATATCAGGCAGCTAGTCAAGCGTAGTTCAGATGTGCTTGCAGACTAAAAATAAGCAAGGAGTGACGCAAGGATTTCCAGCGGCCCAGTCTTGGTAACGCCGCTTTCTCGCCCACCTCATCTGAAACTACGTAGCGTTATTATCTCGGCAAAGCTATTTCTCATTGCGCATTGCGAAATCATTCTTTCCTTTCCGTGGGAATTGTAGGCGCTTTGTTGCGCGCGTTTCCCTTTCGGTTCTCCCAGCGTGGCATTCTGTTAGACAGCCGGAAGCGGGATTGTTCGTCCGGTCACGTATCAGCCAACTTCCGCGCACCGCGGTTTCCTATCGCTTCACTTCCGGCAACCCCTGCCGCCTCACTACGACTTCTCGATTACGTCGCCATTTCTTTTGGGATTCCTTTATGTAGCCACCCTACGTTTCTGGGCTACGGAAGCTACGTCACAGTGCGAAAACTAGGGACTAAAAGAAACGCGATGAAGAACGAAAGATCTAGGGAAATATAAGAGCGCAAAAAAGGGAACTTTGTTCGCGCTTGAATGACTGCATTAGCGCAAGAGGGTGAAAAGTCTGGAAGAAGATGTGCGGTTTAAACAAACGAACAAAAAAGGAAGCATACTTCTTTGCCTGGCTATCTTGTAAGTTCAACGCAGAGCAGAACGTTGGAACGGAAACCAATTGGGGAAATGAACCCGGACGTCTTATCTAGCTGACACGGCTGGTTCTGCTCTTCTTTTTCTGACGCTACAATAACTTTCAGCATCGAGTTGGCTTTCTTTTGAATGGGGTTGCTTGGCTGAAGCAAATTGACTTGGAAGATGTTCGCATCCGTGAAGGAAGACTGTTGCCAGTCTGCCCAAAAGGGGCGGTAACAAAGTAGTAAAAAAATAAAAAATTACGACGCGCGGATTCGGTCTCTTTATTGTGTGAGTTGCAGGGCAAACGGAACTCATGCAACGTCAAGTTTAAATTTTTTTTAAATTTTCGTGTTTATATTCAAGGCGAGAAATCATGACACGCGATTGGTTTTTCTGTTTCAGCGTGGCTGCGGGCGAGAGTGCCCGGCTGGGCTTTCCGCAGTTTTGAGAAGTAATTTAGTTTGGATGAGCTTGAGGCGCAGCAAAGGGCTTTCATATTTTTATTGCTTGCCAGGGTTGAGTGCTGACACCAACAATAATGTTATTGTTGGCCGTTCATAGGAATACATTCGCCGCACTTGGCTTCAACTTGTTTCTAGCAACTTTATTTGTTTCTTGCAAAACTTTCTCGGCTTCGACATGCATCGCTTTAGGAGAGAACACCGCCCCCACAGTATCTGCGATAATGTTGTACCAGATGGTGGTATCATTCGTCACCACTAAAAGACATACCGTCTCAATAAGGTGCTGTATAAATTCCTCCCTTTACTTTCACCTTTCTTAACTGCCTTCTGAGGAAGGTGCCTGTATCAGGAATCATCGAACACCATCGAGCACCTATTGTGTACCTGCCCTCGCTACGATGTACAACGCCTCTCTCTGCGGGCAACTTTACACCGACTGGGCTCAAGACCGTTCACCGAGTCAAAGATACTCGGACCGTGGCCACACCCGTCACTGGCACGAAAAGCGATTCGTGCGCGAGTGCAACACTTGAAGGGCATCGGTTAAAGAGACCGTTTATAGTGTCCCTGTGTATAGCGTCCCTCGCATCCGCACTCAGTGCTTACTCTGTCCCGGTTTTCCTCTTCATATTTCCCTTTTTCATATCCACAGTGTAGGGAGCAGACCGGGTTCTCTTCTGGTTGACCTCCCTGCCTTTCTTGCCCTTGCTTTCTCTCTCTCTCTCTCTCAGCACCATAACATCGTGCATCTGGTGTGCGTTCCTTCGGAGGACCAAAACCATTACGTTCGCGCTCACAGACGCTCACGCATGGCAGTTGGACTGCCTATTCCACGTGATATTGAACTTTAGGAAAAACATCCGTTCCAGGTTTCTCAATGGAAGGGGTTTAATTGAAAGGGTTATTCATTCATTGACGGATCGAGCAATTCAGTTGCGTTAGTCATTAGTGGAGCCACTGACAATTTAAATGAATGAATGAATGAATGAATGAATGAATGAATGAATGAATGAATGAATGAATGAATGAATGAATTTAATTGTGTGATAAATTAAGGACTCGTGTCTTCTGTGGCTACACCTGAGGAAACGAGACGTCGTATCTGGTAACTCTGACATGGTTTCGATGACCTGAGCCGTTGCAACATGCGTATAAATTTAAGCACACAGATGTCTTTAGCGTTTATTCAGACGCGATTACGACCGACACGGCTGGGGATAGAGCGTATTATCGTAGGCTCATGAACGCAACGTCGTGGATCTCGTTACAAACTCATGAGGCGCCCCTTTTGTGAAAAGCCGCATAAGTATGTGTGTGGGCATCGCTTCCCGGATCGCTGCTTCAATTACTCAATCCTAGATTGCACCGTCATTCACGTATCTGCTCTCGATCTTCCTGTAGACGTAAGAATAAAAGGAGGAGCTTTCCAAAGATGGACAAATATATAAAAAGTCTGTTCACTTGCGCTGCGCAGAAGAATTGGCGTGTAGTTAGAGCTTAGGAATGGGAACGCGGAAAACTCGAGCATCACGAAGCCTTGATTTGAGTGAGGAGACGACACGGAAGTGCAACCCGCCGCGATAAGCTCGTTCGCTGGGGCATTGCGCTGCTGAGCTCGGTCGCGGGTTCAAATACTTATCGCAGGGGCCGCGTTTAGGTGGCAACGAACTGCAAAACGGGCCGCGTGCTCGCATTTTAGGTGCAAGTTACAGAAACCCAGCTGATGAAGACTACTCCCGGAGCCTCCCACTGCGCCATGCCTCGTAATCGTATCATGGTTCGGGGCCGGAAAACCTACAATTTAATTTCATTTACCGTAACGCGCACTAGATTGGAGTGTGTGATGCTCCTTGTTTAACAAGGGTGTGTGAGCGGTGCAGTACAGGTGGCAGACATAAATGCGCAGTCGCTTAACTATTCGCTAAAAATAGCGTAACCGACACCGGATATGGTACACGTTGCGCCACGTGCTCGGTGTACGGCCCCAGGAGTGTCCGGCTGTGGAAAAAAAAAAGCACAAAATAGAAATGAATAACGTTGACGAAAAAATAGCTCGACAAAAGCGATACAAAAGAAGCATACCCGCATAGCCCTACTTGCGTGTACATTGCGCGTCCCGCTTGTGTAGAGCGCGAGAACTGTGGCCGCCGGGGCAGCTCCGGAAGCAGCCAGCGACGTCTAACGGTAGCTGTTGGTCTCGAGATAAGAAGTGTCTGGGCACGCGGCGGCCGACGCACCTAATCTCGGGCCCAGCCACTACCGGTAGACGTCACTGGCTGCTTCCGGAGCTGCCCTGGCGGCCACAGTTCTCGCGCTCTACACAAGCTTGACACACACTGTAGATCTGTAGCTATAGTAATGAGCACCCAGTGGTTCATCGCGCTATCTCTCGCTACAATGCCTTAACCGGTTTACGTCGAGCCAGCTTCAGCATAAAAACAAAACAAGAAAGATTTCGGTAAATTTGTGTTTCGAAAATAGCGAGGGACCAAGACCTTGAGCACAACACACGAGAGGGGAGGGAGCCTAACCGATTCTGCAGGCATTTTTCAAGAAAGTTGTTATCTCTCTCTCTGAGTGACAGTATTGTAGCGCTCTCTTCTGATGCGTTTGGCTTTGATAGCTATCCCAGTAAAATATGCACAAGCAAAAAAAAATCTATAAAGGATTTTGGCATGTTATCTTGCGAGTACGAAAATTGAAGCTGACGGACTCCCAGAAGCAGGCTTTGTCGCACTAAGGCTCTTACTGAGGGGGTGCCGACATTCTGAAACGCTTGTGAGTAATATAGTATGGAGTGTTTCAGGAAGTCGCAAGCATTTATTTCAAACAATATTGTTCGACCAGTGGGTAACAAACCCATGCCATAATGGGGAGTTATAAAAACAGCTGTGCCAAAACTATTTGATTTGAGCCTGTATGCTGTCAATAGATTCTATAAGAAATAGTAAGGGCGGTGACCATAGGGTGGGAGGGGGTGCAATGACGGTACAGACAATAGACGAATCTTATTTCCGAGATCGCATGAGAGACATATTACCTATGCGACGACAATAAGTGTTGAGTGAACAACCTACGCGCAGCATAATATTCTATCAGATGCCCTACACATATTATATGAGCGTCTCAATCTATGTTGGGAAATCATAGGGAAGGCGGGAGATGGAAATTCAAGACGATGAGCAAAACCAGAACAAGGTAAAAGCTTGATGTGTCCCTCGTAGGGACGCATCAAGCTTTGTCCCTACACATGAAGCGTAGGGACAAACGTAGGGTGCTCGGGCGTCAGACCTCTGACGAGTGAGCACCGTAAGTCTCAAATTTGTCATCCACCTTGTGTTTTTTTTTCAATCTTTCATTGTCTTCGAACAGCTTGGCTTATGTTAGCTGGGTCACACGGTAAAAGGGATCAAGAAGTATGCAGAAAGAGAATTTCTTTTAGGATTTTCAAAGGTGCCCCCCCCCCCCCCACCATTGCTTGGCTTTAAAATGCTTACATCATGCTTATAAAACAAAACAAGAAGAAGCTGATGTTCTGACATGCATTTCTATTTGGAAAATCACACCGCTTGTGATACGGAGCACCACCGACGTGGACCTGAATAACAACGGAGACGTTTAAGGTCAGAAAGCCAACAAAGCGATTCCTAGAGCTCGTGTCAACCTCGAAGGCCAAGATGTGTCCCTCATCTGTCTTGATCAACGTGGCCATCGAGAATCGTAACGAGCAAAGAAGCAGGCGCATGAAACGAAAGAAACGCGGATATGCAATAAGTAAACGTTACAACGAAATCGAGAGCGCCCCGGTTGACAATGTTTTCGCAAGGATCGCGAGGACGGCGTCTTCGTACAGTTTGTTTATAGCACTTGATGCTGCTGGGGAGGCAACAAC
This sequence comes from Dermacentor albipictus, assembly GCF_038994185.2. NCBI lineage: Eukaryota > Metazoa > Arthropoda > Arachnida > Ixodida > Ixodidae > Dermacentor > Dermacentor albipictus. Next base: position 40,328,980 of record NC_091829.1, on the reverse strand, counting down.
GTCGACGCGGAAAACCGCTCATCGTTCGTCAAAGCACGACGCTTTTTGTCCTCTTTGCCTGTGAAAAAACAACGAACAAACACACGCGAGCACAAAAGTTTTATGACATGTACTGGGCATGGGCGGAACTTGCCCGCTAGCAACGATGATCCATAAATAGCCTTTCAGAGCGTATTCCTCGGCGTACTGTAAAGTTTGGAGTGTTTATTTGTTTATCCGAAGAAATATTTTGTTTCCTCCTGAATATACCGCATTCGCCAGCCCACAATTAGGCCGTATTCTGCGACCAGACAGATATATATATATATATATATATATATATATATATATATATATATATATATATATATATATATATATATATATATATATATATATACGAAACAAGCAAAGGGCACACACGCACGCCCCCAAACACGCACACACGCACACACACAGTGGTTTTATGTCGCTGGCAGTGGGCACTCCGTGTTCAATACATCCAATGTCCAGTTCATTATGAGGTAGCTATATAATATGATTATCGGTCAGTAAGTTTCATGGGATCGATATAGAGAATAATTCGCTTAATGTGGCTACGGTCTATGCGGGTTCTACTGTACGACTTTTGTTCACGTACGTTACGGACGGTTTCCAAAAGGGGCAATTTCTGCATGTTTATGTGCACTTTCTGCGACACCTACTTCCGTAATTCACAAGTTTGGCACCTCTTTGCAAAACAAGAAGTGTTACGTTCTGTACCGTCATTAGGGTTGAGCTATTTGCGGGGCGCATCTCACCTTTGCGTTCGTCACGAAGCGGAAAGGAAGCTTTGCATGAAAGCTTTGATACCGCGAGAGAGTCAGCACTCTGGAAGCATTTTAGTGCTGTCCAGCGATAGGAAAAGCCGGCCGCTTCGATTGGCGTTGCAACTAAACGTGCCCCAGCGAAGCTTTATCAACTGTTGGCATAAGTACGGAGCTCACATTTCGAACTAAAGCGCTATGACATCACGACCCCCTCGCCCCCCCCCCTCCGCACGCACATGTATTTTTCTTTCGTTGTTGCACAGCCGACTCTCAACCGTGTACAGTTCGCTGAAGTTCGAGATAGAGGTAGCCAATGGTGCGCGATGTTTATCGAAAAGCTTTTTTGCAAGTGTAAGGCATTGGGACTGGCTGGCGACTTATTTGCAGCTTGGTAGCCGTGGAAACTGGTTCTTTGACCTGTTGCCGAATTAGGTCGGCGCAGGGTAGGTCACGTTGTTTTCGATTGGAGTTCGTTCACAGAAAGGGTCCCACAGGAATACAGAATAAAGGTTGATTCATAAACTGGATGAGGCCCATGAAGCTCATAGGGTAGTGTCTAAACAATATTGAAGAAAATATCCGAAGTTATATATGTTAATAGGGAATGTAATGCAGCAAACAGAAACTGCCAGATTTGTGAATGGTAATAATTTAAAGATGCTCGTTGATGTCTTCTGTAGCATCATTTGCAGCGTCACTTTCTTTTTTCTTTTTTTGGGGAAATCGTATTTCCGGTCCCACTACCGACTGTGTGCCTTCTTCCTTAAATTAAGTGGTTTCTGTGTCGCTGTAGGGAGGTCTTCGCGGTGATTATATGAGACCTAGCACGCCACCACGTAATTATGCCGTAATAGATCCAGACGATGGCAGCCTACGCTTGATTTACGTTATGTTTCATTCTCCTTATCGTTTTTCATTGTGCACTTAATTATTGTTTTTTTTCTTTCTTCACAGTTACGACCGCTCGATTTTAATTTTGATGTTTTTGGGGACAACAAGTCCTTCGGTGATTCGTTTTTCTCAGTTTCGCATTACTCGTTGTAGTTCCAGCGTTTGTCGTTTAACAACTACAATATGCGCTGCTAAAGGAGCGCAAAGCTAGTGTTTGAAAGCGTACCAACGGTCGTCAACGTTTGCCGTCCCAAAATAATGAAAAAGGAAGCAAGCAAGCGCCAATACGTCGGGTGCTCCACGGTTATATTATCCCGAGTCACTCTACCTCTTCCAATTGTCTCGCGTTAACCCAATCTTCTTCGCATTCGTTATTCCGACTTTCGTTTGCCTACGTCGTCGCCTGCTGTGCGAACTTCCCCGCGTGGCTCATCGAGGGGCGAGAACGTCGTCTCGTTCCGCGAGGCGACGACGTGACATCGCGAGAAAATGAGGATCGCCGAAGTTCGAAATGTAACCTCGAAAGCATTTCCTCCGCAACGCGTTATTCGCTAGCCGGGGCGACGAAGAAGAACTGTACATTTGGAAAAGTCTAATTGAAGTGTAACAGCACGTCGTCTTCGACGTTTGTCGCATATACGTTCCTTCAAAGGCTCGCGGCGGTGTCCTCTGCGTGCGCTGCAGGAAGTAAGTACTTACACCTCTGTAAGTAAGTACGTACACCTCTGTAGTGTACGCGCTTTGTTCGTGCTTGTCTCCCTTTCTTTCTATCTCCCCCTTCTACTCTGTTTCTCTTTTTATCCCTCTTAACCCTTCCCCCTGCGCAGGGTAGCCAACCGGAACTACCTCTGGTTAACCTCCCTGCCTTTCTCTGCATTATTTTCTCTCTCTCTCTCTCTCTACACCTGCGGGCGCAAGAGCCGGGATGTGTCTCCCGAGCGAGACGACGCCTTTGCTGATCGCGGTAATGGCGACTGTCGTTCCGCGTAGTTCGGAACGCGGAGCAGACGCCGTCAATGTTTCGTTTGTTTTTATTGCGTCGCCGCTCCGTCTCCTAATTCCCGACTCGCGGCGAGCGTATAGAAGACACGTCGTTTTCTTATTCTTCCTCCTTTGTATCTTCTTGCTGGCGTCGTCTGGGGCTTTATAGCGCACGGCGCGCGTTACTGTCTAGACGACAACTATTACGAGCGCGCGTCTGACATGGGCTCTTTTCTTACTCGCGAAGTCGAGACGTGGAAGACAGTGTTCCCAACACCGATCTGTCGCATCGGTGAGACGGCCTGTCTTGGCACTTTTTATTTCTCAGCTTGTTGCTCTGTAGCTTCCGTTTCTGATGCATCTTGCTTGGTGTCTGCTCTGAACACATTAGTAAGGTTTCAAGTTAGAGCTTTAATTTAAGGTGATAACTTAGATAAGTCCTCATGCTTTCGCATTCGAATCACGTGAGGATACTTAAGCCATCGTCAAGCTTGTTATATCTTAACTTATAGCCGCCATGATTTTTCTATGTGTGACACTTTACATACTTTCGCACGCTGAAGAATTCCAAACGGTCAAAATTAACCCAGAGTCTCGCACTACGGCGTGGCTTTCACCGTGGTTTGGCCATATAAATCCCCAGAATTTATACTAAATTTTACTTGCTATATGCGTTGCTGTCAGGGAAACGTTTCACAGGGGTGGTAGCTTAATGGTTATGGACTTGCGCTGCTGTGTTCGAGGTTGCTGCTACGAACCAGGCCGCGGTAGCTGCATGTAGATGGGGATGGAATGTGAACGCGGTTGTTTACTTGAACGTTAAGGTACTCGAGGTGGTCAGAATTAGTCTGGTATCCCCCACTGCGGCCGTGCCCCATAATCGGGTATTGGTTTTGGCAAAAAAATCCTACAAGTTATTTTCTTTCTTATTATAGATAATCCCAGGCTATGCGTTGTCTTTACACCCTTATATGTCCCTATTCCAGATCTTGCGTAGTATTCGTATGCATTTCGATTTCCCGCAAAATGTGTCCTATATTTTTTTCTGTTTACATTGTTTCGTTTTAGAGAGTTTTCTTTATTTACTATATTGTCGTAGCCGGGCTCATTGGTACAGAACTTCCCATTCCTGCCGCAGTTAATGACCAACGAGAACACAAACACATACGAATCGTTTGACAATGAATCATAAAGCTACAATGCTATAGAATTGTCATGTAGATATCGCCGAAGTATCCTGCTGGTTTCATAGAATTACTATGGAGAACTGTGACGATAGTGTTTATGGCAGCTACAAGCAGGGCAGGTCAGCCAGCGTGGGAATGAAGGGTAGTAGTACGTGGAGTTACCTAAACTTTGTCCTTCTGGCTTTCAATGGCTTCGCGACTTCGCAAAGTGATCGTTTTAAGAAAGTACTTTGTTACAAACAATTAAATAAATGTACTAAAATCGTGCGATGGCAGGATTCCAACGCAGGACCTCAAGCAAACAAGCCTGATAATGAAGCCCTTACGCGGCGGATTCGAGCTTCGACGAGTGGCATAAAACGGCCTTTCTGAGGGCAAGCCAGCTCATAATTTTCAACCTACTCTTCGACTTTTTCGGTTAAGGCCCTCAGTCGTTTGTTCAATTCGTCTCCATGGTTGCTGAACAGCACAATGTCTTATGCAAACCGAAGGTATGCCGAGATTTTCGCCGTTGACACTCACTCCTCTTAGCTTTCCCAATCTAATAGATTGAATACTTCTGGTCTCGAGCATGCATTAAATAACATTAGAGAAAGGGTGCCTCCTTGCCTAACACCTTTGTTGATAGGTATTTTTGCACTTGTGAAGAATTCATGTAGCTGTCTGTAACGTTTGTACATATTTCCCCAAGAAATATCGTGCGTACGTGCCGATAAATGTCCACAACAAGTGCTGCGTTTACATGTACGCGACCGTAGCATGTCGCATTGTTTAGCGCGTCACGGTAATTGCTATGCGACAGCGCGTACACGTGGCGCATTCCACTTCATCCGAAACAAGATGGAACCCGTTTCCAGCTATTAATACCCCACTCGGGAACACCGGAGGCGGCTGACTCTATTCCTCAATGCGATACGCCAGCGTTTACCCGCACCTGGCCAGTCGACTTACACCGTCTCGAACTTCGCTCTTCTGTCACATAGGTTGCGAATCGTCTTTCTAGCGCATTACCGCCATTTACGTGGATGCGATGTGCTGGAAATGCGATGCGACCATTGTTGCATTCATGTGAACGGCGCTAATTACTGGGCCTGGCCAGACCTCTCCAACACAAAAGTGGTAGCCTTGACTACAGGCCGCCCTCGCAGGCTGCGTGACACGCCACAGGCCTGTCAGCAGGGCGAGAAACGCCGCACTTGACGGCAGAATGCCACGCCCTCCCTTCATAGCTCCAGTGTGGACCGCGTTCCTAAACGTGCCAGGGGGTAGAACGCCACCACCCACTGGAACCATTTGTGAATGCATTCATGCAACAGTGACCAAGGCGCCAAGACGGCAAGGCTTGGCTGCGCACTTGTCGCGAGAAGCATAGTCGCCCTGCAAGAGTGATGATTGATGCTCGCTAGTTGCAAATGAGCGCAGAAGGCATATCCCCCCTTCTGGGCTCTCGATTTAGCGGACCACGTTACATTATGTATTGCACAAGTGTGTGTGTGTGCGTGTGTGTGTGTGTGTGTGTGTGTGTGTGTGTGTGTGTGTGTGTGTGTGTGTGTGTGTGTGTGTGTGTGTGTGTGTGTGTGTGTGTGTGTGTGTGTGTCTTTTTAATTGTCATGACACCTAACCCTGTTTTTCTTTGCGCTGTGCTGTCTATTCTGATTGTTGCCTGTCACCTTTCCAACAACTATACAAAGCCTGCTCACTCTACTGGGTCTATGCTCACTTGTGTTCCTGTTATTCGAATACGAGGGTGAACAAGAAAGCCTTTGCCCCTACTTTTTATCATCCAAACTAAATAACATAGAGGTAACTACAAATATAAGTACTATTTTACGAACTTTGCACGATTTCCCACGTAGTCCCCACACCGGTTCAGACATTTGTCCTATGGCAGCGCTAAATTTGAGACTCCCCTGTCGTCAGCCAGCGACGCACGCGGCCTCCCCGAACTCTCATTGTCATGCAAGTCTTCACGGCTTCTTGCGAATTCAACACCAGCACCTCAGATTTCTCAAAGCGAGACAACCTTCCCCATACGTGGGCGACATTTCTCTGTGAATTTTGGTGGGCGTTCGTCCCTGGCTCCATAGGAAACGAATCACACTTCGTTCCTCGTACGCCGTGGACGTGTAAAGCACAACAGCCATCTTAAACAACTGACAACAGCGCCGTGCCGAGGAGCTAAGGGCAGGCGAGTCTAAGAAAGGTCTACCGCTGGGAATGCATATGTTGGCTTCTCATTTACAGCCGTAATTCGGCTTAAAAAACAAAACAAAAAAGGGACAAAGACTTTGATTTGCTCTCGTATTTATATGGGATCATTATTCGTACTTTTGCTTTAGTATGCAAGGTTTAATCCATTTGACGTGACATCCGAAATCAACCATCAGACGCGTGAGTGTCCGAGTGATTCTGGCTGCACAATTTCCCGAGATTTTTCGCTACGTCAATGTCCGCCGATCAATACTGGCAATATTACTGCAGCTTCCGTAAGCCGGGTTAAGGAATTTGCCGCGCGCAGGTATGCAGGCATATCGGTAACACTCCTTTTCTCCTTCTCCTTTTATTCCCTTTACCCCCTTCCCCAGCACAGGGTAGCCAGCCGGTATTTACACTGGCTAACCTCCCTGTCTTTCCTTCCCTTTTCTCTCTCTCTCTCTTTTATATATTTTACTCAAGTCAGTGTGCCCTTCAGAATAGCTCCATCGGCCAAGTCGTACGCTCTATCACTCCTTAGCTGTCTTTTTTTTTCTTCTTCTACTTCTCGTGCTACCCATTCTCAAGGACTGCCAGTGTCGAATCGCATTCCACTAGGCTGCGCATAGGACTCGCGCGTCCACCATCTTACCGGTCAATAGGACGTCCTCGTCTCCTCTTGGCCGGTCAGAGACATTCTGTTCACAAGCGCTCGCGCTAGCGGTCAACGTGTGCCGGTGCCAATCGATCCTTCCTTCGAGCTCGATTCTCTTTGAAGTGCTTCTTCTAGCCAGAAGCTCTCCAAATTGTGAAAGGAAGGGAAACTTCGTTTCCAGCGATGGCGGCTCGAAGCGCTCCGCGTCCACTCCATGTGTAGAGTCTGAAACGCGTCACCACAGTGCAGCGCCGGGAATCGAAAACGTATAGTTGTGCGCAGACAAGGCCTCGAAAGCCCCACTTGTGCGCAGGTTTCTGCTTCGCGAATCGAGACTCGCCTGCTCGCTTTCAAACGTCAAAAAAGGAATGTGTGTTACGAGAAATGTGGAACGTGGAACGAAATCCTTGTTGGGCGTGTAGTGGAGCCGAAACATCTGTTACTACGCCGGAGCCTCGCAGTGTCGCCTGGAGAGTTCGTGTATCGTCTTGTCTGAGTCACGCAGCCTAACAGGAGAGGTGTGAGCGACTACGCAAGCCAGTACTATCTCACGCGAAAAAAATAATATAAAAAATAAATAAACTGGTTCTACACCCTGTTTGTGCCGTTTAATATGCATACTAAGATTACTAGAACAAACTGTGTTGCTGCCAGTGTTAAGCTACCGTGGCAATGATGATGAGCGAAACCTGAACAAGGTGAATGCAGGAGCCAACGTTTCGACAAGTGGACTTGTCTTCTTCAAGGTAACTGAAGAAGGCAAGTGAAACTGAAGAAGACAAGTCCACTTGTCGAAACGATGGCTCCTGCAGTCACCTTGTTCAGGCTTTGCTCATCGTCTTGAATTTCCATCTCCCGCATTCTCCGTCTTTTCCATGGCAATGATGGTAACAGAAAAGGTATCGAGCGTATCAAAAGCCACCGATCCGTTGAGAAAGACGCGCCGAGGCTGCGCGAAGAACCATTGGCCGTCGTTTGTGCACTGCGCGCAAGGCGTCCTGTATCACGTCCCTTTCTCACGCGGCAAAGTGCACGTAAGGCAGACAGGCAGGTGCCTCAATGGCAGGCTAAGGAAACGCGAGCGAAAATTGAACTGTTATCGAGATGGACATCTCTCTGTGCATTGTGCTGATTGCGGGTGTAAACCACTGCTTAATGATTGTGCAGTCGTGTTTAGAAATGCCGATAAAGATACAAGGGAGACTGTAGAAGCAAGCTTGATTGCAAGACGAAGTGCAATATGTGTCATCGCTCTGTCGATTTCTCTGAGCAGAAAGGAAATGGCCTATCTGGAAAATGCTGGGTTGCGCGCGCGACGATTTCCACTCGTTTAAGCGCGTGTAAGTACTATGCTTTTTCTTAAATAAGATTCAGTTGATAGTTAGCGCACTTCCTGGTCGTCTTTCTTGTCCGTGTCAATCCAGCACTATGACTTCAATCGGTGGCAATGATGGGTTAGTCTATCGCGCTTGTGGTTTTAGATTTTCCTGTGGCGCTGTTAATTGCACTTCGTATTTAAAAATTTCAAAACGCAGCTTTTTCGCAACACACGAAGGCAAGTGACTCTGCGCATATGCATAATCGCTGAGTAATATTGAACGCTAACGCAATATTTCGTTCAATATGATCAATTTGCGAAGTCACAAAGGCGTTTGAAGTCATAAGAACGAAGTTTAAGTAAATCCATGCGCTAACCATCATTCCCATGTTAGCTGAACCACCATGCCATGCTCGCATCTCCTGCAGACACTTGCGCCAAAGTTTCCTCTAGTGTCTTTTGTCGGAAACTGATTTCGACAGCTTCGACAAGATGGCTGTGTACGTAATTCCCATAGCCGTTCTGTGAGCGACAAGATAGTTTTCGTGTATCGCGCCCCCTTTCGGTCGCTCCGACTGTCGATCTGTCAGCAGTCATTCGCACGTTTTAAATAACTGAGTGTTCAATTGTCTCGAAACTGCAGCGTGCACAGGAGAGAGAGCGAGAGAGAGAGAGAGAGAGAGAGAGAGAGAGAGAGAGAGAGAGAGAGAGAGATGTTCATTTATGAAGTCGCAGAGAGGTCGGCCTGGGGTTGATTACCCTATCCTCTAACTCTGCAAGAGGCTAAGGGGAAGGGGAAAAAGAGAGGGTTAATTATGGTGACGGTGTAGACCGAGGGGATGAATAAATAGCCAGCTGGATGGGCCTTTCACAGCCGTGACTCAAGGTCCACGCTCACCGCTCTATTTACCGAAAACGTATACTATTCCTGCGGCCATGGCCGGACTGTGAATTCAGTTGCAGAACAGTTGGTGCAGTCCTTGCATACCTTTAGGTCGTGATGATGTACAGTGCCTTCGCATTAAGTGCTACATGTCCCCAGAGTTACGAATTATTTTGAGAGCCCTGCGAACTTTGTCAAGCTGTTTGGGCACCTTTCCTTTTTCTTTCTCATAGCCGCTATTCTATCTGTATTCCTCTATAAACGAAAACAAAGGCCGATTGATTGATAATGCAGGTGTCGAAAAATAGCTTCGCTCATGTCATCTAACCTTGGTAGAAAAGGTGGGACGCTCGCATTTTCCTTACCGGGGACCATATAGAAAGGCATAAAAGTGCCGATGAGCAAATTTCAGAAGGACTTTCACAGCACCAGTCTGCCTTTATTAAATATCCTTCGTGTTTGTGGCATTTTCACCGGCAAAATCAAATGTAGATGTACTTTTTATTTTCATGTTTGTCAGTCATATTACCGGCCTCCAAGGTGCATGCATCAACTGCACCATTATCCAGACTCGCGGTCTGAAGAGCTTATTTAGACTCATCGATGTCCGATAAAACTTCATCAATTGGGGACGAAAGTCGGCTTTCTTGGCTCAATGTGTGCTTGCGGTGTTCAAGAAGGACCTCTAGATCCCCATTCGCATTGCCACAATCGAAGTAACGGCTTTTAGCACTCATTTCGTTATGGTCTTCATCCGCGCAGAATAACAAACCGAGCGCCCGTCCCGTTAACCTTTGTGCTTTCCGTTTTTTCGTTCTCTCTCTCTCTCTTTCTCTCTCTCTCTCTGTTTATCTCTCTCTTTCTCTTTCACTGTCACTAAGTACAAAGTTACAACGTGAATCTTTGAAACAACTTGCTACTACCGAGCAGAAGCTGTACTTAGGTTTTAGCCTTGAACGTGCAGATGGGGCTGACAGAATTAAGGGCCCTCTAAAAGGAAAAAAAGAAAGCACGCCTAAAGGGCGCATAAGGATATCCTTTCACGCGAGCGCCGAGCCATAAAACGCACAGGAAATTGATGTCCCTTGCTGTCGCAGTGCGCTACACCGGACAAAGTCTGCCTCTTTTTCTTTTTGTTTCTTTTTTCGTGCGAGTTTTTCTTACCAATTTTATTTCTTCCTTTTTTTTCAGTTGGGAGGATTTACTTTCAACGTACTCTTTGACTTTCTCACGCCGATTTTTTTCCTTCTTGGTCGCGTTTCCTGGATTGTTCCTGACGGTCTCCGTTCTGTGTCGACCATCTGGAGCTGGCACGACTGATTATTACCGCTCGTAAAAGTGAAAACTGGAGTTAAACTGCGCGCGAGATCTAAAATATGCTGTTCACAGCTGCAGAGAGGAAACAGCTTCTCATAGTAAGCAGCGGTATCGCTGTCGAGTAGAGATCAATGTATAAGAGAATGGTATACAATCAGCAACCTCATATTGAGCGCACTTAATTTGAGAGCAAGCTTTACAGCGCTGTCCTGTTGTTGCTCGCTCAATGTTCTCGCTTTTTTTTTTGAGACGTTCATTATGCGCGCATCGCGCCTCTATTGTGTCGCAAGTTTGGAAAGTTTCCGAAAATAAATGGCGTGTTTTCTGTTCAGCTTTTCTTGGGCAGCTCAAGCAAATTTTTAAAGTTTCCTGTAACCAAAGCAATTAATACGGATATCAACCCTGGTACAACAAAGTCACCACGGCTATCTGCTACTAAGCACAACAGCTGGGATTTGATTCCACACCTCGGGGAGTGTAATTCTTGGATGTTCCGCAGTTTAGAAGAAGCCTACGCACGCACGCACGCACGCACGCAATCAATCACCTATCTATCTATCTATCTATCTATCTATCTATCTATCTATCTATCTATCTATCTATCTATCTATCTATCTATCTATCTATCTATCTATCTATCTATCTATCTATCTATCTATCTATCCATCTATCCATCTATCTATCTATCTATCTATCTATCTATCTATCTATCTATCTATCTATCTATCTATCTATCACTCACTCACTCACTCACTCACTCACTCACTCACTCACTCACTCACTCACTCACTCACTCACTCACTCACTCACTCACTCACTCACTCACTCACTCACTCACTCACTCACTCACTCACTCACTCACTCACTCACTCACTCAAATGTTACTCGTAACATGTTCACAGATCGAAACCTGTTCGCGGCCAAGTTGAGATGGCACTGGCATTTTTTCATGGCATTCGGTTGGTTTATCACAAATTATTATCTAACTCATTAGTTAGCGTCATAATAAAAAAGAAATCAATGAAGAATTTGTAGTGGACACCTATGAGAAAGAGCGAGTAGAGATGCTTTCAGCCAGGAACATTTGCGTGCTTAAATAAAAGTGCGAGGTAGTCGAAACTAATGCGGGGCCTTTAACATTAAGGCGTCTTGAGCGCAGGTTGTTTCTACACGCCGTTGCGTAGCGCACGTAGTCACAGTTAACCGCCTGTTTCTCTTTTCCCTTTTCTCTGCGCTCTCACCTACGCTGTCGCCTCCATACTCGTGCAACTTACGCTGCTATATACGCGAAACCTTTCTTCGTTCTCCCTGTTTCTACTTCTTATTTTGTAGACTAGCTGACTGCCCAGGTACACCATATCGAGGCCTGTAGTTTGGAAATAAACCACCAGAATGAAACCCTGCTTATCGTTAAACGTGGACACTGTATCTAACGTTCCTGACGCACCCTTTATGAAGTGCTATCCATCCGGAGTGTTTCATTTATTCTGATCGGAGTTGTTGGTAGCTGTTGTGTCACCGGCTTCTGCACAAACAATAGGCTGTCAAATGAGCAAAAGATGATAACATGCGGCGATATGAAATTTAACGAGATAACGTTCCCCTATTTGGACACTGCGCGTTTTATTCCGTGCGAACACTACTATGCGACATAGACACTGCCTATTGTTTCTGACGCACACTTTCTCGCGCATCGACCCTCCATGCTCGCTACATTTCGCGAGACGACGACGCGATATTACGGTACTGCTCTCAGAAGACAGTCTCTTCCTGTTCTTGGATTGGCTCTACTCGACTTTCCTCTTGGCACATATGGAGGCCGTGATGGGGGAGGGGTGGGGTGCTGCTCTGGGAGAATAAGTGGTCCGCCTGGCGTCATAACGTTCGCCTCGGGAAAAGAACAACTGCCGCGTCAACCCACGTGTGACGCAGGGCACCGGTACGTCGTGTTGCGCCTTTGGAACCGGAAATGGCTTCCTCCGGAGTCACCATGGAAACGAGGGCTTTGTGGCTATCCAGGGTCGTCTCGTACTTTCTTTTATCTTCGCGTGATGCTATTGTTTGTCCTATTCGGTTACATCGCGAGGTTTTTTGTCGCGGCCCGGCCGTATAGCTCTCCCCGGTGTGTTGTTGTTGGTGCCGGGAGCCCGTGCAACATTGCTTTCCTGCCAGCTTTTCACACGAGGTGCCGTTCTTCCGGTTTTCCCGTGTGCTGTTCCGCCCAGTCTTTTCCGGTGCCCCTTTTCTTGCAGACTCAGCACAAAAGAGAAAAATGAAATGTTATTTTGCGTTATGCCGCACCTAAGCCTTAGAAAACATGTTGTCGGGGTGGGCTAGGAACGAGTCACTTTACCTCGGCTAGTTGATGGTGCTTCTAAAGCTCCGAACCCACATTGACTTTTTCTCTGTCATTTTCTGTAAAATATACTTTATTATCGGTATGGTTCTTTAAAACAATATTTATTATTCTGATAGCGTGACTGTAGCGATGTTCGCCGCGCCTTTTGAGAAGCAGAAACTGGTTGGTATTTCTGTCCTAAAGACTCGCCTAACTTACGTCGGACACCCTTGTGTACGCCTTCAAAGAATCGATTACCTCTTGATTTTCTTGAGTGTGTGCCATTTTTTTCGGATAATATTGTTGACGACACGCTCGAATAAAGCTGCCGTGGTGCGTAATTGAACCATCGACGTTGTTGTGGGCCACAGAAGGCTGCTGTCTCTGATCCAGAGGAATGCAATTTCTTCTGCGGTGTTTTAAGTTCCAATCCTGCAATCTAACCTCGCCTCACCTGAGCACTAACCTAAACCTAACTGCATGCTGTATTTAGGCGCAAGCCTGTACCGCAATCTAAACTCGCATAACTTGTGCCGCAAGCGAACCTTGTACAATGTATTCAGTCCTAACCTTGTGACGAAACCTAACATAATCTAGCCTAAAACATAGGCTAGCTTTACACTTTGTGTTACATTGACTCTGAAATGGCCCTTCTAACGCACAGGGTGCACAACATTATCAACTTGGAAGCAACTTAAAACCATTAAAAGTAAAATAAAAAGAAAATCAATTTTGCAAGGTGGCAATGTAAAAATATCGCTGAAAAATATGAGCGTGGAAACCTACATGAGACTTCCAACACGGTCATCGGTAAAGTCTGATCCAAACTCATAATTTGTTCTCGCAGAGCGTGAAACACGATGTTCAGTACAGCTCACTCTCAAATGGTAATAATCCGCCATCAATTACAGCGGACATATACGGCGTAAAGGTGCGCAATATATATATATATATATATATATATTTAATGCGTGCGTGCCCGCCCAACGTATCATACCAGTGACGCTTTCTTAATAAGGCTTAAGAAATGTTGCAGTCTCATTATCCTAATCGTTAGTTAGGTCATTCCTTCAGCAATAGCACACATTACAGCTAAAAGGCTGGCGCTGTTAGGTTATGCTCACGCAAAGAAAAAAAAAGTTGCAGTTAGGCCCTACCGGTGAAGCATCAACAGCGATTACAATGCTTAACAGCGCGCTCGAATTCGTTGGCCGGCGTTCTAACTATACCGAGGACACGCTGCCTTGACGCAGCATCCAACGCAACTGCTTCTGCGCATCAGTAACATCACCCTGAGAGTTACCAGGAGTCTCATAACGCTGGCGTGATGAGGACGGCTTCCAGTGGCGCTAAAGGGCGCGTGGGGAGAGGGGGGGGATTACGTGCATTCATAGTGCACGACTTATTGAGTGAAAAACCACTATTGGTGAAAAGCTAGGCGGAGATTGTCGGAGTCTTCATTGTTGGCACTCCTGGTGTAGAGCACCAGGTGCTACTGCTACGCGACGTGGTCGCTCGACAAGTTGGAGCTGATCGTCGACTTCAGGGCTGGACAGCGCCGCCTCTCACTGCTGCGGGTTTGGATTCGTTGTGCTTACCACTGCCGTTGGCTTTTGGAAGGCTCACGTGTTGTAACAGACAGCGGGTTTCTCCCCGCACAGCGGACATGTGTCCTCATACACAGATGGGTGGATTCTGCGTAGTACGTCTAGGTTAAGGTATGTGTTTGTCTGCAGCTTTCTGTCCAGGCCACCGGATGCCGTTTCGACGAAGAACAGATGACGTTTGCATTTATTCGCATTTAACGTCCGCTCAGACCCCTTCAGGCACCATGGCGTGGAGCGCCGATAGCTTCAATGTAGGAACGCTAGTTTTTTGTGCGGACGACGATCTTGCCTGCTGCGGAAGGCAAAACACTGCCCTCACTTTTGCATTGAAACGCATTGCACGTTGCATTGCATTGAAACGCATCGCGCGCATCTAGCGATGCGCGCGATGTCCCACGCGAATTCTTTCTCCTTTTGTCTGGCCTCCGAGACTGCAGCGGTGGTGCAGCGCTAAAGCGCCGGGCTGCTTCGCTGGACTCGCTGCGTCACTCGGCGCGAAGTCCCAGTCCCCTTGCGTGGACTCCGAGATTGCAGACATTCGCGCGCAGAAAAAATTCGGTTAAAACGTTTTGACATAAGGACTGTATAAGCTTAAAGTAGTTGTTATGGATAAACATATACGTCGTAAGAGACCACACACTGTGCAGGAGGATAGTAGGCCGAATTGTGCGCGTCACCATTAGTCGTGTAGGGATCAATACACACCGCCCTACTGCAAGCTACGCCTCAAGTTGATTCCAACATGTGGCTTTGGTTCTGCATAAAAATTGCTCTTGTCGTAATGGGGCAACTGTTTCAAATGTTATATGGAACGATCCGGGTCGTAAAATGCGATCTTGCTGCGAAATTTGAGCAAGGGCAAATCAGTGCAGAGAGTGAAACCTTTTTTTCATATCTTTGAGTGAAAACAGCAGGTCGCTGCAACTGCCTCATGACGCTTTAATCGTTCATATGAACGAAAAAGGAGGAAAGAAGTATCCATCGATCCGAACGAATAAATTGGAAAGATTCTCGCCGGCCCTGTGGTTGGTTGACCTTGAGTATCGTTCATCAAGATTTCTTAGGGGGGAGGGGGGGGGCACCCTTGAACTGCGTTTGAAGGCCCCGATGGCATTCATTATCCTAAGTGATCTGATAAACGCATTTCGCGTACTCCTAGACAAGGCTCGAAGAAGTGCCGAAAGCGAAAACTTCTCGCTAATGGTTTTGCGATGCCGTGCACCAAAGTTCACGCTGAAGGATCCGTTTTTAGTAAGAGCGAACTCTGATGACTGAGATAGGAATTCTGCGGGATGATGGCTCGTAAGCGGAAAAAGGGACTCATAACTGCTCTAAAGGAGTTCGGTGGCTTTTTCATCTTCTTGTTTTTTCATCATTCACTTTCAGCATCATTAAAACTTTGGCAATATTTGACAGCTTCAAAAAAAAAAAAATGTTGGTTGAAGGTGAATGCTTTGTCCTGTCCTCTTTTCTTTCGTTAGATATTTTCCCTAGGAACTGTGGCAGACGTTCAAAAGCTCCACATAAGTCGCCTAATATTGAACGATGCTCTATACATTTAAATATTCTTTCTTTTTGTTGAAATGCACATAGCAATAAATATGTGGAAATTGTCATTGTTATCCGGAACAGTGACCCATGTATGTGGTACGCTGCTCCACACCTTGAACAGTGCTCCACGCAACTGTACCTGGAATCATGCGAAATACATGGGGCATCGTTCCACATTCCAAACCACATACATGTTGTTTCCGAGACGCATTGTTGTTAAAATATGCGAAACACGGTCCCCATTCGAGATAGCGAAAAATTGTGCGGAGAAGTCAGGAAACACTCATTCACCGATTACGGCTGTGTGTGTGCCATACACCCACCAATACCTTCACAAGATTGGGCAAACACGGGACCCTGAAGGTAGCGTCTGTCACACTCTCGAGACAATAGCTCACGTACTTTGCGTGTGCCCTCAATATGCGGCCGAACGACGAACACTCAAATCTACTGTTGACAGCTTGGACTCCCGCCCCTTTTCAGAAGAAAAGCTTTTGGGCGCGTGGAGGAGTGTTGACTGTGCTCAACGTGCCATAAAATCAATTTTGAACTTTTTAAGTGAGTCTGGTTTAGACGATCGCCTCTAGAAGCTGTGAGACGTGCAGTCAGTGCAAAATGTGTTTGCGCAATAGCTTTTTGTGACAAGATTACTTTTTGCGTGGACAAGATTACTCGTACGTGTATTGCGTCTACAGTGCGCATCCGCATATTGGACAACGTGTACATAGTATCTCATTGTACCATAACATAATCATCCGCCACCACCTACCTTTCCCTGTATTTCCCACTTCCCCTTTCCTCAGTGAGGAGTAGCAGGCTAGGGACACGCTCTCCAGGCCGACCTCTCCTCCTTTGTCTTCATTAAAGTATACTCCTCCTTGTGGAGCTGCACTCTATTAATTTATGCACCTCTTAGCTTCAGAATATCTAGTTTTGCAACTAAAGATGCATAAAGAGACGTTGGCACCTCCTACAGGTGCCGGGTACTGCTTCTTGCGAACATGTGATGGAAAAAAACCGTCATTGAAATATAAAGTGAGAGCAACATATATACGACAAAAATACAAGAATCACACGAAACGGCATTCGCCTTAATTTCTTATGCATGCGGCCGCGCAATCTTTATTCAAAGGATGGAATACACTAGCGTTCGTGCGAGGGGCCCAGCAGTAGTCACGTCATGCTGGCATTTGTTACACTAAAGCCAAGCATTTGTCCTTTAGTGAGGAATGACACGGGGAGAAAATTTGTTTATTTTCTTTTCTTTGCTGTTGGACCTTTACGCCCCACAACTCCTCAAATTGAGTGCTCTGGCTCACTTTATTTCTGGTTTTTTTATCTTTATTTTTTGTATTCGTGAGCAAGCAGTTTGCTGGAAGGATGACGGGCCCCCGTCAGGAAGGGAGCGTGGAACTAAAGGCTACGCCCGTTCCATCAATTATGTAACAGTTGATCGTCGGTAAACACGTTCTTCTTGCTTCGCTGTCACTGTCCTCCTGTGATGAGGCTAACTGCGATGGCGGTGCTTCGCCTCTACTGTCGCTTGGTTGCAGCGGATATACTATGGTCTATGTCACCTGATGTCCTCAAACCTGCTCCCTGCCCCCCCCTCCCCCCCTCCCCCCCCCTCCCGGCACTGCTCCAATTTTTCACTCCAATCCGCTTTCTTGGCTACATAGAACACGCGATCGATATTGCGTGATCTCGTAAAACTGCGTCCCTCTCCCTCTTCTACGCTCGGCAAACATACTTTTCCGTAATGAAATTTTCTATTCCGTGCCGCCTTCAGCCTGCTGCTTTATTAGACGCGTGTCAGATTCGTTTGAAGAGAGCCTTTTTCAATATAAGGAGAAAAAAAAGACGTTATTTGCATAAGCCATTACATCTATTAGTGTTATACCAGGCAAGCCAATACGTAGACTGCTCCGAATGTTGTTCTGGAGTAGAGTGCCTTAGGCGGCTTCGAATAATTTGAAGTTCTTCCCGGCAGTTTGCGACTTACAGTATTGATAATGTGGAGTTGTAATAATGGAGAAGATCCACAAACATTGTCAGAAGTGTTACTGAAGAACCTAACTTTGTATTTGGCGAATTTGTTGCCGGGATGATAAGCAGCAATAAAATGAGAGCGATAGTGGATACCATGGTCGTCGGTCCTCAAATCTTAACTCGCAGGTCAAGTCCGTCCTCTACATACGGGGTGATGACATTTAAGTTTTCCGTAGTTTGTAAAATCGCCTGTCCCAGATGACGTAGTTCTAGTCCTTCAGCTGGGTTATTCAAAGAGGCGAACATTACTATCCCGATTAACCTAAACACATATTCCACAAATAAAAAAATGACTAACTTTTTCATTCATTACTTTACGACACATATTGCAATTCAAGAATCGCGGCTGGTTAGCTTGCAAGGCGTATCCACCTGAAATGAATTTTCAGAATGATGTCAGTTTGGTGATATGCACCATCGAATTGGCCGTATTAGTGCACTGTTGTTCACTTAAAAAAAAAAACCGATCTTTTGTGTATTGAAGAACAAAAGAAACTGGAACGCCCATCTACGTTGTCCCATACTTAGCGAAGTATAACGAAACTTGTGTCATCCTGAAGGTTCAAGTGTATACGTCTTGAAAGCTCACCAGCTACAATCCTTTAATTGCAAAATGTGCCGTAAGGTAATTAATTAAGAAGTTAATTAGTAAATTTTTGTGAACTAGTTGAATGTTTGTGAGCTCTTAACGCCCGCCTCTTGGAATAATTCAGCTCAAAGACACGGATTAGGCTATGTTATATACCACAGTCAATTTTTAAATATTCCAGAATAATATTACCCCGACGTGCGCGCGACATTTATGATAAGCGGCGAAAGTACAGTCGGCCACGAACGTTTGAAGAGATAAGCGTTGAAAGGTGAATTTTCGCGAAGCTTGGGCACAGGGCCTCGACTTGGATGCTTGAGTGCGTAAGTAAATTTTGTGACCGTCATGATTAAACACCAACAAAAATATTGCTGGGGTTTCACATGCCAAATCCATGATCCGCTTATGGGGCCGACATAGTCGGTGGACTCAGGAATAGTTTTGACCAACCTGCGTTCTTTAACGTACATCGTCGTCGTCGTCATCATCATCATCATCATCATCATCATCATCTTCTTCTTCTTCTTCTTCTTTTTCTTCTTTTATGTCCACTGCAGGAAGAAGGCCTCTCCCTGCGATCTCCAATTACTCCTCTATTGCGTCAACCGATTCCAGCTAGCAGCTGCGAATTTCTTAGTTTCACCACACCTGGGCGTTTTTGCATTCTGCCCCCCAGAGAAGTGCGGCCGCGTCGGCCGGGCACGAACCCTCAACCTCGTGCGCGGCAGCACAGTGCCACAGCCACTGATGTACCGCGGCGGGTATACCCTGCAATGTGGTCCTTTAAATTGGAACCGCAATGCCTTAACCGAGCATAATATGCACATTTGTCGCACAACCCACGTCCCGCAAACATTTGTGGCTGGATGTACTACATAGTTCCAAAAAGAAAAAGAAACTACTTCTTGCCACTGTTCGTATAACTTGGGGAACAAGTCAGATTTCTCATCTCTACCGGCGAGCCGCGATCGCCAGTGGAGCCCTGTCAGAGGGAACCACCCACGAATGAACCGCGCAACGGTTTCTTCAATAATAAAGTTCCTCCTCCTCCTCCTCCTCCTCCTCCTCCTCCTCCTGTTTTCGTTTTCTTTAGCGACAAGTTTCCGCGAATTACTCGTCACATTTTGCCGAAACCGTTCCGCGAGATTCCAATTTAAGCAGTCCACCAAGAGTTGCGAAAGTACTTATCTCGGGACATTAGCCGCCGCTCGCGTTTGCAAATTAGCCAGCGACTCGCTCTCCCCGGCGACTCGGGTCGGTCGTTTATGTTGGGCGCGCTGCAAGCGCACGACCTTGGCCGTGTCGCGCGGAGCAGACGAACCCCCCGGCGAACGCGTCGTCTGCCCTCGCGAAATTGCGGGTCTTCCGTCAGTGCCAAATGTGCCACGTGTCTCGCAAATTGAGCGCGCGGGCTGCATTAGGCAACGCGAGGGCAGTGGTCGTGACGACTTCGCGTCCTCATTTGTCACGGCCGCGCGGACAGCGGGCATTCCTTCGCGCTTTGAAAACATGCCCGTTCGTCAGCTTCTTTTTTTTTTGTCTTCTTCGTCTTTGGCGGTTCGCGACTACATGTCGCGCGTGGTTTGTAAAATTTGATGATCTGCGGCAGCGGGTAACCGTTGAACTCTATCCGGCTGGGACACTTAGTTTACAATCCAAACGTCGACCTTGGTCAGCTCTTGAGACGTAGCGGGTTCAGCGCGCACAAAGTGTGGCGAGCGCCGTGGTTTGACGTGCCTCCTCCTTTCGTGAGTATTGAGGAGCTTATTAATTGCCCTGTGTGTTCACAGCTGACGTGATTATGCGTAAATCTTCACATTTCTGATCTTTCCGTGTGACATCTCCGTTACAACACCTCCGGTTGGAAAACTCCATCAGCGTACTGTCATGGCATTGCGCTCTAATTCTCTACCATGTGTGGTTTGTGTGACGTGTCATGTCATCATCGCACTGCCGTTCCAGTTGTCAGAGCGCATACGTCGTTGCTGTGGTCACTGACGTCATCATTCGTACTGTGGCTGTTCCGGGTTGTGTCTTTAAAGTCGGTTTCATGTGAACTTCCCGTTTCCCCCTTCCTAGTTGCAAGAAGAGCTTACCTGAACCTTTGTATCTTTTTTTCTGTGTGTGTTTGTGTTTCCCGAATGCAATGTATCTAGGACAGACCACCGGCGATGACATTCAATGTAAGGGAATACCGAAATGCTTAAAGAAAGGTATTCGCTTTAACAAAGAAATGATGTGATTGAATGCGTATATTGGTTACTGTAAGTGCATTTAGGTAGCGCTTCCTGTTTCATTGCGTAATTTCTTAAAGAAACAGAGCCGTTAATCGGACCACCAGCAGAAAAAACACCAGAGAGAGAGAGAGAGAGAGAGAGAGAGAGAGAGAGAGAGAGAGAGAGAGTACTCGCCTCTACAAGACGATGACCAGCGTCATCGTGAAAGGCGCTGGTCTCTTGGAGTAGTTGACCCGAGCGTTACAGTGGAGCCGGAGAATGACCGGGTGTCGTCTCCGAACTATCGATCCCCGCAACCGCATGGGCTCGGATTCTAGGCCTTCGCATCCTGGCGGTCGAAGGGTCCCTGGAGTGGGCCTGCCAGTCGTCGGTATTGAAACCTCCAATTTCTTTCGCGTCGTTCGCCAGGCGCGTAAGTTCTTTCAAAGGAAATGTCTCTGCGTGACGACCGATGTGCGTATATGCCTCGGTATTCAGCTGCGTTAGCTCTCTCTATTAAAACAAAATACATAAAGATTACCAAAATAAGAATATTCGGCAAATTGCGAGTCTTCAACGCAACGAAAACAGAAACAAATTGCAGGGTTTATGATATTTATATAGTTGGTATATTCCATATGAATTATATAAAGATGAAAAACACTGAAGAGTTCTAAATGCTTAAAACTTTAAGGCACAAATACGTATTCGTGTTAGGCTATTTATGCTGTATATTTGTGCATGTGTCTCTAGTTCGACGGTTCTCCATCGGTTCAATATGTATTTACAAGCAGGGAAAAATAAAGAGCAAAAAAAGAAGTTTGGAAGTCGATGAAAGACAATTTATGTTTTCCTTGGCGAGTTGGAGGTGATCATGGGGTGTGTACCGTGTAATTTATCCTCAGGGCCACGCTAGATCCAGAACGCCTAATCTACGTCAACTAGAGGTTGATTCATCTTCCCACTTTGACATCAGATATAATTGTCATCATCGTAATAATGAAAAAGCCGGCGGATCCCCAGCTTCTGTGGGAATCGATGTTGTGCGAAGGAGTGTGCGGAGACCTACCAAGTTAATGAAATGTCTATGAGAGCACCAAGACGTAGGTGGCTGCTCCATGACCTACATGACAACCATGTCATGACACGCATGTTATGAGCGATCGTTTATGTTCTCCATACACTCTTGTCGTACTAAGCTAATTGTACATGTGGCACATACCAAGCAAACGAAGCGACCATGAGAGCACGATGGCGTAGGCGGCTGTTTCATGACTAAAATTACACACATGGCGTGACATTCATGTCATGACCTATCATGTCCACACTCTTGTCATACTATGGAGATGATGGTGCATAGTAAGTTAACGAAGCGGCCATGAGAGCACGAAGACGTAGGCGCCTGTTTCATGACTTAGATGACACACGTATCATCATGTTCATGTCGTGACCGATCAGTTATCTTCGTCATACACTCTTGTCATACTATGGCGGTTATTGGTACATACCAAGTTAACGAAATGACCATGACAGTGCCAAAACGTAGGAGGATGGATAGATAGATAGATAGATAGATAGATAGATAGATAGATAGATAGATAGATAGATAGATAGATAGATAGATAGATAGATAGATAGATAGATAGATAGATAGACAGACAGACAGACAGACAGACAGACAGACAGACAGACAGATAGATAGATAGATAGATAGATAGATAGATAGATAGATAGATAGATAGATAGATAGATAGATAGATAGATAGATAGATAGATAGATAGATAGATAGATAGATAGATAGATAGATAGATAGATAGATAGATAGATAGATAGATAGATAGTGTAAAAATGTAGAATCGCGACGCATAATAATGAAAGCCCCACTTCAGCTTTCATGTTCTAAGCGCACATGTTCTAAGCATAGAACATGTGCGTTTGAAGGTGTAATATGTTTTCTTATAGCTGTGCAAAGTGAAACTTCCTTGATAAATTTCTTCGGCTCTGCAAAATCGAAGCAGCAAGTCAAATTTGAGATCTCTATGGTTTCAATCCCTGCAGTAGATGGCAAAGTAGACGGCTAAGCGGACAGTGACAATCTTAAGTCTCGTTCCAGTTCTCAGGAAGACGTCAAAATAGACAGCTTCACGAAGACAGCACCCAAGCCAAACTTTGCAGGCTATTTTCCTGTCCAAAGAACATGACGGCTGAGCAGGACGCTTGGAAAGCAGGCAGGGCACCCACCGGGGTTGCTCAGTGGCTATGGTGTTAGGCTTCTGAGCACGAGGTCGCGTGATTAAATCCCGGCCAACGCGGCCTTATTTCGATGCGGGCGAAATGCGAAAACACCCGTGTACTTAGATTTAGTTGCACATTAAAGAACCTCAGGTGGTCAAAATCTCCGGAGTCCTGCACTCCGGCGTGCTTCATAATCAGAAAGTGGTTTTGGCGCATAAAACACCATAATTTAATTTTAATTAAAGCTGACAGGGAGGTTGTTTGGCCATAAGAAAATGCGGACACGCTATCCTACGCCCTCTAGGTAAGCTACATCGGGTTTTCCATAGGTTTGCGGGCGCAAAGATTTTAAATGCCGAACTGTTTGCTTTTCTCGAATTTTTCTTGTCGAGACGACGTGGCGGCATCACGTCGCAGAAGCGTCTTTCGCACGTCTTCCAAGCCGCTAGAAAGGCGTTCCATTACATGGCCTCGAAGCTGTCTCGGCTGTTTTTTACCTGTCCACGCAGGCTATCTTCGATGCTGGCCACAGTTGGAACGCACCCTATATTTTCTTTTTACTGCATCATCATTTTATGGCTACCAGCTTTGCAATCATACGGTGGCTGGAGCAATGACGCAGCGTCTTTTCGTGGGAGCGAGGACCCTTGCCGAGTCGTCTGCTCTGGCCGTGACGCAGCATCTTTTTGATGAGCGAGATAGCGCAGCAGACGGCGGCGGCCGCGGCGTGAGTGCTAGTATGTGGTCTATGCCAGACAGTCTCACCCTTGAAGCAGCGTTAGGAAGCTCCGTTTATTTTGTTGTCTGGAGGACTACGAAAAATTTTAGTTACTCGCCGTGCATCTGGGAAGAAGTACGAGTGAACGTAACAGCCATTTCGTCTGCTCCGCCAGGTGTTGCAGAATGCCACGGAAGTTTTTTTCGGATCGAAGACCTAAAGGTACGCTCTCTGACTTGCACACCATTATGGAGTATTCGCTTAATGTGCACGATAGAACTATTAGCCGGTTGCCAACGTCGGGCGAAACATAAATGTTTCGAAAGGAAAAGTCTAATGAGTTCAAGTAGTATGTTTTCTACACGTTCGTCTGTATTGAATGATGCAGCTTAAGGGTACGTATAAAGCGTCTCAGCTAACGTTAGCCACGCTGTTCAACGAAAAAAGAAAGTAAGAACACGCGGCGAAAGATACGCTTTTAAGATGTACGGGGTTCGGTCGTCAAAGCTCTGTTGACCGAATACTGTAGATCTTATAACTGTATCGTGCACGGTGTTTTTTATTTAATTTTCCGTTGAAGAGCTTGGACAACGTTAACCGGGACACGGTATAAGGAGCTACATGTGAAGATGAAGTTTGCTTGGTTGTTATTATTTGTCAGGAAAGTGCAGCTTACAACGCCATAACCTCCGCCCGGCACTACACGCGTCTGCATGAGCCTACTCGAAGTGTTTGTATGTACAGGTAAAAAGCGTGGACACAGAATGGAAGAAGAGGCCAAGAAAGTTGGCAACCAAGTACAGTGTAACTGAAACGAAATGGATAACCAGGAGTCATCAGAAAGAAAGCGAGAGAAACAGAGGCAGTTAAATGGAGGCAAATAATACAGACGAAAAAGCCGGGAGATCCCTCGCCTTGTGGGAATTGATGTTATGCCAAGCAGTGTGCGGGGAGCCTACCAAATTAACGTAACGCCCATGAGAGCAATACGTAGGCGGGTGTTTTTTGACCTGCATGACACGCATATCATTACATTCATGTCATGACCTATAATTTATGTTCGTCATGCACTCTTGGCATACAATGCCAATTTTGGTACATACCGTGCTGACGGAACGGCCATGAGAGCACCAAGACGTAGGCGGATAGATAGATAGATAGATAGATAGATAGATAGATAGATAGATAGATAGATAGATAGATAGATAGATAGATAGATAGATAGATAGATAGATAGATAGATAGATAGATAGATAGATAGATAGATAGATAGATAGATAGATAGATAGATAGATAGATAGATAGATAGATGCTGTCAAAGTGGCAAATGTTCGCCAAGAAAGGCTTTGCATTTAAAGATAATAATCGACACCATCATCGATCTCATTATCATCTTATATCGTCGTCCCAGCGCGGCCCAGAATAAGTTATCTACTCCTATGGGGTTCTCTTTTTTCGTCTTTGTCTAGTTGTTGTGCTGACAGGTCATGGATGAATTATGATTCATCGTCATCATCCCCAGCGTTGTTACATTTTTACGATGCACTATCTTCGGCATAAGCGCACGAAACTGGCTAGACACAAACGTTAGAAACAGACACCCGATAACAAAAAAGTCGTAGTAACTCACCCCGGAAGACGTCTTCAAAAAACGGGCCGAAACCACGCAGAACGGTGCTGTACGTAACTATTATTGACGCTGAAACTTTCGTACCCGAATTTCTTCCTATGAGTACATACTTCTTTGTGATTTATAGCGCTAGCTCAAGCTCCTTGGAATTAACGATCATTTCTACTTCTGGAACATTTTGAACGTTGCGAAATTGAGCCCGAGCACTTCGATCTCGCCATTTCAGGCATTCTTGCTCAGAAATTGACTGCATACTTTATTAGGAAAACGTAGAGGAATAAATTCTGGCCATCATTTCCCTTTTCGGGACGTTCTTTTTTTCTAATAAGAGGAAGTTGTGCCACGAACATCTGCCGACCCATTTGTTTTTCTACTTGTGAGGCATTTGTTTTTCTTTATGAGCGGTCTTACAGATTGCTTCTCCTGGGCTTTTATTTTGCCTCTAGCAAAGGGAATCTTTTTGCCCGCATATGTGGAAAGAAACTCCTAAGTGGAGCAACGCAAAAGCAGTTCCTCTTTTTTTCACCCAGAACATTCATTGAAACATTTTGTTGTTCGTAAATAGGTTGGCGCCATTTATTTAGGACTTCATAATTGTCAGAACGTTGTTGCTTTTATTACGCGGGAAAAAATGGAAATGTGTGGGAATATCGACATCATAATGCACAAAACAACGTCAACCACAACATTCTGATGACATATGCCTTTAAACGCTGGCTGTGATTTCATTTGATGCACGTTTCCTTTTGTTTTCAACCTTTTCTATAAAATGTCAATGAAGCTTCTGCTTACTTTTTAAAGATTACCTTCAAAATCTCCATGATACTATGATAACTTGGAAATAAATGTTGCCTCTACAAACTCTTGCATCTGCACTTCCAATTTTGTCGTCCATTAACCCGCCACCGCTCTTTCCATCATGCAGCCATCGACTTATCTGTCCGTTCAGCACGTCTGGTGACGCGTTTAAGTGACGTTACATGATGACGTCACTGAAATGTGTCCTCGCGATATCACATGACGTCACATCACGACGACACGCGTCGGGACATTGCGAAAGGTGTCGTCACATGGTGTCGCATGTTAAGACATTTGGACGACACATATTGCGGAATCATGTCGTCATTATTCAACACATTACGGAGTTACCTGGCGGCTGACCATGACGTCATATGATGCCAAATTGTCACCTCACCTGACGAAGCACGATGACGTTACGTGACGATACACCACGCCGTCAGTGACATCATATCATGACGTCGAGCGAAATCCGTTTTTCCGTGAGGTTATACTAAAATGAGCTGACTAACGGCCGTATACCCGTCATTTCAGCCATGTGTTCGCGTTCACCTTTTTTTTTTCTTGAAACCCCTGTTGTGACTTTCCGCGAATAAGTAGCTACGCTATACAAATGAACCCGACGATCCCAATTTAACACTCTGCCAGAGCGTGCGAGTACTTAACACGCGGGACATTAGCCTACAGTTTGGCAATTAGGCTTACGTTCGCCTCAATCTACGGCGCTCATTTGCCGGACGCGTGCTGCACCGGACGGCTCGACCTTGGCTGGACCTCGGCTGGCTGGCCGACCCTGCCCGCGTCGCCTGCTTCCGAAACGGCGAGTCGTCTCTCGTCTACTAATGTCGCAGCGTTCCCCATCGCAGCAGCTACTTCTCGCTATTTGTCCCGAGGCAAAGGAGGGGACTGACTGTCTCCGAGCACGTGCCCGCCTTGTCGCCCCCGTTTTACATTTAGTGTTAAATTTTCCCTAGGAACTGATGTCAGGTGTGTCGTTAGACGAATTCTCTTTTTTTTCTAATTTCACCCGCATCGTGTGGGTAATTGAGCGTCGACAAACGGGAAGCTTGATTGGTTTAGGCTGCTGATCCGTTTGATTGTGCTTCACCTTCTGCATGCATGCAGAAGAAAAATCAATAAAGCATGGGGATGGGGCGGTGAATTTGAAAGCACGTGCCCCCTGCTGCTGTTTTTAGCATACACGAAGGATCGCAGATAACGTTAGCCAAGCTTTTTAGAAATAAAATCTACAACATACGAGGACGAAGCTGATGATACTGTTGTCAGCAGTGATGCACCGCACCAGAATGATTTCATAATTTAGATATCGATAATTAAATTATAATATAATAATATAATGATTTATTTCCGTCACCATTACATTGACGGAAGGGATGGGAATATAAGCGATTGACACTTGACTGAGTTCCCACCCCCCGTACAGCAGATAAGCAGTGGCATGCGATGGCACCTCTGTCACGACAGCAAATACAAAGTCAAACAAAGCATTAGTATAAAAACAAGTATGCAAAATACACAATCACCTGCGTGTGGGAAAAAAAAAAGATTGAGAAGAAATACAAGTACACCAACTGAGAACAAAAACACCCGCCGTGGTTGCCCAGTGGCTATGGTGTTGGGCTGCTGAGCACGAGGTCGCGGGATCGAATCCCGGTAACGGCGGCCGCATTTCGATGGGGGCGAAATGCGAAAACACCCGTGTACTTAGATTTAGGTGCACGTTAAAGAACCCCAGGTGGTCGAAATTTCCGGAGTCCTCCACTACGGCGTGCCTCATAATCAGAAAGTGGTTTTGGCACGTAAAACCCCATAACTTAACTTAACTGAGAACAAAAACGATTACGAAACAGCGAAATAACAGCAACCAAAAATGCGCTTATAACACGATTAGACACAAAAACGTTCACAGATGTCTAAATGTTGGACAATCAAAGGGACGCGTTCATGAGAAAGTAGTTGCGAAGGTTAGAGCAGCTAATACTTCCTAAGTCTATATTTTCATCAATTAATTTGTTAAGTAAGGATGGAAGTTGAACTGCTGCCATTTGGCGCCCATAGTTTGTTCTTACTTTTGGTAATACCCAGTGTGGTTTATGCCGGCGTGGATATGTGCAATGAAATAATTCAATCGGGGCTAAGTCAGATATATTACTTATGCATCTTCTTTGTTCTAGTTTGTAGGTGCGTAGTAGTCTATAAGCATAGAGGCTGAAAACGTTAATGATCTTGTTCTTGAAAAATAAGTTTTTTGTTGAGTGTCTACTTGGCAGGTTATGAACTAATCTGAGGGCAAGTTTTTCGACAGGTTCTAGTTTTTTCAGACCGGTTTGTGTAGCAGGAATTAGCGTTATTAACGCACTTTCTCGTTACTGAATTAAGGGCGCGAATTTTGATGTACGTAAAAGTAACAATTGTGTTACTAGAGACACGCTTTCCAGGCCAACCTCTCCTCCTGTCTCTTCATTAAAATCTACTCCTCCTTCTCCTCACGCGGGAAAAGGCCGCTCGCACTTCGCAGTGACCAGCGCCCAGTACCGATGCCCCGCCACTTTTACGTGGCAGTCACGAGCCAGACATTGAATATTGCTTTTGCACTTTTTTGGGCGAACAAAGCTTAACTTGGCTCGTGGGCGTTTTGCGCAAAGATTTAAAGAGGCGTTAGTGCGGGCATCTACCCACAGGGGGCGTAGAAATGCGTGGCTGTCGAAATTCCGGGCCTTCGTAATCGCAGTGCCTTATCCTAGAATGTAACCCACTTCATTAAAGACCTCCTCAATCTAATAATATTCTGGCGCGATGGTAATGCAAGTTGAGTTGTTATCCCGTTGTCCTTCCTGTGAAGTAAAAAATAAAAAAAGAAAGGGGGGGAACGGTATTTAAGAGCAAGATTTAGCTATAGCAATCTGCATCATTCACAGCGTGCGTGCAATCGCTTCTACAATCCTGCGTAGTGAATAAATGGAAGTATACTGGAAACGGCGCTACAACACCGAGAACACCAAAAAATACTCGCAGCCCTAACAAGCTTATTGGCTTCTATGCTTTTCCCAGCGGGGCATTGCATACCACGCAGCGTCCACATCGCGTGAGTTTTGAAACGCCCCCGTTACTCATTTGCATGGCGTCGCTGTTCAAGTAAACTTTCGAGTCTCTGCCTAAAAGTTAACTTCAAACCAGTGTCGTATATTTTTTATTGCTATTTTTTTGTGTAACCGTATGTGGAAATAACTTTCGAAACTGGAGTGACAAATTGGAATGGCAGAGTGCGCAAACTCCATCCAGCATATGGAGCTCGCGTTTAAGAAGCACCGACTCGTGACGGCTGGATATACGGACGGTTGAATTTGCATATATATAGCCTCCGTCGCCCTAGGTGACTATGCGTAATAAAGAAAATAAATTTCAACAAGGAAACTTTTCTTCCTCTGATTCGCAATTCCGGAGCAAAAATTTTTTGTGTGCTTTACGAGCGCGGAACACCATGACTGGCTTTCAGATGCACAAAATTATAAAAGAAAAAAAGAGTAAAGGCTGCACCAAAAGCAGTTATGACCGCTGGGCAAGTTTCCTGAGTCGCTCTTGCATGTGTCTGCAGAAGACGTGTTATCCATTCTCGCTACGTGCTTACCGAAGCGCACCTTGGTGTGTTCTTTTTACAGTGCACGGCTCCTTGGTTTTTTATGGAAGGCGACAAAGCCTTCCCCGACTTGTTTGTTTGCTACAGACAAC
The DNA here is from genome assembly GCF_038994185.2 of Dermacentor albipictus. NCBI lineage: Eukaryota > Metazoa > Arthropoda > Arachnida > Ixodida > Ixodidae > Dermacentor > Dermacentor albipictus. Next base: position 40,299,285 of record NC_091829.1, on the reverse strand, counting down.
GAGAGAAAAAAAAAGAGACGTTGTTGTATTTGCTGCCTTCGCATCGTCTTACAAGTTCCCCCCCTCTCCACACTAGAAAGACCCAGAATTGGAGAGCTTAGAGTTCGTCTCTGCTTTTTACATCTATCGCAGTTGCGAAAACTTGTCGCTCACCAGTGGAAATTTCGCTGATCTTTGTATCTAACGTTTGTTGCTAGAACTGAGAAAGCGTAGACGTCGGTCGATTGCTGCACTGAATTCAGACCGGCGCCAGCCTCAAAGGGACGCCTCACCGGCACTGCGAATTCGGAAGAGACAGTCACGGTGCGCGGACGACACGGTGACAACTTTGGCTGCAAAGTATTACAGCAGCGTGCGCTGTGAAAGGAGCCGCGAATCCAAGCGAAAGCCTCCACGCTCTATTCTTGGAGCAGCCATTTCTCTTGAGAGCAGAGAACTCGTATATCTCGCCTACCATGCCACGCTTCCCGCCTCCTCCTCCACGCCTCCTCCTCGTCGCCGTCCCCTTCGACCGAGCCAGTTTCCCCGTCGCAGTAAACCAGTAGTTATGGCGTTGCGCTTTCCAGCTCAACGTCCCGAATTTGATACTAGAGGTGGCGGCCAAATTTAGGAGGGGGCGAAAAAAAAAAACTTAGCAAGAGAATAAATCACGGTGAAACCATCCGTCCTTATGCCGCCCGGACAAACGTCTTTCATTATTTGTTTTTTTTCCCTGGTGCCAGCGAAAAATGGAATGGACTAACTGCACATATTGCTGAATGCACTCATGTAAAAGCGTTTGAAACTCTTCGTGATAGTTTTGTTCCCTGAAATCAATTCAATGTATTCTTGATGTTCTGCATTCCTGTCAATCATTCTATGCCACTTGTTCGAGGATCTCGATATTTTTCGATGATCTTTTGTTGAAGTTTTATGATACGTCAAAGTTCATTCCATATCAGTTTGGTATTTTTTGTATTCGGCCAGAGCTAGTTTTGTAACCAAGTGCACGGTTACCTAGCTGAGTCCGCGGTAGAGAACCCCTTTTGTTTACATGTGTATGACTTTTAAATATGTGCAAAATTTGAGAAAAAGAAAACGGGAAGTGTACTGTCAGAAGCTTCATGAGCTGCTTCGTATCCTACGGTTGGAAATAAAAGCGCGTAAATATGTCTTGTCAACACGTAATCCTGCATAGACGACCCGTGTACCTTGAGGTTGTTGATGTGCTAGCGGGTAAAGTAAATGTATTTGCGCGATAAAAAAATGCACTGAAGGAATCCTGTGACACCAAAGCATTTGTCTGGGCACAACCAACGAGACTGCTAACTTTGTTTAGTTTGTTTGTGTACGACTAGTGCATAAATAAGTGCATCCAGGCAATATAATGACATAAAAAGAACTCCGAAATCTGTTCAATCTGTGAAAATTCGAGTTGTGTACTGAAATAAAGTTGACAAAAGATGAAAGTATTGTGAGCAGCGTTCGTACGTGTCCTAATCTTCATCTGTAGACATTATCATCTATGGGTGCGTCGTCTTTATCTCTGGGAAACGTTCCAGCATAAAACGGCAGCCTTAGAGTGTGTTGAAATACTGATGCCCCGCTCAATGCTTACACGTTCTTTTTTTTTGTGACGCAGGCTTCTTCCTTGGCAGGGCTGCCAACGGCAAAGTGCCCTTCACAGGGGCTCACTGAAAACTGCGAAACATGGACGATATTACGGTGAGTATTCTTTCTCCTATGTGTGCGTCTGTAACTTTGAGTGAGCGGGTGTCAGTGTGTGTGCGCGTGCAGATGTGTGTGTACGTGTTCGCGCATGCGTGTTTGTCCGCGAGAGAGAGAGCGAAAGAGAGAGAGAACGCGCTTGTATGTGCATGCATTTCTGCGCGGAAAAAAAGTACGGTCAAAGTGTATCACTGAATGGAAACCAAGCGTGGTTTCGCGGTTTCTGGTGGTGTTGATAGCTTGTTACAGGAAGTATAGTCGGAGCCTAAAAATTCCTTTTGATTTTTTCCTTGTAGCTTCACTGTTGTGGCGGTAACGTTCGCAACCGTTATAACTAAACGTATAAGTGAAAGCACCTCAGTCTAGATCGAACTTTGTCCCTTTCTATTCTCATACCGGCCGAGGCGAGAGCAAAATAATAATAATTAAATCCTGCAAAAATAAAATAAATGTGGAGTACTAATGACGGCTATTGGTTGGGAACTTTCATCCGTATGACATGCTCGGCCCTGGGTGAGGTTTTGTTGACGTCGGTTAAGTTGAAGTTTTTGACGACAACCAACGTATTGCTTAGTGTTGGGCGGCTTTCAGTGGAGCGAAACAAAACAAAATAATTAAAGCTCGATCATCAGTAAGCTTCCTATGCCGCTTGTTGGACCACTGAATGCATCAATGTGAAACAAAGCGTTTCATGCTTGATGCCGGTGCTCGCTTTTAGCTTTCTTAATCTGTATTACGATGTCATCGCCAAGTGCGGGACGCGCTTGCTGTATTCGAAATCGTTGTTTCATTCGCACCGTGAAAAAATTACTTATTGGATAATGTATTGGTGGAAGTATTGTTCAGAAAATTAGTTACATTACTGCCATTTGTTTTAGTCAACACTGGTATGCCTCTTGTGTTTAGGGGTAGTCACAGTGCCACTGCATGCCGCTGTGGTTACACCTTCATACATGAAAACAGTACCACCTCCCATGCGTGTAACACACCAAACGTAATATGCCCCGGCTGAAGTTCGTTGATATTTGGAGCACTAATACTACGTGATAATTCCTTTTAAAAATTTTTTCGCGTTTTCTTTACGCTCTTTAGGTTGTTCTTTTTTCTCCGTATTTTCCTACATGACCAGTTCAAACGCTTTCACACTTGGTGTGTACGCCATGGCAGCCTATCTTATTTCTTTGTTTTTTTTTCTGCACGCGTGGGTGCGCAAGTCTGTAGTGTTCGACCGTGACATCGTAGGGCGAACAAGTCAGTGATAACGAAGATGTAGGAGACTGTACTAGGAAGTGCTTTGAGATCAACCAGCATCTTGAGCCGTTGTCCCAGCGTCGTTACTCTAACGAGACGGACAGGAAGGCGAACTCAGAAACAAGGAAACGAACGCGTCGCATGTTCTCGTTAGCTTTCTCAAAGCCAGCTTAGACATAGCGTAATCCATAGATAACGAGCAGCCGATGTTTTTATAACCGATACGACTCACTCGATGTTCCAATAAGCGGCTCCCCGAGGTATCAGGTGAATGTAGGGAAACGAAATGTCCATAGTATCGTTGCAGTGGGTGAGGCTTGTGCGACAGCACAAATGCAGTCACGTGAGCAGCCGAATGGCTGCTCACATGACTGCTCTCGTGATGAGATGATGTGGTAGAATCATATTGTAAAGCGTCATATTCATACTGCTGCCGGTGCTCGCTTTTAACTTTCTTAATCAGTATTACAGTGTCATCGCTAAGTGCGGGACGCGCTTGCTGTACTCGAAATATTTTTTTAGGGTTGTCGCGTATGTTGTATCGAATGAGTTTTGTCTGCTAGGGTGGTTGCTTGGGCTAGTTGGTAATTCATGATCAAAAATAACGTACAGCGCGAAGGACAAGGACATCGAGAGACGACATATACAGCGCTGGAGTAGCTGGAGTTTTGTCTAATGAGATTGCACGTGTGACGCGAATAATGTTGCGCATTCTAGAAGGAACGCGAGCACCCACGGTCATTCGAGAATCTACGATATGTAAATAGCCGACGCGCGTGACATCACCACCTACACACATCACCCACTACGTAACAATTTTTCCAGCTCAGTGTGGTTTGGGGGCCCTTTAACGCTCTGTAACGCAGAACGAGCCCAACGAACTGGGTACGCGGTGAGGAAAAAAATTGCACTGAAGGGCATGAAAGTGAAAATTTAGCCATGTTGCCGAAAATGGGCGAACCTTTGTGAACCTTTGCATATGTGGCAGCTGGAGCATGCAGAAGGCTTAGAGAATGACCTGAGTCCGAACTGGGAGAGACAGCGACCTGCACAGACGCCTCTTTCGAATGCGGTGCAATATAAAATACATTACTGGACGCTGTTTCGTTTTATCACTTTTTCTCATCATTTGAGCCATTCCGTTTCTCTCAGTACTAGTTAAATTGGCCTTTATTTAAAATTTTAGTTACAGCGTGCTAAGGAAATCAAAAACCCATTAGTGCGGATTTGTTTCCTGCTTTCGTTTTAAACACTTACTCATCGCGTAGCACTCTGAGAAGCGCAAGGAAACACGGCATCAATACTTTATCGACATGTTTCATACTTGTCGGGTTTCACCCGCAGAAAGAATAAATCTTTGTTTTTTCAGTTTATAAATATTTATACCACCTGCGCGTGGCACTTGAGAGGTGCATGATCGGGCAGCTGAAGTTGATATTCTTTAAACCAGATAAATATAACGCATGATGAGCATGTCTGGTTGGTGTCATGCCGGTAGAAGAAAGAAAAAAGGAAGTCGACCTTTGCGTTCTTTTCGTATTAGACACGTTTCTTTGTGTTCACGTATAAGCTGTATGTCGACCACGGTTTTTTCCTTGCGCCACCAGTTGCACTCATGGTTTGAATCTATCTGTTTAGTTAGCAAGGTCTGCTAAACCATTACGATATCGGTGCATCAATCTCGTGCCTATAACTATGCCACGTAATACGCATGTATCACTAGTTAACTGACGCACTTTGCAATTTATCCCTTTTCTTCGATTGTGTTTACTATTTTCGTTTAAATTTAGCAAGCTTCGTTCTGATTCGTTTTTTTCGCCGCCCAGCAGTTGCGTTGCCGAGTTTCGGCTTGTGCGTTAAACGCGAACATGTAAGTGGCTGCTAGATCAATGCTCCGCTTATAAAACTAACAAGCGCGCACAAGAAAGCAAGAAGAATGAGGTGAGATGAAAAGGACGGAAAGAGAACGAGAGAGGAAGATACCGTTGAGTATAGTTTCTATATATTCATGTTCTTCTTCTCCCTGACTCAATGCCATTTTGGACCCTGTAAGGTGCTTTGAATGAATGAATAAATGAATAAATAAATAAATAAATAAATAAATTGAAGGAAGGAAATATAAAGGCAAGGAGAGAAACAAAAGGCGGCAAAACAGCAGGAAGCAAGGAGTTAGGGAGGGAAGGAGAAACAGAGTGGATAAGAGGGATGGGTGGTTGGATGAAAGGAGGGAGTTCAGCAGGGAAGACAGGAGGGAGTTAATGAAGAAAGGGCGACTGATAAAAGTGAAGAGTCAGGGACGAACGAAGGAAGCAAGGGGGGAGAGGGATCGACTGATTAAGAAATGAAGGAGAAGACAAAAGAAGGGAAGGTAAAGGAAATGAAAGAAAGTATGGATGGAAGAGTGGGAACTCTAGTCAAGGGGAGGGAAGGAGAGATGAAATGAAGGAATGGGGACGGACGTGGGTGGAAAGAGGAGCTAGGGAGGAAAGAAATGGGGTAAAGAAGGAAAAAAGAGGAAGGTTATGAAGAAGCAAGGGTGAAACCAGCATGGACGTTTCCATTTCTTTAAACAAAGCGGGTGCGCTCAACCCGAATCACAGCCGGAACGCACTTATTCCGGTATACAAGCAGTGGCAGGATAACCGAAACACCAGCGCGCTCCCCGTCGCTAACGCAAGTACCGGGTCCCTTCATTTGCGTCACCTAAGCACTCGCTTTCTTCTGTTTTTGCCGCACTGCGTGCTCGTAGCGAAAGTGTGCTCCAACCAAGGCGCACTCGTTACCTGTACACATTTTCTTTCTTAATTCTGCGCACGCACTTTTCATTTCCTCACCATCGCAACTCGTATGCAGCGTGCAATGATAAAGACACACACACGCGGGGGTGCTTTGGATAGGTGTTGTTCTCTTCGGCTCGATCTTGTTTCCCTTCGTTTTTCTTTTAGTTTATAATACTTTCGTTCGGATCATTTTTTATCCTTTCTCAAGACTGCTCGCGTGGGAAAGAAGCACTTCGTGAAATACTTGCTTGTTGCTATAGTTTTCTTTGTCCGTCTCTTCTCATTGTTGTTTTGTTTTATTTCTCGCGCGATGCGGTGCAGATCGCCGCAGCTGTCGTTATGCGAGAGGGGGGGGGGGGGAGAGGCATGGGGATGCGAGCATACATGGAAAACGCACCGTCTTATCGCTTGTTCGGCTCAAGTGGCAGCTGTTTGGGAACGGCGTGCCACTCTTTTGGAAAAGGGGAGGGGGGGAAGTGACACAAGCAGAAAGGTAAACAAGCCGGAGTGCTGTAATCACGCCGTCGACCCGACTAGCGATACAAAAAAAAAAGCGAGTGAAGAATAACGCTTCGCCCGTCTTGTTTCTCGACGAAGAGCCGCGCACAAGCAACTCTAGGAGATTTGAACAAGGGCCGCACCGACAGCTTACGTAAGGTGATGAAAGGCGAAACAAGCTGCGAAGATTTGCTCGCCGTTGCTGTTTTTGCTGGTGTTTGTCGGGAGGCGCTTGAAGTTCTGTTTAGGTTTGTTCCGTCCTTGTTCCTGCGTCTCGGTTTGGGTTGATTTTCTCTCGGGAAGTAAGTTCTCATACGATGGGAAAAGCTTTCACGATTATCTTCGAGGGGGGGGGTGGGGGGGGGGAGGGCGATTGGAAATTTAATAGAAGTTCGCGTGCTGCCACCGCGCAGTACCGGTTCCTCTGGAGAATTGGTTGTCGTAATCGTATATAGAGAAAAAAAACAACGTCAGGAGCAAAGAGGTACGCGTTCCGATCGGAAAATAAATTGTTGGTTTCTAAACGATGTCTCTGTGCAAGCTCCCGCTAGACCAACGTTACTAGACTAGCTTCAGTTGTAAAACTCCCCGCCCGCGCGCTTACAGCCGCTGTCGCCACTTCTGTGACAGCCGCCAGATGGCCGCGCTGTTCCATCGGGCTCCACTGCAGACGCCTCGTCACAGCCTTGAGCTCGTGCGGGCGGGCAGTTTGCACCTGTTTCACGCTAGCTGGCATTCTCCCTTGTCCGAATTAGTGATACCACGAGAAGGCGGCATCCACCTACTGCAATAAGATTTATCGCGCGAGTTCGTTAATACTGAGAGAAGGGTAAACTGCACGAAAGGAAGAAGCGCATACAGCGAAGCGCAGAAACTGCGTTTCTAGATGCCGTGTGTTTCTTCCCATCGTCTTAAAGTTTCGCGCAGTTTAGGCTCACGAGCCTGAATTGGCCAAGGTGCTTGATTGTAGGATCAACTTCATCCCCACCGAAGCTTCTCACGACGCCAAAGAAGCACTACAAAAAGAAAGATGAGGTTGGTCTTTGTACACACTAGCCAAAAAAAAAAAAGAAAGAAGTCGGGTTTTCCATTCCGTGAAGATGGTAAATCAGCGAAGCTGAAACGTGCGGCCCCTGTGTTTATCACAGGGTTAATCCCGAGGGTTCATTAAAGTATTTCTCAGTTATGAGGTTACACGCACAAGCGGTTGCGACGGAGACAACGACGTCACTGACAGTATGCCCGCAGTCCGCAGTTGTCGCTTGCGTTCGATGTCTCGAGTTTGCTCGGTGGCGTGGTTAGCAGCCTTCGCCTGCGATTTGTCGCTTGTACATTCTTCGATATAAATTTCTTCAAAATTAAATATTTCCGTTGCGTAAGACCATGAGTGGCTCACACTCCCTTAAGCAATGGCCCATACCCCCGTAAACGCGGCCTCGCCATTACGACGACAGAAGTGAAGTGAAATTCTACGCTGGAAAGATGAACGGCCACGCAGCACGCTGTGGAAGACGAGGATGAACGCGGGAGCAGTGGCACGAGCGTGTGCCGTTGATTTCGCAGAGAGTTCCCGGTCGGCACGAGGAATAGCTCTGTTTCACGCCGAGCAAAGCGTCGCATTACTGTGAGCACAGAAAAAGTGGTGCGCCGATCTGTCGACATCGTTCCGATAGCAGCTCTGAAGCCAGATACGCTGCACGTCGGCATCGTCTGCTGATATTAAGAAACTCGGCGAAGGCTACAGTTGCACGGATGACACGCTTGCTGAAATTCGCCGTCAACAACGAACCACAGCATACACCAACGCTGCACCGCGTGCTTAGTCCGGCCCGCCCGTGTAGCCGGCCAGTGCGGAAGTGAAGCCGGGCGCGACTGCAGCGCCACGAAGGCGCGGGCGGGTGGCGGTTCCGCGCAACGGCGCCGAGTTTTAAAACTGAAGCTAGTCTAGTAACGTTGCGCTAGACAGCGTCGGAAACGCGCTTCGAAGTGTAAGGTTTCGTCCGATTTTTTTTTCAGTTCCTGTAACCGTGTTCCATGTTTTCATTTTGCAATCGGATTATAATGAAATTGAGCTGTCGTGCCTTTATTGAAATCGAGGAAACTATAAAGTTATGGATATCTCCCTTTCTTATGAATTTATGTGTGCCTTGGAACGTACGTATGAGGTTGTCCTTTAGTTGTTGCCGCTTTGCCAGGTGGAGCGCTGGCAAATTCAATATCGTGAACCATAGCGCCACTTATTTGCTTGCTACTCTCTGTTGACGGCGTTGAAATTGTGTTGATATCTGTCCAGAAGAGTTGGAACTGCTGCACGCGACCTGCTGCGTTCTTTGGGAAAACGAATTTTCGGATATTAGAAGAGACGTCTACTGCGGCACTTCGAGAAATGCGAACTCCGGGAATCTGGATAGAGCACCCATTTCTTTGATACAGGAACTATCGATAGAACACCTGTACTGGAAGTAGCTCACCTTAGTTTCTATTAATTTTCATTATATCGAGCAGTTGTTTGATAGAAATTTCACCCCTGCTGCTGGGATATTAAAGCCGCTCATGTGGTCTTACGATAGGCAAGCGGGGAGTAGTGACCTTCTAGCCTGTCCTGCACCACTGCGACGAATCGTTTCGTGCAGCTAACGTTGCGCACCTTAGGACAGACTGTGGCGCCAGCAAGGCGAGACACGTTTGGCGGATATAGAGTTGTTTGTTGGTTCACTGTCATCGTCACGGACCAGTGGGAGCAAGAGACTCCTAGAAAAGGGTGTTCTACGGCGTTCCCTCACGGACTCCGGCAACCGCCGCGGTCGTTTGACAGACGCTTCAGCTTACTGTCGGGTCATCCCAGGAACCAAGATGCGCCAGCTTGAGTCAAGCGTGACAATCCTTGTCTACAAAGCTCCCCTCCTTTCTGTGTGTTCACTGAACAAAGGTACGGGAGTGATCGGGAGAACCTTCGCCCTCAACGAGGTTCCTTCGATGACTTTTGACGCTCCGACTGGACCAAGGATGGACGGCATATTTCCCTGGCCTAGGGACCTAAGCAGGACAGAGGGGGTTTCAAGAGACTTTTTCGGCTCCTCAGTGTGCTTCAATTCATTCATGCTAGACTGATGAGACGTAACGCTCTCCACCCTTCATGGAGATATTGTAAATAAACATGGTACTCCTAGTTCTCGATGAGGACGTGCTCCTCCCTTCAACAACGCCCTGAGCGCGAATCAGTCGGACGATGGCATGGGCCCGCTACACTTTTTCGCATGCCCGGCGCCAACTGTTGGAGTATCCTGGAGACGGGATAGGATTTAATACTGAACACATCTTTCGTGACCGCCGTCAGCACCCCTCCCAGCAGCTAAGCAGGTATGGCGTTGTTGGTTTGCGAGAGATTGCGGGTTCGGTATCCAGCCGTTTGGTGACGTATGCATATTCGATATGCGCATTCGGTGACACTCAGCCCTCACTGTTGTTGCACTCTGCGCAGGCCTATGCGTACGAGGGACGCGAGAGGATGCTGAGAGAGAAGAGAGAGAGAGAGAAGGGAAGACGGAAAGGCAGGGAGGTTAACCACTTTCCGCTTCGTGTCTGGGCCTTTTGCTATTTTGACTGTACCGAGCAGGAAAAGGGCAGCAGACTACATAACTTATGGCATGATCGTTAAAGCGACAGTAACTGAGTCTGAAAAAAAAAGCAAGCGACCTTTATACACTCGTCTACTGCGCTGTAGAACAGACAAGACACTAAACTGAGTGGTTTTCTGACTGTGAAATTGTGACCTGAGATTGTGTTTTGCACGAGTTTTTTTTACTTCAATTCATTCGTTATCACCCGCCGTGGTTGCTCAGTGGCTATGGTGTTAGGCTGCTGAGCACGAGGTCGCGGGATCGAATCCCGGCCACGGCGGCCGCATTTCGATGGGGGCGAAATGCGAAAACACCCGTGTATTTAGATTTAGGTGCACGTTAAAGAACCCCAGGTGGTCAAAATTTCCGGAGTCCCCCACTACGGCGTGCCTCATAATCAGAAAGTGGTTTTGGCACGTAAAACCCCATATATTATTATTATCATTCGTTATCAGTGGCTTATCATGACGATGACGAAGGCTTGACGTCGTACCACCCAGTTACGAAGAGCAAGAAGATTGGAAAGAGAAAGAGAACATATTGTTAAATGCTACAGGCTCTGCCACTGTTCGTCACCGGGAGTTCCGATAAAAAAAAATAGAGATGAAAATGGTGGACAGCGAACGTCACCGTCGCACACAAAGCCACTTTCGGTGTGCGACAACTAGAGGAGCCGACACAAGCTTCTGTTTTGAACGCCTTGGTAACAACCTTTTAGGAAGTACTGGACCAATCTTCTATATAACTTCTTTCTTTCTTTCTTTCTTTCTTTCTTTCTTTCTTTCTTTCTTTCTTTCTTTCTTTCTTTCTTTCTTTCTTTCTTTCTTTCTTTCTTTCTCAGAGAAGTCGACGCTTGATTGTCGCCCCCCGTCACTGAATGCCGAAATTGGCACCAGTGACCTTTTCGGGGCAGTCCAATTTTCCGACTGCCTGTTCTTCCTCGTTACATTTTTTTTTAAAGTTCAGATTGGACAGGAATTGGCGGACCGAGTCGGTAGGAAAAGCACAAAGTGCGTTCTCTTCTGACACCCAAAAGTAAAGTTAATCAAGAAATGCGGCGCTGACTCTCCGGCGATGCTTTACTCTTTGCCGAAATTTTGGCAGACTAACTCTTGCAGCATCCGAAGTTTCTGGATGTGGATGCGAGTCTGGAGCGCAAATTGAGAAAAACATGATTAGAAAAGATAAGGAGGGGGGTGGGGGAGTTTACGGGGCTCGACATTTCGTCCGAACGGTTGATCAGCTTGGGCCTACGGTTAGGAGTTGAAAAAACATTCCGGTTGGACGAAAAATAAAAGTAATGTAATTTGGAGGGAACGATATTAGGTGCGAAGGCCTTTTATTATTGTTTTGCTGCTGCTGGGCCAAAGATTGAGGTCGTTTCGTAGAAAATGACCTGAGAAACTCGCAGCCGTGTTATTACTTTGTTACCTCTTTTTCTTAAGTTTGGTTTTTTTTTGCTACAGAATGCATTGAATGGGTGACGCAAGTGTTAGAAACAGAGAAACGGGTGATCAAGTTGAAGAGACACGATTGTCAGTTCCGTACGTTTTCTTCAAGAATTTGCAAGAAATTATGCGCAATTATGCGCAGTGACCACAGAATGGTAAGAACTCGAATTAGCCTCGACCTGAGGAGGGAACGGAAGAAACTGGTACATAAGAAGCCGATCAAGGAGTTAGCGGTAAGAGGGAAAAATATAGGAATTCCAGATCAAGCTACAGAACAGGTATTCCGCTTTAACTCAGGAAGAGGACCTTAGTGTTGAAGCAATGAATGACAATCTTGTGGGCATCATTAAGGAGTGTGCAATGGAAGTCGGTGGTAACTACGTTAAGCAGGATACCAGTAAACTATCGCAGGAGACGAAAGATCTGATCAAGAAACGCCAATGTATGAAAGCCTCCAACCCTACAGCTAGAATAGAACTGGCAGAACTTTCGAAGTTAATCAACAAGCGTAAGACAGCTGACATAAGGAAGTATATTATGGATAGAATTGAACATGCTCTCAGGAACGGAGGAAGCATAAAAACAGTGAAGCAGAAACTAGGAATTGTCAAGAATCATATGTATGCGTTAGGAGACAAAGCCGGCAATATCATTACTAATATGGATGAGATAGTTCAAGTGGCTGAGGAGTTCTATAGAGATTTATACAGTACCAGTGGCACTCACGACGATAATGGAAGAGAAAAACAGCCTTGAGGAATTCGAAATCCCACAGGTAACGCCGGAAGAAGTAAAGAAAGGCTTAGGGCAGCTATGCAAAGGGGGAAGGCAGCTGGGGAGGATCAGGTAACAGCAGATTTGTTGAAGGATGGTGGGCAGATTGTTCTAGAAGAAACTGGCCACCCTGTATACGCATTGCCTCATGACCTCGAGCGTACCGGAATCTTGGAAGAACGCCAACATAATCTTAATCCATAAGAACGGGGACGCCAAAGACTTGAAAAATTATAGACCGATCAGCTTACTGTCAGTTGCCTACAAAGCTATTTACTAAGGTAATCGCAAATAGAATCAGGAACACCTTAGACGTCTGTCCAGCAAAGGACAAGGCTGGATTCAG